>NW_022990270.1:898183-1373183 GCF_902827175.1 Gymnodraco acuticeps
ACACACAAAACAAACACACACACCACACACACAATCACACAACCCACACACACACAAACAAAGCAACACACCACACACACATATACACACACACACACACACACACAACACAACACAACCAACACACACACACACACACACACACACACACATCTACACAAGGGAATCCATCACTCCATTTATCATTCTCTTTATATTGTCATTATTTATTTAAGTAAGATTTCCCTCAAGAGCTTTTTTTAAATGACTTTACATCGAAGTGCAATGGTATCAGGACTGCATATTTTATTTTGTTTAATTGAGAAACTAATTAGATATTGATATGTAACATCAGGATCAATAATGCAGACCCAAAAGGCAGTGAGAGGCACTATTATGGGCAAAGCATTTGTACTGTTTATTGTTTTTGTGACTGCTTGTTTGAGCATGTGTATGCACATTTGTGTTATTTGGAAGTCTGGGAAATACTAAAGAAACATTTGGCTAATGACACTGAATGACTGTGGAACCACTTCAAGCGGAAGACCTCTTTTGACATCCTGCAAATAAATAGGTTTTCTTTATTGATGTTGTATAACACTGTAAAACATTAACGCCAACAACGGTTGATTGACCTGTGAGGCTGAAACGCAGTGTTTGAAGATTATAACAAATAATACATGTTTGCTCTGAAATTCAACTGCACTAAATTTCACATTGGCTCCATTCACTTCTTCCACTACTATGGCAAATGACATTGTTTAAATGTTTATAATGTGAACACGATGAATAGTCTGCAGCTATGAGCCTGTACTGAAGCAATAGAGCAGTGCTTTGAGCCAAATGCTTTTATCAGCGTGGTGTACTAACATGCTGACAATGACAATGCGTGTTGACGTTAAGAAGTATAATGCAAATTTCAGCCCAATGGGTGTTCCCTTTATTTTGCACATACAGTATATATGGCCATGAACAGTACATGTCAATCAATCAATGTTTATTTATATAGCCCAATATCACAAATGTTACATTTGTCTCAGTGGACTTTACAGTTTGTACAAAATATCAGTATGACAATACGACACCCTCTGTCCTTAGACCCTCACATCGTACAAGGAAACACTTCCAGAGAAAACCCACAGTTTAAAGGGAACATGGGAGAAACCTCAGGGAGAGCAACAGAGGAGGGATCCCTCTCCCAGGACGGACAGACGTGCAATAGATGCCGTGTGTAAATTGAAAAGATAATACATTTGCAACATAGGTAGTCCAAATGTTTGGAAATGCATGTGTGTATAATAGGAAGATGAATCCACGAGGATATCCATCCAGGACCTATGATCCAGGACCACAGCCACGACTCAAGATCCAGGGCTCGCGATGCAGGACACAAGACCGCAGGATCATCCATGTCTCCGGATCCCAGCGTATATAGACACCAAAAATAAAGAAATTTGGGGAAGCTGGGTTAATCGGAACATGAGAGTACACAGGTATAGACAGAGAGAAGGAAGAAGTAAGATGTCCCCCGACAAACTAAGCCTATATCAGCAAAACTAGGGGCTGAATCTAATCAGCCCTAACTATAAGCTTTATCAAAAAGGAAGGTCTTAAGCGCACTCTTAAAAACGGATAGGGTGTCTGCCGCCCGAACACAAACTGGAAGCTGATTCCACAAAAGTGGAGCTTGATAAGAAAAGGCTCTGGCTCCCATTGTACTTTTAGAGACTCTAGGAACAACCAACAACCCTGCATTCTTGGAACGCAATGCCCTAGTAGGACAGTAGGGTATAATGAGTTCTTTAAGGTAAGATGGCGCCTGCCCATTAAGGGCTTTGTAGGCGTGTGACATGTTACTTGTTAGACGCTTTTATCCAAAGCGACTTACATACTCAACACTGTGGACAATCCCCACTGGAGCAATTTGGAGTGAAGTGTCTCAGGGACACAACGACATGCTGACTGCAGTGGGGATTGAACCTGTGCTCCCCTGATCCCCCTGATCCGATCACCAACGCACTAACGCAAAAGTATATGATGAGTCCAAATTGTTGCCTGATGATTGCCCCATGAATGTCTTTACAATATTGCACAGTGATTGATCTACACTCTGTCTAAAACTGAAATATGTGTTCTAAAAACGTATTTTATGGCAGGCAACTATCCTTATCAATCACTGCAAGAAGCTCAATATTTGTGTAGTGTCCCTTTATCCAGATATTAGCTGATCAACAGCACCACACTTTACTCTCAAGTAAAAGCAGGCTGTCAGTTATGGCTGCAATAATGCTGTACTGTATCATTGATTTTGTTTCTGAAACCAATCGAGCTCTAAATGTATTTGAGCAAAACTGTTTATTCAGCTAAATAGCCAGCCAATGGGATGGAAAAAGCAATGGACAAGCAGAGTTCTCACTAACAACAGTTTAATAGCATGTAGTGTTTAACACTCGCTGCAATCACCCACTGTCAAAATAAAGGTACTGTGAAGTAAATGGCAGTAGGCCTGAGCGACATGACCCAGCTGACCTTGCAGGGATAATGCATTGTTGCTGATATGGAGAGTATGAGAGTGGATGAAATTCAATTTTCATTCAGCAGAGTAGTTTCAAGTGTTTTTGGTCTAATGGAACGAGAGAGTTGTTGCATACGAGGTCGCCCTGGACGAGCTTTTTTCTTCTGTTGGCTGCAACATCATCTCCTGGTGAGGATTAGCTCTGTGTTTCCAAACTGCTGGTGCCTTCACACCGATATCATTGGGGGAATGTAATACAGAGCATTTACTCAAGTATAAGTACTTGAGGACTACTTGACTAACCTGTACCTTTTTCTCCACTACATTTTGGAGGCAAATATTTGTTCTCCCTTTAAATGTATCTAACACACTAGCTACTGTGTAATACTATTATAAAACACGATATTCGTATTTGATGATGCAGTAATCCAGTATTTCCAAAAGTAATTCTATTGGCTTAATGACGGTGTTATTGTGATAAAAACTGAACGTTAGTCCTTTTTTAATTCAGTCAAATCTGACTTTCTGTGCCTTTACTTTTGATAATTAAAGTACATTTTGCTAACAACAATTCTGTACTTCTACTGAAGTCATTCATTACTTCAGGAGTATTTTACATGTTATTTCTGCTTTTACTAAAATAAGGATAAGTCATTTTACACAAGCAAAAGTATTTAGAGTGTCTGTCCGTATTTTTTCTCAGGTTAGATCTATTTAACACATTAGCTGTGTTAATATGTTTACTACACAACACTGGTGGTAAAATGGTGGTAATCCTGTCAGGACAAAAATGTGAGATCATCATTTGTACGATTAAAATAGCCTAAAACCTATAATTAAAACTGAGAATACAACCATTAATATTAAAGGCTCCATATTGGATTTCCAATGTCATGATTAATATCGGAAACATTATAATAAACCCAAGTTGGTTTCAATTATTTCAACGTCCCATCATGCAAACATTCAGCTGAGGGTGATGGGGGTTTCATTAGTTTTTTAAGTATCTTTGAAATATCTCAGTTCGAATGATTGCTTTAGCCATGATTATCAACTAATGAGAAAAGAAAACATACATTACAATGGACGGCTAATTCTGAGAATAAAATCAAGTGTGTCAAGTGAAGACAAGATTGAAAGTTATTGCAGTGTGTGTCATAAGAGTGATACCTGTCAATATTGAGCCACATAAACCACTTTCCGCTTCAACCCCTCTGAGAGTAAAAGTGACCACTGTGCTGCTTCCATGTTCTCATTCGCTTCTATTTTACCTCAAGGCCATTGGACTTACCTCAACAAGACCTCATCAAACCCTGCAGCTCTGTTTACAAATGCAGTCAGGAGATAGAGAGACAAATCCAATTCTCCACAGAGGAATGGTACGCTTTATTTCAGTTTTCATATATTATTTGAGACATGGCAGGAACAAAACATAGTGAGAGAGTCACATCGAGCAAAGTATACCTGGCCATGCTTCCTGAATTATTTACCTTCAGCTGCCGCTTTGAAAGAAGCTGAGAGTGTGCTCTATGTCCCTTCACATGACAGCTGTAAAGCAACACTCCAAGCTAGGTTTTCACAGCTCTTCCTTAATGCTCCGCTGCGTTGCCCTTTAATTCCACCCCTGGTGTGAGTCAGCCTGAGTACTCATAAGAAATACAACTTGACCTGTGACAACTTTGTCAGAAGAACCAATGACATTTATTGCTTTAAAGGCAAAGTTTGCAGGCAAAGGGTGGCTTTGGATGTATTCAAGCTGAAATGTTTATGTGTCTCAGTTGTCTCAGATTTGGGTGACTAAATGTGTCAACCTCACTGTGCTTGCATGAAAACGATCCAGCATGAAGTTTGTACATTTATATAACAAAGCTGTAATATCCGCCTTAATGCAGGGATTTATTTTTAACAGAAAAGGAAAAAATAGACAAAAACAGCTGGACGACAAATGGTCTGTGCAATAAAAGTGTATCATTGCCAAAAATGATAATAATAATAAATAAAGGGGTTGGTCTGGGCAATATGTAGATATTTTTATGATTTGATTGTTGAGACTACAAATCGTCTTAGAATTAGTTGAAAGTGAGGTATTTTCCCAGTTTTAAAGGCTGCATGACAGTAGATTGAATTCATTTCTGAATGTAACATAAATCTGTGCAGACTTAAAGTAAATAACATATCTGCCTTGCATCATTCAGTCAGTGTGGATTCGATCCAAACACCCGATGTACCAGCTATAGATGTTAGCTGTAAGCTAGCTGGAAATGGATGCTCCAACCATGTTTGTTGGACAGTGTGTGTGTGTGTGTGTGTGTGTGTGTGTGTGTGTGTGTGTGTGTGTGTGTGTGTGTTGTGTGTGTGTGTGTGTGTGTGTGTGTGTGTGTGTGTGTGTGTGTGTGTGTGGTGTGTGTGTGTGTGTGTGTGTGTGTGTGTGTGTGTGTGTGTGTGTGTGCGTGTGTGTGTGTGTATTCCCTGCTTCATTTACAATGACTGTACGGCCAAAGCCTGGAGAAAGTTACAGCACCTATGGGGGAAATGTTTTACCAAAGTACATCTCCTCTCTGCGTAATAATCAGAATCCTACAAGCTTTGATTCAAACCTCCTGCATAGATTCCTTTTTTATTATTACCATCTCAGAGGCCCTGCAACTCCAAATAAACAGCAGACACACTATTGGCATGTCTTCATGTCCACACTGTAATGAAGTGTAACCTTGCAACCTCTATATAAAATGTACTTCGTGTCCCTTTATTGCCTGGAGGGAGTTAAAAGCATTCTGGTGTGTGGCTTTCAGAAAGAATCTTGTTTTCTGATGGGGGGCTGCAGAGCTGCTAGATATCCTTAACCCCAAATGACAGAGACAGGATGGGATGGGCGGGGTTCAGCTGAGGAGAAACCAGGTCTGTGAGCAAATCCCATCCACCAGTACTGTTTAAACAAAGCTTGTGTTTCCATTTTCGGTCGAATAAACAATGTGCAGGCAATAGAGTGGAGCTGCTTTCTTTTGATGCATTATATAGTAGCATATGGAGGAATTTGATTACATTCTTCATCTGGATGAATGCAGCACATTCAAAAAGAAAACCAAGCCATAAAGCAATCCGTTTTAAGAGTGCCACATATAACTGTTTAAAATAAAACATGTATTAAATGGAGAACGGTTCATGTTTTAGCGAGATTAATTCTTATTCAAATCAAGTCCAATGATGAAATCCTTAAGCTCAGTTACTCCTTTTTTTTAAACAGCGTGATGGAATTCAACAACATACAGTAAGGCCGGGTTTGAGATACCAATATTATTCAAATGAGTACTACAGCCTGCTTGCACTGATAACATATGGTGCTTCAGACAAGCACTGCCATATGGGCCCATATGGTCTTCAATCCAGACATAATGACAACACAACCAAATGTAGGGTCATTTCTGAGTGTGTTTGCTTCTGAGGGGGAGACGGGCTCTAAATTTGGCTCGGTGTCACATAGTCTAGCCAATCTGTGATGGTTGGCAAGAAAAGCAAAGACGATTGACTCAGGCTGATCAAAGCGACAGAACAATGACAAGCATGAGCCACAGAGGGGTGCCGTGCCATACAGTAGGGATGCTTGGCAGGCACACTGCTCCGAATAAAGCAAATAAACAACACAAGCACTCGTGAGAATACTTTGCATACACAATCAAGTACAAAATAGTTATAGGGATTGATACCAACATTCAATCAACTCCTGGACACAAACATGACCAAATAAATACAGCCTTGATTGCCCATCATCTAGAAGTTGGAACCAATTGGACCCTGGCTGAGTCAAGTACACAATTTTCTCTCTCAAGCTATGTAATTGTGGTCCGCTCAAATCACCTTTCAACAAATGAGCAGTTCTTGGTGAGATGGAGAAAATAACACAATTTATAACCTGTCCAGTAATGACTGCTTTGCATATAGAGGAGGGATGGTCTGCATAAGCCTTTGGTTATGATGCTGGGACTTAATGACTGTAAAACAGCGCTGGACAGATGAAGAACCTCTGGGTCTAGACATGGTTGTCAAAAACTTTCTCAAGTGTCACATTTTGAATGAATAAGTGTTCGCTCAATGCAATGCGGGCACGGGAGGATGAAGATATATTCATTTACTTTTCAGTATTTCTCTCTTATTCTTCTTTCTCTCTTTCCCTGATTTTGGCAGCACTTGGGGCTCGAAACTCAATTTATCTGCCATTGAATGGACAGCAATTGCACCAAGTTAACTCAATTGTGAAGATGGTGCAGCGAAGGTTCTTGAATAGATTGAGGCCTCGACTTTAATACAGCATCACTCATGTCACACACACACACACACACACACACACACACACACACACACACACACACACACACACACACACACACACACACACACACACACACACACACACACACACACACACACACACAATGGTATTCCATTTCATCCAAAGCACTTAAAAACTGGATTTTTAAGAATCAAACCAAAAGCATTATAGTCAAGCAAGAAAAATGGCACAAATACATTTAACTGGCTGTGTTACTTATGACCCGCTTACGTGAACAATAAATTGAGTTTTCTATGAAGCCTACATTCTTTATTATTATTATTATTATTACAGATTCTTATATTAACAAATGTCTTTCACGGAGAAATAAGCAATGAAGACAAGCAGAATGAATGGCTAAATCCAACTGTATAATTACACATTTCATTATGCACTCTGACAGGATGACATTTGTGATGAATTTATAATGAATATTTTGATATGTGTAAAGATGATGTTTGTCCCAAGGCAAAATGCTTAATGCACTGGAGACTGTTTGCTTACGGTAGATCTAAAACAACATTTGTGTTGAATGTATCAAAACCCCTATACTATAGTCGCCTCCAAATTTGATTTAGATTTATTTTAAGACATCATCTTATACACAGTATTTGTTATGCTAAAGTAAACCGTATAATACATTTGAATGTTGCTACTTTAAAATACAACATACAGTAGACCCAGCAGGGGGACAGTGCACAGTGAAACACAATAAAAGCATCAGCCATTAACATACACTACCAAAAACTGTACCAGTTATGTATCACATTATTACCAATACAGGGCCACTGTATTGTATTGTATTGTACTGTATGTCACTGGACCATTGGAACCAGTCTATGGGATAGGAAGGTTTAGTTTTTTTACTCATATTAATATATATTACATATTAATATTATTTTTTGATTGGCCAGTACATTTCCCTTGATAAACAGGGAGTGGCTAATTAGGGTGCAAAAGTTACTCCGAGGGACTAATTTGCACAGGCCAGTTGATTTTCATATTTAGGCACAGGAGGTTTTAAGAACATCAACCCGCTTTCTGTGTGAAGAACCCTGCATTAAAACATTGAACAGCTGGCAGCCCATGGGCACCAGCCCAGTAAAATAGTCTTAAGATTAAGTGCTAGCTTTTGACCTCCTTTGGGAGCAACTGCAGAGGGGTTTACAACTAGCATTGTGATTTTTATAGAAAAACGAGCGATATTACTTTTCTATATATATATATATAAGGTAAATGGATGACATATGGGACTAACGAGGCTGTGGTAATTGTGGTGTAAAAACGGAAATGAAAAGTCAGCGAGAAAACAATGGAGTCCAGTTTTTTCGAATGACATGTTCAGGAAACTCGGCTCCAGATGTGCTGATAGCCTTGGACAGTCATTCGCTGTGATGAGTGTGACATTTTTTTCTTTAACAGTATCTGGTTGTCCCCTTGTAACCCTAATGCTAACCCTAATATACGTAGAAACCCGTCCCGCAAAATGTGTATTCTAACATGTCTGTGTGTTTGGCTCGATGGGTAAATGGATGTCTCTAAGTCAGAAGGTTGGTGGTTCAAGATCCAGCATGGCAAAGCGCGAGAGATGGTGCTACATGGAAAGCATGATGGTGTGATGAGAGATTACTCAATATCAAATCAAGCTGCTGTAGGCCTATACAGTAGCTCAGTGTTTAAAGCAGGCACTCAATATCTAGATCACTCTATGGCAGTGTGTTTGTATCCCTAGCTGGTAGAACTTTGCTGGATGTATATTAAAATAATAATTGTCTGTTCAAAAAATCTCATTAAAAATAAATACTTGATGCAAAAGCCTTTGTACCTTAATAAGATGTTATTAATGTAGTAAAACCACCAGGGGAAGTGTTAGGAGATGTGTGAATTGATTTTGGTAGAATTTGACTTCATGACAGGGACGTTATTTAACATTGCAGTCTGCTTAAAGAAAGACAACAATTGAAACGAAGCAAAACGGACTTGAGTGCTACAATATTTAATGGTTTTAAAATTGTACATTATTGGGACATTTCAAAAAGATGATTTGTGTTGGTGGATGTATTTATACAAAATATAACTGACACAATGACAACATTTCTTACATAACGTCTCTCGATTTTTTTATTTTATTTTATCAACCTGTTCTTATTGGTCGGATCCAGTCAGCTGACCTGGGACAGATCATGTGACCCAGCTGGAAGGAAGAAGTGTCCAAACTTTTCCTGTTTACTGTCGTTTAAATCTCTGTTTTGAGGCGTGTTATTGGATACATTTTTCCAGAAATGTCTCCTTAACACACTGCCCGTTTATTCAGTGTATTAATTAGGATGTGAGAGGCACTGCACTAAATGAAAGTCCCACATGTGATTTTGAATCACAATTTAGCTAACACTATTTGGAGTTACACTGAGACTTTGCATTGAATTGCATCGTCTTTCTAAAGGAGAGGAAGACTCGTCTTCAAACATTGTGAGTACATTTTAACCTCTCTCTTTATGCCTCTTGTCTTTATACTTGTGGCTTCACTTGTCTTTCATGTCCTGCTGTGACTGTATTCACTTTCTGTCAGTTGCTGCTGATGGTATGGAGGTGTTCATTAAATATACAGTGTGTTTCTCTACACTGAGGCTGTTGTTATCGCAGGCTACCCTTATACATGGGCATGTATGGACATTGTAAATGTACCCCTTTGTATTTTTGTATTCAAGAGATTATTTTTGCTATGACATGAATTTGTGATAATTGCATTAACAGTAGGGCTGGTTGTTGCTACATTGTTTTATTATGCATTAGGCTGTGCTTTAGCTTACAAACATGAATTAGCAGTTCTGTATATTTTAGATGTGCAAAGTCAGGTATTTGTTATGCACATTGATGCTGGTTGTATCTTTCCATATTGCAGGTCCCACACATATTTTTGTTTTTAACCATTACTTTGCAGTATGTATTGTTTTTTATGCTATCTTTCTGTAATATGTGTTTTAGTAGTGATGAAAAAATGTATTCTTAATCTCAATTGGACTTTCCTGGTAAACAAAGGCTAAATAAAATGGAAATATAATACCTCGGGAGTGCAAAGCAGCCTTCATTTTAAGACCATTTCTGGTTCCAATAGGATGTTTAAGATGGTGACAGTGAACCATAAAGGGGCAGAAAATGTGAGATGACAAGCCATAACTTAAACATTGCTTTTTGCTGTTGGAGCTTGTTTCTTTCTCAGAGCGTGGGCTGAGAAGCACAGGCAACTTATCAAACTTAATTACCTTTCAGGTTGCCTCATCAAGTCGGGGCTGCAATGAAGACAGATTGTTCGTGTTCCCGCAGAACCTTTAAAGCCACAAACACCACATGACTCTTTCTCTAATCCAAGCATCCTTTTTGAATTATTCCCCCACTGCTATCATGGATCCTTAGCATGAAAATGTGCTTTATTGAATCACATTTAATCTATGAGTCCCATCCCTCATCTTAATATACAGATGAGACCGCTTACTCTTAAGGTAAAACAGCACCACAAGGCTGCACTTCGGATTACATCTGAGGAATAACAACGTGTTTACCATGTACTTGAATGGTAATCTTTCAATTTAATGTTGTAAGTGCCAGTTGCTTTCTTGTTTTATTGGGTATTACTTTTGTTTTATGGAGCAATTTCCACATCCTGCCCTTGATGATGGTGGCCTCAGTCTCTGATAGCACCAGCCGAGCAGTCCCACTGATGAACACGCAGGACGAAGGGGTGATTATGGAGTGCTAAACTGATGATTGTCCATGAGAAGCTGTTCTCAACACAGTGTGAATTCATTTCTCTGTCAGTAGGAGTTAATAGCTCCTTTTAAGAAGATGGAATCTGGTCAACATCCTGAAAGACTGCAGGTAGCCTACTCCAGTTCGTTGTATACCGGTGCATATTGGCACAATGCACTTTACAACACACACAGGTATCTGTAATTCTGATATCAGATCCATCATCAGCACCTATAAGGGAATTTATTGAACATGTCAGGTTAAAGTGGTAGACTGAAGGGACTATTAGGCATGTCACCTGTGAGTGATTATTGCACTGCTCATGATTCCTGAGCCCTATATGTTTTTACCGCCATCTTTAAAGGTTGTACAAGAGGCCAAACGGACAGAAAGGGGACGGGGTGACATGGGGCAATCTTTATAAAGCACTCAGATGGACCCAGTTCACGGCCCATGCATTAAGAGGTCCTTAACCTCCTGTTTGTAGCTTTCCATTATTAATGTAGCACTGAAGTTTGGACTCATGTTACGTTAGAAGCCCAGATCTGCGTCTAAACGGCACTGCTGAGGCGCATGCTGTATACTGTACAGTCCTGGGTAAACATTTATGAATGATTTAGGAGAACAGGGTAATTGGGAAAAGCACTGCAGCTGCATCATGGACCGCCAAGCTGTTCTCCGGACGCTTTTACACCTCAACACCGTAAACTCCACAAATATACCACTTCAGGAAGTTCAGATGTCTTTCTGTGTAGACCCTTTGCTCACATTCTGTTGAAACTAAATGTAATGTTGTTCTTCCCAAGTATACCAGTGTATTTTTAAATTGTTACATTGATACTGTGAACATGTGCTAAGTGATAATAATGTTAATGTAGTCACCACAGAGATCTCACTTTTTCTACATTTAGCTGAATGACTGATGCACTTTAGCTCTATGCCCACGAGGAAATGTTCCAACAAAAAGCTTCTGCTCTTGTCTTAACGGCTGAAGGCAGATGGAAAAAAGGTCTGCTAACTGGCTGATTGAGAGACAATATAGTTTGGTTTCACACTCTACTAATTTGATCTGACTGCACAACATTGATTTGCCTGAGGAAAAAACTAATCATAAACTCCATGCTCATGTTTCTTTTGCAAACACTAGGTTGAAAATAAGCGGTTTTAGTAGAAAAACATCTTCAAAAAGTATTTAATGGTTGACATCATCAGTTGCATTTGATTGGCAACATTTTTATATTTTCAAGTGTTATAGCTTTACTGAGGAGTTTACCAACAGTACTGATACTTGGTTTGTCCCATTCTATATCTAAATGTCATCTAAGGTTTATTGACACATTTTGATCTATTTAAAAAAAAAAAACACCATACATTGAAGAAACTAGTTGGTAAACAGAAAACATGCATCACATGCTATTTTCATTCCCTTTAATTTCATCAGACGTCCAGTTTTCATTTGAGTTCCAGTACAAAAACAGAAATGATTAAAGTTAACAGACACCGATAGCTTGGCATCGCATATGTAATGAGAATTCACAAGTATGAATATTAGACTAAAAGTACAATTGCTGTTGTAGGATGAGATGTTTTCTGAGAATTGGAATTACATGACACTGTTTGAATCATCTGCTCAAAATTGTGCAGCTTTATAGAACATTTCTATTCATCTGTAGACTCGGTTCAGTGGTGGGTGCGATGCAGAGAGTGTGCTCTTACACACTCTGTATACAATCATCTGCTGTCATCCTGTTTATCTGACTGACAGCTGGTTGGTGCATCTCACACATCTCTCTTTACACTTACTGACAGTGCCAGACATCAAGTCAATGCATCATGAAATGTAGTATATGTGAAGGCACACTACTTTTGGTTAAAACCACATTTTTACATCGATTGCTAATGTCATACAGGTCCACCTTACATACATAATTACAATTGTTCATTTAGCACACAGTGAACCACCATCATAGCAAAGTTAGATTAGGCCAGATTGAATTGCTAAAATAAATACAAAATCACTTGCATGGACACATTTTGACTACACAAAGGATTATGTTGATAAAAAAATAAGTGCTTCAGCAGGTGAACATTCCTGTATTCAATATTGGTAAAAAGATTATACCACAATGTCATTTTTTTTCAATATCTTGCAGCCTTACCATTGGCTCCATAAATTATATATGACTGTTCACAGTTTATATCAAGAAGTACACAACAGCTGCAATGTCATTTAAAGTGCACCTATCATGCTATTTTTAAGCAATAGCATAGGTCTCAGATATATACAAAAAATATAAAAAACATGTCTCTGAAGTGTTTTGATCAAAATACCAAACAGATCACCCATTCTAGCCATGCCTCATATCCCTCTATTTCGAGAGGGGTCTGCCTGCAGACCTCCACTCTCAGGACAATTCCGGTGCAGACCTCCACTCTCAGGACACCTCCACTGTCAGTACAGGAAGTGACGATTCTGATGTTTGCTGCTAGCTAATAGTGATGCTAATGATAGCTAATTCCTAATAGTAGTATGTGTGTCGTTTGTACAGTGCTACTTATATGTTATGTAAAGCCTGCATACTTATGTGTTTTATTTCTGTATTGTTACAGTTTTACAAAGTAAAAGAAGAACAGTAAAGTCAAGAAAGAAAACCTTGCATCTTTATTGGAGGACTTTTAAATGTTAGCTAACTGTCTAGCTCATGGATGTATAATAAGAACGTCTAGCTACGCATAGGGATACGCGCTGTAAGGGTAACAGTTCAATCAATCTAAGTGATGAAAAGTGATACTGTACTGATATTAACTACAATACAAGGTGTCCCTATATATATATATATATATATATATATATATATATATATATATATATATATATATATATATATGCGACGGAGGTGGGGAGGTACAAATATAAAATAATAAAACCGGGGAAAATAGGGGGGAAAGTGAAAAAAAGTGTCCGAAAATAGGCACTCGTGAGGCGGGCAGAGGTCCCCTGTCAACTCCGGTTACATTCCTCCATGGTGTCATTTGAGCGAAAAACTTTTACGAGAACCAGGCTGGGGGGGTCTAAAGGGCTTGACCAAGGCCGACCAAAAGTGCACGGTGGGCGGACTCATCACCTCCGTGATGAGTCTCCATTGTGATTTGAAAAATTCCATCAAACGAGTCCTTCGGTGGGCGGGGAAAAAAACGTGTTCGTCAGAATCGTCACTTCCTGTACTGACAGTAGCGGTGTCCTGAGAGTGGAGGTCTGCAGGCAGGCTCCCATGTCTATTTCACTTCCTGTTTCAAAAGTGCTGATTTGGGGTATGAAGCTTTGAAAAATAAAAAAATTGATACAAAATAAAAAGGAGGGGGCTGAGCTCATGCGGGACCCGGCAGCTACTGTCTAAACTAAATACTGCGGTGATGAAACGCCATATCATGGATTATCAAGGATTCTCTCTGAAACAGTCGGGAGCTCAAAGGCTTTCTCTCTTGCCGGTTATACCACAAGGTGAGTTCCTTTTTATTTCCTGCTTCTTCACACACATGCTCTCCAGTACAGGTTAGCTCTGAGTGTTAGCCATGCTAATGTAAACACCGACCATTTTACGTCCAAAACAGTCGGGCATTGTTTCTGATAGCAACGTTTCTGATTGGGCCGTGGGTCCATATCGGACGCAAATCTGGATCAGCTCCGTTGTAGCCCCGTTTTTAGAGATTTGGGTACGGAGGAAAAGAGAGAGGATTTTATTTTCTGACGCTGTGTGAGTTCCCCGACACACCGGGGACACATAGTTATGTATAAAATACATAAAAAAGTGCATTTTGCATGATAGGTCCCCTTTAACTTAAATGCTGTATGCCACTTCTCTATGTAAATAAATGGACACCAGTTAACCATAGTTCCAACATCTTTGTAGAATTTAAGCTTTTTTAAACGCAGACAACTACTTCAACAATTAATTTCTGTGATTAGTAATTCAATTTATAATGCAATGTGATGATTTACTGCTAATCTATCATGGATGTAAAAGCGACATTGGTGCACAATGCAGGTTTATTATTAAATATACTACTTTGTTCTACTGTTGTGACAGCCATTTACAATGAGCTTTCCAAGACATCTGTGTGCAGTGCGCAGAGAAAATAAACTATAGTGCACACAGTACTTAGCAATGAGTGCATGCAGCTGTAGCTATTAGTCTCCATTGTCCCTCCCTCAACAAGCAAGATACTGCAAAGTAAAGTTTGCAGTAACAAGAGTAGGCGTAGAAAAACTGTTTTTGTCAAATTCAACCTGACACTGTTCAAGTGGATCTTTGATATGAACAGAAAGTACTTTCAAAACATGATATTCCTTTATAATTCTTAATATAATACATTTGAAATGGTTTGTGGCCAAATGCCAACCACAGAATGCTTAGGCACAACCTATGGGTGAAAATATCTTCTTATTTTCTTTGCAGGAGTTAGTAGGGAGACAGTTAACCCCAAAACAAATCCACATCTCCCCTAAAAGTTTACAAACAAGCTATGTCCCAGGCTTGGTATTAGTAAAGGGCACTGGTGGTATATATTTCATCACTGTGTTTGTATTGCTACCTCCAGAGATACTGCTGTTGCTTTGCCACTTATTAGATAGACCTCTCCACAGTTTGGATCACAGCTCGCTCTCATATTTCCTCTTTATCACAACCACAGCTTATGACCTCAGCTCTGATTTGCGCTTCAGGGGGTCTTTAAAGAAACCTCAGTAAGCATTACTCTGCGTTGGACTGCCCGTGTCCATCTGTTAATATAGAAGAAGAAAATATTTTCAAGGTACAGAGGTATTATACAGTTCTGTATGTGCAGGGTAAAACATTTAATAAACAACAATCTCTTAATTAAATTGATTGTTCTGTTCCGTTCAGAGCAATAATGATAACTTAATATTATCATAGGATAAAAAATACGCATTTGTTCTGGGTTTTTTTATTTTTCATTTTCAATTATTGCTTAGAGATCAACAACTTATTTTTCTACAACCATAAACCATTGCCTTGAAAAGATAAAGTGTGCACAGACATGTTGTTCAGATTTTTCAATTAGCCTTGTTTACGGCACAGATCAGTTGTAGCCGTAGTATGTTCTTGTGGTGGTTAGTTTTCAATAGTCTGGTGCTAATTATCATGGAGTTATTGTGGTTTGAGATTGCTTACAGAGATTTAACCAGCTGAAAAGCCATGATGCATGCAAGCTGTTGCCGATGATCACTCTGCCTTGTTTGTATTATTCCTATTGGAATATAACATTATTCCATGGGTGTGTGTCTTTTGATCAACCGAGTTAAATTGGGAATAAAAGGAGTTATGACTTTAAATGATATCTGTAGTTGTCCCCCCCAATTTCAGTGATGAAGATATCAGAGAAACCAGTTGGAATCAAAACAGAAATGTTGTTCTGGATCAATCATGTATAGGCACTAGGCAATGGACAATACAAATCTTAAGATAACTTGAGTTTCTCTCTCTCTATGTTTGCTCGGGCTTGAAAGCATTCTTCCTTTGTCTCTCCTGCACCCGCAGCCAGACACATTTTTAAATATGGAAAAATGACTTAGCTACAAGCCAGTGTCAAACTCTATAAAGATTGTTTGTGGGGTAACACCACTATTGAATTGTGTAAACTGTTTTGTAGATCCCACAGCTCCAACCAAGACATCGCTCTAGCTGTTCTCCAATCATTTACGTCATGTCAATTAACCAAGAACTCCAGTATTCGGTTAGCGTAACTATAAAAAAAACAAGGAATCAGATTCGGTTGTCGTTATTAAAAGACAAGCTACTAACTTTTTGCAAGGCAACACAAAGCCAGAGATTGTTGAGGCCCTAAAACCTTAGTTGTTGGCCTCCAATATAGGCAAGGCAAGGCAAGTTTATTTATATAGCACCTTTCAACACAAGGCAATTCAAGGTGCTTTACAAAAATGAAAGACATTCAGACAAAGGCATTTAAAAACAGTCATTAAAAAGAAAAGATAATAAAATAAACATTAAAAGAAAAAATACATGAATACAAAGTTACAGTGCAGTTTAAGATGTGAATAGTTCACACAGAAGTTCCACTTTACTGATGCCTTTCTTTAAGGTTTCTCCGAACATGAGCTGTGTACGCTTGTAGGCACATACGTCCCGAGCAGCATACACAGAGAAAACCAGCCAGGACAAAGTCCCCAGACACTGATTCCCTGGGGTTACCAGCCCCAGATGTTCATTAACCAAAAACAAAACACAACCGCTCAGTTTCAATTAAAAGCAGCGGCAAAAAGAAAAGTATTCAGCCTGGATTTAAAAGTAGTAAGAGTTGCAGCGGACCTGCAGGAATGAATATGGTAAACATAAACATTGAATTTCAAAATAACAAAAAAACTGTGTTCATAGTTGACATTATAACAGCTACTCAACCACCTACTTGTTTCAATATCAACAAAGATCTAGAGGGGTGTTTCCCAACCGGGGGTACGCGTACCCCTAGTGGTACGCGAGGGAACTGTAGGGGATACGTGGAATTCCAAGATGACAAGTAAAAAAAAAAAATAATCCCGTCAAAAATGATAGTGCGCGATTTGTTTCCCTAGGGAGACAATAGTCTGTGGCACGCACAACCAAGCCAAAATCCCACAATGAAAACAGCTGTTTACCTGCAGCCAGAAAAATACTGGTAGATCTGCGCTATGGATAAATGGCTGAAACGTCCGCTTGCTCTGGATTCAGGCCAGGGTTCAGAGGAGCCCGCCGAGAAACGTAAGAAAGAGGCCAAACTGAAACCAAGGCAGTACAGTGAAACATATATATTATTTGGATTCATTTCTACTTCTGCGGACCCACCGCAGCCTCAGTGCTTCTTTTGCGGTGAAGTCCTGGCTAATAGTGCGATGAAGCCAGCGCATTTACAGAGACACCAGAGCACCAAACACTCGGGAAGTGTCGATAAAAGTGAAGAATTTTACAGACGAAAGCTGTCGGAATTTAAGTCGAGCCAGACAGTAATGATGAAAGCCACGAATGTGTCAATGAAAGCACTCGAGGCATATTACGCTGTGTCCCTGCTTGTGGCTAAATAAAAAAAAACTCACTCTATTGTTGAGGAGCTCATTCTCCCTGCAGCGACTGCGTTGTCCGAAATTATGATAGACAAGAAAGCAGCCGAAGCACAAGAAAGTTCCCCTGTCGAATAACACCGTATCCCGTCGGATCAATGATATGTCTGTTAATATAATTGGACAAGTGGTGAACAAAATAAAACGAGCCGGTCAGTTGGCTTTGCAGCTGGATGAAATGACAGATGTGAGTGGAGAAGTGCAGCTCCTGTCCTTCGTGCGTTACAAAGATGCGTCGGACATAAACGAGCATATTTTATTTTGCAAAATGCTGCCAGGAAAGACAACTGGGGAAGAATTGTTCCAGGTTATCGACAGCTTCTTCAGAGAACATGATCTGCAGTGGAAAACCTGCAGCCACATCTGTAATGATGGAGCAGCTGCGATGACGGGGCGCGTAAAGGGACTTTTTGGGCACGTAAGAAAGGTAAATCCCGACATTAAATGGATGCATTGTATTATTCATCGTGAAGCACTAGCAAGAGGATGAGCCCTGATTTAAGTGCTGTTATGGATGATGCTGTGAAGATGATACATTTCATCCAATCTCGGCCATTGAATCACAGGCTGTTTGAAACTCTTTGTCATGAGAACGGCACAGAGCACGATCAGCTATTGCTTCACACAGACGTGCGCTGGCTGTCTCGTGGGAAAACGCTACTGAGACTTTATGAACTTCGCAATGAAGTGTTTGTGTTCTTGACGGAGCATCTGCATCCTCTTGCTGTGCAGCTTGAGGATGACAAGTGGGTGGCGCGCCTGGCATATCTTGCTGATGTGTTTACCAAACTCAACGAGCTCAACCTATCACTTCAGGGCAAGGAGTCACATATCCTGAAATTGTATGACAAAGTTCAAGGATTCACAAAAACGCTCAAACTATGGGAGAGGAAATGTGATGAGGGAGACGTGAGCTGTTTCCCACTACTCAATGCCCATCTTGCCACCACTGCTGTTGCCAGGGGTCCAGTTGGTCAAACTGGTGAAAGCACACCTGTCCAAACTCTGCACTGATTTCAGCCATTATTTTCAGGACATTGAAAATAAGTCAGAAAGACTGGATTGGGTGAGGAACCCATTCATTGTGAGAGCAGCAACAGCCTTCCAGCAATGCTGCAGGAGCCTCTGATGGAATTATCATCTGGTCTGAAGATGGCATATGCTGAGAAGTCATTGACTGAGTTTTGGTGTGATGGAGAAGGAATATCCTGAACTGGGAAAACATGCACTGATTGAACTTTTGCCGTTTGGTTCTACTTATTTGTGTGAGGTGACCTTCTCAGCTTTAACACACATCAAAACCAAGCAGAGGAACAGACTGGATGTGGAGACCAGCCTGGTCACAGCTGTTTCCACACTGCCTCCAGAACTATCAAAGCTTATGAAAGACAAGCAAGCTCAAGTGTCTCATTATAGCTCACATGACTGGTGAAAAGAAACTGCTAGGCCTGGCCCTATACTGATTCTGGATATTATTTTGCTAAGTGTTTTGTTCCTGAATTAAAGTTTAAATGCCTGTTTTAAAGGGGACTTATTCAAAGGGGCTCCATGGTTTAAGCCTAAATGTTACAAGATAGCAAAGATAAGTTGATTATTTTGATTTCATATGTATTTATTTGATTATATTATTTATTTTCAAGGCAACATATTCATTTTTATTTATTTTTATTGAGTGATTTAAGTTAAAATTAAGAAAATGCCTGAGAATTAGATGTTCAAATTAAGGAGATGAAATAAAGTTATTTTCATTCAATAATCAGTTACGTTCTACTTGTGAATGATCATCAGCACGTATGAGTGAGGGGGTACTCATGGTATGACAAAAGGCTCAGGGGGTACACGAGACAAAAAAGGTTGGGAACCACTGATCTAGAGGGTAAGAATAGTGCAGGCCTATGTGATAAGGGTATACAGAGATCTAGTGTGCATTTCTGCAACATGAAGGTAAAACTAATCCTCAGTATTGGAAAATAAGTTAATCTTGAAAAGCCATTAGGTTCAGAAAGACTTCCAAAGTTATAAAGTCCTGCATCTGATGGTAAATGTTTGATAATCTGATCAAGTGCTTTCTATACATACCCTTTGTTCTCGTCATCCATAATTCATACCTTCCATACTGTACTATATGTTCAGAGAGACTGTCCGCGCTCATTAGAGTGAAAAGCGCCTCTCCTCTCAAATCATGAAGTGATGCTCAGATCCTGAAACAGAGGAACAAGATATGTTACATAATTTAAGAGTATCGACCACTTTTATCAAATCGATGAGATGGCAGGAAAAAATATCTGCTTGTATGAAAGTCACGGCCCTTTCTGTTTGAAGTGTTTCAGCCTTTCAAGGGAACATACGCAGATCAAAGAGTAACCAGAGCTGCTGAGATGGAGGGGGAGGAATGTGCAGACGAATGAAGGAATTCCTCCAAAAGGGAATGGCCTCGGTCCATATTACAGAGCCAGAGGGGGAGCTCACTGTTACCTCTCATTTTCCAGTCCCTTCTGATTTGTGTGCAAACATCTCTGTTCAATCGCACTTTAATGAGCAATTGAGTTGTCCCCAAAAATATGACATTTGTGCAGGCAGTTCACAGTTGGAGGTACAAACACATTACCATGCCTACTGCTCAACTACCATCCTCCTAAACTCAAGCAATGTGTCTATACGTTGGGGAACATGCATTATCTGTACTTTCACATGTTTGAATTGCAAATGTAAACTGTTACGCAAAGGAAAGCCTAAACCTTATAACTATGTCTTGTATAGATCAATATGCCAGATCAGCCAAGCCGCAGGGTTCAATCTATAAAGACTATAGAAATGGTACACTTGCAATTCAAACATGTGAAAGTACAGATAATGCATGTTCCAACTATCTATATCTATTACTTTATGCTTTTTGTTGGTGAACTTGATTGTGTAAAAAGACTCGGTGTTCAGGTTTTACAACCGACTCATGTTGGTGTCTAACTGAACTGTATGTTATGTTCAGTCAGGCTACCACAGCTGGTCTGTTATTGTTTCAATAAATATACTTTCGATCAGCATTACACCAGTTTGTAACCCTATCAGTTTGTTTAATTTACCCTAAAACACAGATGTGGATATTGTCAAATCATAATTTACAAGTGTTTTACTTAGCTGAGCTACTAAATTCCAACCTTTCCATGAACCCCCTGGTAACTCTATTATTCCTGATTGGGAATTATTGCTCTAGGGGTTTATTTACGTTGTTTGAACACAAGGATATTCAATAATATGTATTGGACAGTTTAATTACAATGGCAATTCAAAATGTAATGTCTTCAATCACACTACAAAAACTTGAAATATTGCCAAGTATATGTGTCTAATATCTAGTCAGAATATGTCTTTACACTTGCTATAAGACATAATGACTTCAGAAGTAACAATGCAGTGAGATATCGGGTCTTGTTTTTAGAAAATGCATCATCTTGTTAAGTCAAAAAATCTTATTTTGAGTCGTATCTCAGAATAAACTTTTTTTGTTCACGTATTTATTGGAAAATCACCAACTAACATAAAAAAACAGAACACAAGCTTATATTGTAACACTTCATTTCCTGATTCTGATCAAATATAGTTCTTATTTCATGAAATCTAACCAAGCTAATTTTCACTTCTATTGGCAGTTTCTTTTACTTATTTCAAGTGAAAACACTTTGTTTTCATTATTTTACTTGTTTTTGGAGCAGCATTTTTTCCACAATGTCACAACAACAAAACATAGCTCTGCAGATGTAACACAAAACCAAATAATAAATGGTAATATGTTTGTTATTTCTGGGTTGTAGGGCTTAGTCTACAGCCTTGCATACAGAAGAACAGCTTCATCCACCCTGACTGATAATATGCACCAATAAAGCTTATAGAGATATACGTTAATGTTCTGTTCAACACGTTATTCCTCTGGACAAGGCATTTGAAATAATACTTTTTGTCAATGTAGTCTATTTTCATATCTGATATTCAGTTAAACAAGAATTATTACATACTTTTATTTCTCTAATACAATCGAGCACCCGTTTTTGTAAGAGACGGTAATAATTTATTTCTGCCGCTAATAGCCTATACATCACTGGCAGGGTATATATTTCATTTTCATGAAGCATGAAGGCGAATAGAAATCTTAATGATTTGCCCTTGCTAGCATAATTTTAATTATGGATTTTCCTCTACATGATCGATTTGGAGAGAGCCATAGTAATACAAGTTGTACATTCTACTGTATTAAATATTTGATATCCATTACATTTTTATGATTAATGTTCTGGAAAGAATCAGTTTCTCTAAGCCGCTTTATTGCAGACTAAATTAGGGGTTTTACTCCCTTAGAAAAAGATATAGCCATATATTGCACCAAAGCTTAGCCTGTCAGGAGAAATGGAGCAATTTCATATTGATTATATGAGAAATTTAGATTGAGAGAAACGGCCCTGAAAATGAAGATTTTTAAGATGTTGTTTCATATGGGAGAGAATCATAATTCACAATACAGTAAGGGGATTGCTCTGTGGTACTTTACTTGTGCAGCTGGTCTTTTATTTTGTATTTTTTAATTGGTGTTTAGATTCAGTAGGAGTATTACGGACTATATGTGCTGAGATTACACAAACGTGTAAGAATGTCTAAATCAGGGGTGTCAAACTCAAGGCCCGGGGGCCAAATCCGGCCCGCAACTTCATTTTATACGGCCCCACAAGAGCTCTGAAAGAATATAATATGTTTATTATACGGTTACATGGTGATTTACAAAAGCACGTTGCCCATAAACTACATGTCCCACAATGCATCTCTCATTTGCCTTTTTTCTCAGAATTGACTTTTTTTCAAAATGTCACCTTTTTTTATTTTGCTTTTCTTTTAAAACACTTTGTGACATTCTCACTGAAGAGACATGCAATTATTTGCCCTAGACTTCTGCTTTCAGACGTAGTTAATTATGAAGCTATTACCCTATCCGATAATAATCCAATGCAGAGGCAATGATGTAATATAATACATTATTTTATATATATTAAATATTTATACATGTATTTGTATATAGTCTTAAAGTTACGGCCCTTTGAGTGCAACCATAATGCGAATGTGGCCCGTGATGAAATTGAGTTTGACACCCCTGGTCTAAATCCTGTAGTCGGTCGGTACAGTTTTGTACATAACTTACAAAAAGCAAGTGGGCATTTTTTTCCTGTAGAAATGTGTCCCTGGTACCTCCCTTTTGAATATAAGTCAAGACGCAAAGGTTAAACAGAGATTGTAATTATCCATCCCTTTTTAAAAGTGAAAATGAAGGTTAACAATATTTCTGGTATTGTCTAAGCTTGCTAGGAGACACATTGACAGTTTTAAACAAACCTAGTTAACATTCAACATTTGGAGGGACCTATTGTGTTAATTGTGTATAACACTAAGCATGTGTTGGAAACTTTATCCTGAATAGTTTATCTTGCCAACATTCACACTGGTTTTCATCAGACGTACTTCAGTCATGCTATTTCAACACCTGCTCCCACACTCCTTAAAGTGTTTAATTCAATTATTCAAAGAACGGGGTAAAGTTTTAGCTGTGTCGTCTGAGAGACAAGAATCAAACTGTTACATTCTAAAGCAACGACTAGGCATACGTTTTAGTGCACTACTTAGTGGAAAACAATACAATGTACCTTTTTTATGGAGTTTGCAAATCACAGATACGACCAGGAAACGGCTCAGAACATTACACTGTTAGCTGGAAAGGCAAGGCAAGTTTATTTATATAGCACTTTTCAACACAAGGCAATTCAAAGTGCTTTACAAAAAATGAAAGACATTAAGAAAAGGGCATTTAAAATCAGTCATTAAAAAGAAAAGCTAATAAAATAAACATTAAAAGAAAAAATACATGGATAAAAGTTACAGTGCAGTTTAAGATATGAATAGTTCAATTAAAAGCAGCGACAAAAAGAAAAGTCTTCAGCCTGGATTTAAAAGTAGTCAGAGTTGCAGCGGACCTGCAGGTTTCTGGGAGTTTGTTCCAGATATTTGGAGCATAATAACTGAACGCTGCTTCTCCATGTTTAGTTCTGACTCTGGGGACAGAAAGCTGACCAGTCCCTGAAGACCTGAGAGATCTGGATGGTTCATAATTTAGCAGGAGGTCAGAAATGTATTTTGGGCCTAAACCATTCAGTGCTTTATAAACCAGCAGCAGTATTTTGAAATCTATTCTTTGACACACAGGAAGCCAGTGTAAAGACTTCAGAACAGGAGTGATCCACTTTCTTAGTGTTAGTGAGGACTCGAGCAGCGGCGTTCTGAATCAGCTGCAGCTTTCTAATAGATTTTTTAGTGAGACCTGTGAAGACACCATTACAGTAGTCGAGTCTACTGAAGATAAAAGCATGGACAAGTTTTTCCAGATCCTGCTGTGACATTAGTCTTTTAATTCTAGATATATTCTTTAGGTGATAGTAGGCTGATTTAGTAACTGTTTTAATGTGACTGTTGAAACTCAGGTCAGAGTCCATGACTACACCTAGATTTCTGGCTTTATCTGTTGTTTTGAACATTGCAGACTGAAGCTCAGCGCTAACTTTTATACGTTCTGCCTTGGCTCCAAAAACCATTACCTCAGTTTTATCTTTGTTTAATTGGAGAAAGTTCTGACACATCCAGTCATTGATTTGTTCAATGCACTTACTCAGTGTTTGAATTGGAGCATAGTCTCCTGGTGAAATTGTTATGTAAATGTGTGTGTCATCCGCATAGCTATGGTAACTTATTTTGTTGTTCTTCATTATCTGAGCCAGTGGTAGCCTGTAGATGTTAAAGAGAAGAGGCCCCAAGATGGAGCCTTGAGGTACCCCACATGTCATATTTGTCAACTCAGATTTGTATTTACCTATAGAAACAAAGTTGTTTCTGTCCTTTAAGTAGGATTCAAACCAATTTAGAACTGTTTCCGAAAGTCCCACCCAGTTTTCCAGTCGGTCTAGTAATATGTTGTGGTCAACAGTGTCAAACGCAGCACTGAGATCCAATAATACTAACACTGAAGTTCTGCCACTGTCTGTGTTTAAGTGGATGTCATGAAATACCTTTACAAGAGCAGTCTCAGTGCTGTGGTTTGGACGAAAGCCTGACTGGAACACATCTAAACAGTTATTTAAATGCAAGAAATTACTCAACTGTTGAAAAACAACTTTTTCAATGATTTTTACCTAGAAATGGGAGGTTTGATATGGGCCTGTAATTGTTCATTACTGAAGCATCTAGATTATTCTTTTTTAAGAGCGGTTTAATGACTGCAGTTTTCAGGGCCTGTGGAAAAATACCTGAGTGAAGAGATTTGTTTACTATATGAAGTAGATCTGAGGCAAGGCAAAACATCTTTGAAAAATCCTGTTGGAATAATATCAAGGCAGCAGGAGGAGCACTTCAGAAGTTGAATAATGTCCTCTAGGTTTTTATCATTAATCTGATGGAATTGTGTCATGGTGTTTGAATTGATGTTAGGTGGACATAGGGACAACACATTTGCTGTTCCTGATGCAGAGGCACTGACTGCTTGTCTGATTTTCTGAATTTTGTCAGTGAAAAAGGCAAAATCATTGCACGCCCTGGTGTATAGAAATTCAGAGGCTACTGACACTGGGGGGTTAGTTAGTCTGTCGACGGTAGCAAACAAGGCACGTGCGTTGTTTTTGTTTTTGGTAATGATGTCAGAGAAGAACGATTGTCGTGCGTTTTTCAATTCCAAATTATAAAGGCCAAGTCTCTCTTTATAGATTTCAAAGTGAACCTGGAGATTTGTTTTTCGCCACCTACGTTCAGCTTTTCGACACTCTCTTTTTTCTGCTCTCACGGTCATGGCCTTTCTCCATGGAGATATTTTCTTGCCAGACACTTCCTTTACCTTAGTTGGATCAATGGCATCTATAACATTTTTCATTTTTGTATTAAAATGATCTACTAGCTCATTTACTGAGATGTTAGCAGGGGCAAGTGTGGTAGAAAAATTCTGAGTAAACATTTCCCTAGTATTTTCAGTTAAATATCGCTTTGTGGTTACCTCTTTTTGAACATTTTTGTGAACAGAAATAGAGCTCTCAAAGAAAACACAGGAATGATCAGAGAGTGCAACATCAGTCACCACAACCTTAGAGATATTCACACCCTTTGAGATAATTAAGTCCAGAGTGTGCCCCTTATTGTGCGTGGGCTCCGTCACATGCTGAGTCAGTCCATAGCTATCAAGAACACAAAACAGTTCTTTAGCCCCTCTGTCCTGGGGGTTGTCAACATGGACGTTAAAATCACCAACAATGACTAGACGGTCAAAGTCAATACAACCTGTTAGTGTTTAAGTGATCTAATAAACAATTTTTAGCACAGAGATATTGTACAGTTTCACAATGTATACACATCTTGTCTCCTCTCTCCATCATCATTGTCGTATTGTTACTATTCTTTCATGACACAATATTGTTAACAATTCATAATCCTCGCAGTATAGTATACACCCAAGACTTTCCGACAAAAGCTCTTCACTATGTTTAAGACAAATGTTTAAGAAACACCGGAGAGATACTGATGTAATAAAACAAGCTGGAATCACCCTCAGCCTCCAAAATCATATTTCATCCAGTGAGCAGGTACACCGGTGCATAAAGTCCAATCTTTAACCACGTGTCCTGATGTGTATCTGATCAGAGAGCAGCGCCTCCCTATCTCTGAACATGAGGTGTTGGAGGGCAACGCTGTGCACGAGGAGATATGGGAAGAGGCAACAACAGGAGAATAATGAGCCACCAAACCTTGACGCCGGAGTTTTGTAAATCCTAATGATTCTGGCTCCAATTCAAGGCAGAGAGGCCCACTTGAAGCCAACTTTCATTTCCCACTATAGAATGGTGTGAATCTCATTTCCTAAAAGAATCACAGGTATTGCACTCTCGACTAATCGCCTTACACGCCTGCTCTGTCAATCAAAATGCAGCAGCAAAAAGCACAGACTTTATTTCCAACAGCAGAGGTATTGTGCCCTACGATGCAGGTATATCACATACCTGTTTAACACCTATCTTGTAGGTCAAATCGATTTGACCAATCGTTAAGTGGTCTCAAATGTCATATTCCACAATAAGCATGTTTAACCATCCACACCATATCAGTGAGAGAGTAAGAAGAAATGTAAACCACTGTCAGCGGGTAACGCAATAGAAGTGAGCATTTCACCCTCCTGTTGTCTTCGGGTCAAATCTGACCGATTTACTAATTTCATCAATCATAACTTTTTCGTTTTACATTCGATTGCATTAAGGCTTTATGATATCCTTCACAGTAGACATTTGAATACATACAATTGCTGATCACCACTTTCATTGAATTTTGGATGATTTAGTCAACTTTGTAATACCATGGTGTTCCCGGTCAAAAAAGACCGCCATAAAGAAAAGGAATCAGTAACCATCCGTATCAGATAAACCACACACAAACACCCACACACACACACACACACATACTCTAAATGTGTCCCCCCCCCCCCTTATGTGCCCAATCCCCCCATGTGAATCACACCTAGCACACGCAAACACACACACAAACACACAAAACAATTTGACACATTTCCCGCTCTTATGTGCCCATCCCCCACATGGATCACACCTGGCACGCGCAATACATGTTCAGTGTCTGTTCTTTGTATATTTACTGCAGTTTTTCATGTATACCAGTAGTCTGATACAATATGTACAGTTTGAAAGGGTGTTAAATGAAATGTGGTGATGATTACTGTTTTTTGTGTTAATGTAATAGCAGTTAAAACAGGACCGGTCAAATTTGACCGCGAACACCAAAGTAAGGGGGGGGACGAAGACAATAGGAGGGTTAAATTCACCTTTTTTGAAGTGTTCACGTCTTTGTGCTTCGTAGCTGTCTCACTTATGTAACTGCTCTTCTGGGAATAGCTTTGGCACGTTGACTCATTTTGGGATTGCTGCAACCCAGATGACGTGGAGGTAGAACTTTACCCGAGTTAGAAAAACAGAGGGGAGAAAAAAAACAGATTTACTTCCACAGTTCTTCTCCCTTTGTTGTGTTTTGTCTTGGACCTTGCTGCAGTAAAGAGTTTACTTCTAAATCACAGCTTTCAGTGGGAGTAAAATAACCAGAAAGCTTAAAAGCCAACGCATATGAAACAACAGCAATCATTTTCTATCAGATAAAGTGATCCACTTAAAGTTGTGTCTGCCACAATACCCACCACAGAGAAGAAGCAAGTGTTTCTTAATTGTCACTTCATCTTTAGCCCTCTGTATCTCTGACAAAATACTTATCTCACCATGGCACACACAGTATTGTGGGCTTGGGGTATAGACACAAGTTGCATTTTATGTTGTTCTATTGAAAGGAGTGGATAGGGACTAAAATGCTATTTCAGAAATCTTACGCTGCTACATTTACTGCTTACGTGGGACTTCTCTCCCGTTCCCCCTTTTAATATTACTCCCATATGACACCCACCATGCAACATTCTCCTATCTGCAAGTTCATTATCATCAATAAGTCGAGTATATTCTATCTTTCATCATCATATCATGCATTCCAACTGCAGCACCTTTTTTTGCAATGTAAACCAATTTATTTCTCCCCTCTATTGCAGATAGTATTAAACAATGCCCTAAGAGTAGAGGCTGTCTGTATGGGAATGATTTATTACAAACAGAGAAGTCTGTGCGTCGGGTTGCAGAGCTCTGCAGTGTAAAATAACCTCATTTATATTCTATATTGCTCAGGCTGCCTCACTTAATATTCCTGTCAGCACTCTTATGCCATGCCTTCTGTTGGCTTTGCCTGCAATAAAGCCACTGTCTTTGAAAAGTGTACAAACAATATTAAACGCACTTCATCAGATTAGTGCAATTCAGTAGAAACACTTGTTTTACATAGAACAATGAGGTCAAGTGAGCCGCAGAGATCATTGTATGACGATGGATTTGCACCATTGTGCTGCGTGGATCATCGAGCTTCAGAGGATCGCAGGAAACAATACACATCATAAGGTAATGTTGATTATGATACAGCTTGTAACAATGACGCTTCAGATTCTGTTCTTAGTGCATCAAATCTGATCTCAAGTAGTTGCAGAACATGACAAAAAGTACACATTTTCAGCATAGGGCGACTGTGGCTGCGAGGGAGTGCGGTCGTCTTTCAACCAGAAGGTTGTGGGTTCGATCCCAGCCCGTGCAGCCAACATGTCGATGTATCCTTGGGCAAGATACTTAACCCTGAGTTGCTCCCGATGGCCAACGGTGTGTGAATGTGTGTGAATGTTAGGTCCTAGAGCAAGTGGTACATACAGAGGTATGAATGGGTGTGAATGTGTGAATGACATGTAGTATGTAAAGCGCTTTGAGGGGTCGTAATGACTGGATAAAGCGCTATATAAGTACAGTCCATTTACCATTTATCATTACTACACATTACTGGTATATTTCGATGCAGAAATGGGTTCCTACATTATATTTTGTTCAAATGCTTGTTCTGTAAAAATGTAAAACCTAATAACCAACAACATATTTTGTTCATTTATTCGTTTTATCAAATAATTAACAATAACAAGTTAATTATCTGGAACTTATCACAGTATTATAATAACACTGCTTTTGTTTTGTGGTCTGTTGTGTCCACACCACCAGACATCATGTCAGGTTTTCCTCTCTGGTCATTATTCTTCTTCTGTAATTAGCTCAGTCAGATTGGGCTAATTGCTCTTTGGGAACTACAAGACTGCCATTGAGTGCCCACTCCCACAACATCATCTCTCACTTCCACACACATGGATGATTATGACCACTGCTAAGTGGCTTAGGAGTTGATTTACTATGGCTAGGCAGATGTGAAAAAGCGTTTTCATGAAATGTGCCAGTGATTAAACATCTTTAATTAACATGCAGTTTTGCATTACAATATTTGGGTCTTGTAATTTCTCTAGAGTAACAACAGCAGGAACCTTTTCCTTTTCAACCCTTATGTTGTGTTCGAGTCTCCCGTGACCCGTTTCAAGTTAAAATTATATAATAACTACGCTCTAGTTTCTGTATCGGAACAAGGCTTCATGATATCCTCCACAGCAGCTATATAAACACTACAAAACTGACTTTGACAATTTTAGCCAAGTCAGTCTGTCAGTCGATTAAAATATTTTATCGCGATTAATCGCATGATTGTCCATAGTTAATCGCGATTAATCGCACATTTTGTATCTGTTCTAAATGTACCTTAGAGGAATATTTTTCAAGTTTTTAATACTCTTATCAACATATGAGTGGACAAATATGCTTTATGCTAATGTTTATTATCATTTGAACAATGACAAATATTCTCATGAATATTAAACAACCTCTGAACATTACAAATATTCGCCTCAATTCAACCTGGAACCTCTCTCATACAATAATACAATACAAAGGCATATGCCAGCCTGTTTGGAAAATGTAAGAAGTAAGTAGAAAGTACAGATATTTGTGTTCAAAATGTAAGAAGTAGAAAGTACAGGTTTTTGGGTTCTAAAAGTAAAAAGTCGTCAGAAACATAAGTAGTGGAGTAAAGTACTGATACCAGACTTTTTCTCAGAATTTCCACTTTTCAAATTTTTCTCAGATTTTCGAAAAAAGCCAAAAACATTTTCGGAATTTCGAAAAAGTCGCATTGTTCTCAGAATTTAGACTATTTACGTTTCTAAAGTAACGAGCCTGTTTGGAAAATGTAAGAAATAGAAAGTACAGGTATTTGGGTTAAAAACGTAAGAAGAAGAAGTAAAAAGTTGTCAGAAAAGTCAAGTAATGATACCAGAAAAATGTACTCAAGTACAGTAACGAAGTATTTGTACTCCACTACTTCACACCTCTGGACCTTGAGCAATGATTGCATAAATAGTTCCCTGTTTCTACAAAGACGGCAGAAATACACTTTTTAACTGAGCCAAGTAATCTTTGGAACAAGATTCAGGCACTTATGTAGGCAAGGCAAGGCCATATTATTTATAGCACCTTTCAGCATGCAACAATTCAAAGTGCTTTACAAAATAAAAACAAAAGACACTTAAGAATAAATAGCCTACAGCATAAACACATTATTAAATGGCATTTAAAAACAGGCATAAAAAAGCAAAGATAATGAAATAAATAACCACAGCAGGTACAGAATACATGAATAAAAGGCATACTGCAGTGTGAGTATGAACAGCTCAATTAAAAGCAGCGGCAAATAGATATGTTTTTAGTTTGGATTTGAAAATAGGAAGTGTTTCAGCGGACGTGCACGATTCGGGCAGTTTGTTCCAGATTGTCGGGTCTTAATAGCTAAACGCTGCTTTTCCATGTTTAATTCTTATTCTTGGAACAGAGAGCAGACCCGACCCAGAGGACCTGAGACTCCTGGATGGTTCATAGTTATGCAGGAGATCGTTTATATACCTCGGTCCTAAGCCATTTAGTGATTTAACAACTAGCAATAGTATTTTTAAATTAATTCGTTGGTCGACTGGAAGCCAGTGTAAAGACTTCAGAACCGGACTGATGTGGGCCACTCTTTTAATGTTAGTGAGGACTCGAGCAGCAGCGTTCTGGATCAGCTGCAGCTTTCTGATGGATTTTTTTTGTGAGCCACTATTATAAGCTCTTTAACTGAAAAATACTTTTTTTTTGTGCCCGATACATATGTAATAAATAATAATACATGATAGAAAAATAAATAAATGGTTGTATTTTATCCACATATATCTTACATCAATGGTCGTTGACTGCAGTCCGCCCACACAGGCGCATTTATTTTGTCTGATTAGGCCTCATCTGAGGACTGTGTGGGCGTTCACAAACTGTATAACTGTAAGTTACATGTAAAACAGATTTCTACCTTACTAATTAGTTTCTCTTCACTTCATAACGCTATGGAGGATACAACTTTCTCTTTTTATTTGGTTCATGATGTGGTGACCTCGCATAGATCAAGCACAGCTCAACTTCAACTCTTAATCAGCCAGCAGAAGAGAAAACACCTGTGTGTGATCTGCCAATAAACCCAGAGAAGAAGAAGTGCAGCATGGTGACTAAAGAGCCTAACATATCCTTCCTGGTTTGCTTAGCTATTGCAATTTATCTTCGGGTTTATCTATTGGGTTTGTGAGACGACACAGATGGTCTGACTTGCATTGTTAGTGTTATTATTGTGATCAATAACCTATATCTAGTAAGTTGAAAGGTTACATAACCCCGCCTCTTCCTGCTAGCTACAAGTACGAGCAATAGCTAGCAAGTTTTACCTGGTAGTATTTTGAGCCAAACACTTCAGACATATTTTGTATATATCTGAGACCTATAACATATTGATGAAAAACAGTATAATAGGGGACCTTTAAATGTAACCGAGCTGCTGCTGGCCACGCCCCTTGCATGCAAGCAGTGAGCTCTGTGAAGAGTGTCTACCTAGCTAAACGCTGCCGTGATTAAACGCCATATTATGTTCCAAACCACATTATTTCTGGAACAGTATGGAGCTCAAACCCTTTCTCTCTCTTGGGTTTACTGAGTACCTTTTACATCCGGCTTTTTTACACATACTCTCTCCAGTACAGTGTTAGCTCTCAATCCTTGCTAATGTAAACACAGACTATATTACTTCCGAAACACGTCAGGCATTGTTTCTGATAGCAATGTTTCTGATAGGGGGCGATAGGTTGAGGCGGTACGTTACCAGGAGTTCATCTTAAAGCCAGCCCACATTTTAGTAATGTGACCGCAGCAAATCTGGCTTCATTGTACCCCCATTTTTAGAGATTTGGGTAAGTAGGAAATGAGAGAGGGTTGTATTTGTTGACACTTTGTGAGTCTCCTTACACACCAGGGACACATTTATGTTTAAAAGACATCAAAAAGTGCATTTTGCATAATAGTTGACCTTTAAATGTCTGTTTCTTAAAACTAGTTTGTTACATCTCAGGCATTTCTGGATTAATGATCTAATGTCTTAAGTAAAATGTTAAACAACTGCAAGAGCAGAATGAAATTGGAAATAATGTTAAATGAATTGAAATATTTTTGAAAAAGGATTTAAGAAGTATTCTGTGCTATTGACCTCTTGCCAGGTGATGAGTTTGAGAGGCAGCTGCAGCAGCTGAATGCCACACCTTTAGGCAGGACAAAATACTTGTATTCATCCACACACTTTACACAAGCTACTCAAGACGAGCAAAAATAAGTATGCAGTCATTAAAAACCAGTCGATTGTCAGTGCCTGCCCTCTTCAGAATGTGTTCAAGAAGGCAAAACCAAGCGCATGATTTTTGTTGAGGCCTTCGGTCGAGATCTCTCATGGAAGCAAACAAAGAGGCAATACAGTAGCCAGATTTTTGCTTTTCTCCTAGCCTTTCCACAACACTCCTCAGAGTGGTCTCACAGTTAGCATCATAATAAAGCCCTTTTAATTGACATAAATAAGGATATGAGGAGAGAACCAAGTGCCCTAGGGAAATGTTTTGTGTTCGCCTGGACCTGATGCAGTGAATGTGTTCTGTTAATCAGATGGGAACACATGGCTGATGAGTAGCAGCCCTCTGCTAATTGGCAGTGTTTGTCTGCTGGTGGTTGTGTTCCTTCAAGGACCGAGCAGCCTCCCGTTGGTATTCAGGCGATGCTTTGTGCTCCCAGTAGAGACGCCACGCCATTAGGGAGAAGGACCCTGGACCCTTCTTTTTACTTAACAAGGGGGACTTTCTCCCAGCACTGAGCAGGATCCACCCCCTCTACCACATGTCAAACATCCCTGCAGTTTTTACAGAACTGCTGGAGTATTTTTTTGAATGCTGCTAACTTCATTTGTTGAGCTGTAGCATACATTGTAATTGACATCTTTCTGTTACTGCAGCAGAGGTTTTAATCATTCTACATTATTTAATCTGGTTTTATCTTTAATTGGCAACTCTGAGCAACCAAGATTTAGCAGCCCTTTGAATTCCTAATTACACTTTTTATAGAAAATTACACAAATCAAAATCCAGTTCATTATTTATATTATTTGCTTATCAGTTTAACTTGAGTAAGATGTTGTTGCCTTTCATGACAATCAAAAATGCTCTCAAAGTCTCTGTGATATGGTGCTTCATAAAATACTTAATAGGAGTTTTAAATATGACAGATTTAGAGATACACTGTTCATTCATTATTGCCAAAGCAGTAGGGAGCAGCACAAAAATAAAATGAGATGGCGTCCATAAATGAATTGAATACACCTCAGGTCCAAAACATACCAAAAACAAAATTGCATAATTAAAAGAAGATAATTAAAGCTCATTCAAACGCATGGTCCCTGCAGCTTGAACATCTTGCTTTATTCCTGAAAAATGTGTAAAGAATATCTTTCAATGACCAACTAACCCTGAAACTGAACAGACAAGCAACAAATTAAAGAAGGAATATCAATGAATGAGTGGAAAACATATTAAAGGGCCCATTTCATGCTTTTTCGGTTATTACCTGTCCCCTTGTGTGTTATGAAGGTTTGTATGCATGTAAACGGTCTGCAGAGTCAAAAACCCTCAAAGTACACCCTGTAGCGAGTACAACTCTAACACAGTCTATGCTCAACTCAACTCAAACTCACCTCTTCAATCTGGCTTTTAATGTGTGATTGTTTTTGTATTATTTGACTTTAACTTTAACTATATATTTATTTGTTGTTCCTTCCTTTTCTTTTCCCTTCACTATATCTGTAAAGCGTCTTTGAGCACCTTTTAAAAGCGCTAACAAATTAAATCTATTATTATGCTGCCCCAAAACGCCTCGTTGGAGATTTCTCATTTTCCATTGTTTACTTCCTGCATACTGTGACGTGTGAATACCCAGAGGCCACACCCTCTGCCAGCATTTCACAAACCTTTCAGCGATTCATGCCGGATATGTACAGTGTAGGGCACTGAAGAACGATGCTGTTCCTACTTTGTTTGGACCAACGGGAGATTCGGGTACACAACCTGTAAGTATTCATTGTTGTTTGTGTATTTATGATGTTTAAAACAAACAAGATATCTACCACGACTGTTTAAATGGGTAAACGTTTTTTCGGGCTGCTAAATTGGGATTGCGGAGAACTGTTCTCTGCAGACCCATTCTCACAGCGTTATAATATAAACCTTTTTCTTACTCAATATCAAGCAACACTTTTTGTTTTTACTTCGGCTGTGAGTGTTTGTGTGTGCTCAGGATAAGTTTCGCTTGTTCTCGCTGTATCGCCGACCCGGAAGCCTGTCCGCTCCTCGCAGCAGATCGCAGCAACAAGCCTCGCAACGAGCCTCGCAATGAGCCTCGCAATGAGCCTCGCAACGTCCCGACCAATCAGAGCACACTGGGCTCACAGGGAGGGGGGGGCGGAGCTCCAACAAGCCGTTTAGGACAGAGAGTGAATACACATACTATACAGAGATGCTGTATGAGAAACCAATGTGAGTTTGGAAAATTGCACAATATACATTTATTTTAGTAGACCTCAACAATGGAATTATGATCAGTAGAAATGGCCATGACACGGGACCTTTAAATACAAATTGACTTGTGTTGTGTTGCTGTCTCTTCAATGATTTATTATTAATACCAGCTGCAGTGTTTTTTACTCACTTATATTAATTAGACAGTGCTGGCTCCTTTGCTTTGAAAGCAATTTCCTGTTTGTGTTCAAGTTTAAGATTGGACTGCCCAAGAACACACTCATTACATTTAGGAAATCAATTTTGCAGTGAGTTACTCTTGTATCATTATATATTGTTAGCATAGGCGGCGGCGCGTGAGGCTCAGGTTTGGGAAGGCTAAATAACTTTTTTTTACCTGATGTTGCCCGCCTCTGGGGGGTATACTACGAAGCAGGATTTTCGCTTAGCTGGCTAACTTCAGGGAAAACTCGGGGTTTCCGGTCCTACGAAGCTGGTTCTCTTTTTAGCAGACTAGATCTCCATGATAACGTGCGGTTAACCTGGTCGGGACCGGGGGGGTATACTACGAAGCAGGATTTTCGCTTAGCCGGCTAACTTTAGGAAAAACTTGGGGTTTCCGGTCCTACGACGCTGGTTCTCTTTTTAGCAGGCTAGATCTCCATGGTAACTTATGCTGTGCGGCTAACCTGGTCGGGACCAGGGGGGTATACTACGAAGCAGGATTTTCGTTTAGCAAGATAACTTCTGGGATTTCCGGTACGACGAAGCTGGTTCACTTTTTAGCGGGCTAGATCTCCATGGTGACTTATCCTGGAACCTAGTCTGTGCTCCGAAGCAGGATAGGTTCCAGGATAAGAGATCAACTCAGCGAAAGCACCACGCCTGCTGACCAATCAGAGCTCAGTGTGCGGAGGAAATACAGTTTAAACTGCCGTTGCAGGAAAGACGGCCGGCCAAAATCACCGACTGTGTGAACGTGAAAATGAATAGAACATCACCTCCCATCTTCAGAGCAATCTGACTATTATAACTATTATACTATTAGGCTATGTTAAGAAAGCTTAATTAAATATCTGCCACAACATAAGTAACCGGATCAAAGTAACATTACGTAGCCTACAGTCAGCAGCACTGAGTGCAGACGTCGATGTGTCCCATTATCATTCATATCACATCATATCACATCATAATGTAGGCCTATCATATATTTCCTTATCTGGCTGTGCAACACTCACAGTGTCACATACTGTATGCATAAGTATTATTTTAAGCAACACATTAAGTTGACGAAACACTCGAGACAAATGTAATTAAAGTCAAATCCAACACATTAAAGGTGGGGTAGGTAAGTTTGAGAAACCGGCTCGAAATACACTTTTTGATATATTCCATGGAATGCTCTTAACATCCCGATAGCAATGAATATCTTAAGTGCTTTGACAAAAAATCCATAAAAAAAATGTCATCTGTGGAAGCCGTAATACTGTAAAAAGTACAGGCCGGGCTAAACGGATTGGATTGCCGCCCTGTCTGTCAGCCTTCCATCTCGTGCACGCACAAATGTATCTCGTGCCCTCATTGGGCGTGCCGTCATTGGGCGTGCATTGCAGCAGTAGCCTACTTCAATGACTCGCCAGCAACAGGCGGCCACTTTCACCAGTCTGCTAACGTCATGTGCGCGTTCATGTGTGTTGGAGGAGGTGCTCTATAAGGAAGTCTGAAGGAACGGGCGGATTCTTTTCGGCTGTGTACTTTCAAATGTTAGTGCACTCGAGCCGGTTTCTGAAACGTACCTACCCCACCTTTAAGTTGACGAAACACTCGAGTCAAATGTAATTAAAGTCAGATCCACTCGTGTCTTAGACGGGGCAGTGATATCATAAACCTGTTAATGTACGCATTCAAACACTTTTTCTTTTACCAGCTGTATTCACCTTGCAGGTGCAGCTATGTGGCTTTTATCCTGGATAAAGTGTTTAAGTCATGGATGTTTAAAGTTTAACTTCTTCATATGTCTAATATTATAGTTGACTTTTCATTCAGGAAGTATGACGCTGCGCTGTCAGTACGCTTCTCCATGTTTGTGATTGGTCGAATGCTCCAGATACCACCCCTTTTATGTGAACGCGCACCTAACTAGATAGGACACGGCTGGCTTGAGCGAACGTTGATAGCCAGCGTTGTAGGACAATTTAGCGAGAGCGGCTTTGTTTTGGATTAAGTCAACCGGATAACTCAAAACATATCCAGGATAGGTTGAACTAGATTCGTAGTATACCCCCCTGGTTAGGTTGCAGGCTAAGAGCTCAACTCAGTGAAAGCACTGCCTGCTGACCAATCAGAGCTCAGTGTGCGGAGTTTAAAGCGATCAAGTCATATTACAGGAGAAAGGAAATACAGTTTAAACCTCCGTTGCAGGAAAGACGGCCGGCAAAAATCACCGACTGTTTGAACGTGAACATTAATAGAATATCACCTCCCATCTTCAGAGCAATCTGACTATTATAACATTAGCGTTAAGAAAGCTTACTTAAATATCTGCCACAACATAAGTAACCGGATCAGAGTAACATTAAGTAGGCCTACAGTCCGCGGCATATCACATCATAATGTATCATATATCTCCTTATCTGAGTCAGCTGAGCCGTATCTGGCCGTGCAACACTCAGTGTCACATACTGTATGCAGAAGTATTATTTTAAGCAACACATTAAGTTGACGAAACACTCAAGTCAAATGTAATTAAAGTCAGATCGTGTCTTAGACGGGGCAGTGATATCATAAAACCTGTTAATGTACGCATTCAAACACTTGTTCTGTTACCAGCTGTGTGGCTGTGAATGTGTGAATGTGTGGCTATGTGGCTTTTATCCTGGATAAAGTGTTTAAGTCATGGATGTTTAAAGTTTAACTTCTTCATATGTCTAATATTATAGTTGACTTTTCATTCAGGAAGTATGACGCTGCGCTGTCAGTATGCTTCTCCATGTTTGTGATTGGTCGAATGCTCCAAATACCACCCCTTTCATGTGAACGCGCACCTAAATAGGACACGGCTGGCTTGAGCGATCCACTTGATAACCCGCGTCGTAGTACCGTTTAGCGAGAGCGCGTATGTTTTGGATTAGACCAGGGGTGCCCACACTTTTTGGGCTGGTGAGCTACTTTTGAAATGACCAGCTCACCGAGGTCTACCAACCAAAAATAAAATCCCAAATTGCAAGGGTTGCTGAATAACACGTTTTATTTATACATGGGATAATAGGGCTGCAACAAACGACTAATTTGATAATCGATTAATGAAACGACTAATCGACTATTCAGACTATTACTGTATGCCTTGCACAATTTCTCAAACCCTCTTGTTTAGCCATCAACTTTTAGATTTAGCTTGAGGTTGTTTTAGGCATGTGGAAACTAACAATGAAGACAATAAAGATGAATACTTGATTCAAAAATACATATATTATTAAATTAACAAATTGTGAACAAAACTAACATTGCTTTTTATTTAAATTAAATCAATAATATTTCACATCAAAAGAAACAACAATGTTTTAACAAATCGTATTAAATAATCTGATGACAGAACTGTGAACAGAATAGCTGAAACTTTAACAAAATAAAGAGTAACTCAGTTTCCTCTAATCATTAACCCATGTTTGTATCATGGAGTTAACTCCGTGTGTCGCTGCTAGCATACATAACACCTGACGTGGAAACGTTACTCGTGGATGGGGCTGCAGAGCTGCTAGAAAGACAGTCGAACCCGGTGCATTCCTCCGTCTGGATGTGGTGCACTTTTGATAAATGTTTAGACACACTGCTCGTGTTACCGCCCTCACATGCTGAACTCTCTTGGCAAGGAGTATTGTCCACCTCAAGACGGGTAACATTTAACCACACCTTGGAGCGCTTCTCTCCGCCATCTCCTCCGTGTGTTGCTGCTTGTAGCAGCCGCGTGTGTGTAAACTGCCCCGCCCCCTCGCGCACAGACGGGGGAGAGAGATCTCGTCTCGATTGGAAAGATCGAAAATACACCGACATTTGTTTGTCTTTTTGCATGTTAGAAACGAGTTGGCGACACTAAGACTGCGAGATAATATTTGTGTAGCAATAATACATGACCTTTCTACGGTGGCCGGCAGGTGCAAACGCTAAACAACGGCCAAAAACACACACATAAGCAGGAAACACCTGCAAATAATTAAATGAAAAACCAACAAACCCTGAAAACACATACAACAGAAAAACGCTGCATTTACAGAAATGATGCAAGCTAAACCTACAACACACAAACCCCGAAAACAAACGCAACAGAAAAACGCTGCAAATACAAAAACGATATGCAAAGTCAAAAGCACATACAACCGAAAAACACATTACAAAAAAAAAAGACATTACAAAAAAAAAACATTCCGGAAGTGTTTCAGGCCTCTAGGGGGCGCGCTACGTGGAACAGATTGATGTCTGACCAGACATAGAGAGAACGAACAAGAGGAAAGAAAGTTCATTTAAGTGGAGAAAGATATAAGAAGGTAAGTTTTGTTTTTTTATACATAGAGCGTCATATTTATATAGCTAGCGTTAGCGTGCCTAACTACTACACCAGCTGAGGAGAGCTTCACGTGAAGAGAAGAGAAAGTGAGGGAAGAACATTGTAAAGAGATGACAAATCAAGTGCAGGCAAATAACACGGGCCATAGTGAGTACCGCGGAAAAAGGACATTTGAATTCTTAGCAGTTTGTTTATATTTATGTATTTGTGTATAGATGTTGCAACTATACAGAGCTTTAGCAATTGCCTGTAACTATGGTCATGCTAATAAAGCTATTGAATTGAGAGAGAAAGAGAGAGAGAAAGTGACAAAATGTGAAGAGGGACAAAGTAATGACAGGATAGTAGTGTGCATTAGACATTCAAGGAGAGAGAGAGAGACAAATCACAGATTCAACGGTGAACATGATGTATCTATTTATTTAGCTAACCACTATTTAGACTATGTGTTTTTGATTGACTTGATTACATGGATTTACTACATCAATGTATGTCTTTTCAGGCTGCCATGTTTTGTCCTTTCTGTGGCCAACATCTGGGGACAGTTCAAGTGCTCTGTGGCTCCTGTGGCAAACATGTACAGTTTTTGGCAGAAGTTGAACACAACAGTAAGTTCACTTTTTGTATTGTATCTGTTTCAAATGCAAGAAATAAGGATTCAACACACTGCTCTGTTTAGAATGCTAATTGGCAGATGCATACACTAGTTATCAGCATGAAGGACACATTTTTTCATTGTCTGTTTATGTGAAATATGTAGAAGCCATCATTAAATTGTAGACCAACGCATGATTAAATACACAAAACAGCTTATATTATACATTCATAATTGTGTATTAGTTATATCTTTATAAAGAACATTATACATTTAGAATCAGATTTTGAGACAGTGAGCCATGACATGTTTTCTTCTTTTTCTCCTTGTGTTTTTGAACTATAGAAGTTGCAATCATCCTCCCAGCATGAAAGTATTCGTCATCTTTTGCAGCTGTTGATATTTTTTGTTAAATTATTATCACGTTAACCAACAGTTGCCACGTTATCATAAAGATATACAGTATAAGATAATGTAATTGTCACGTAAATCAAGCTGCAAAATCCATAAGCAGCTCCTATATTTACAGTACAGTATTGAACATAAGACAGATTTGCGAACATCATTACCTGCATTGTCGAACTTGAGGAATTTCCTGTCCTGTGGACCATCAAATATTCTTCTCATTCTCAGGCATTCCATAAGGAGGGTCAGGAACTCCCGCTTGGGACCACCAGTGTCCACTCCATCCTCAGTTTGTCCCTCATCATCAGTAAACTTAACCTGCATCTGATGAGAGGGGTCGAATGAGGCCCCTTTGAAGCCGCGGATTGCTCCATCCCACACATTGGCTCTATTAATATTGAACCTGCTGCAAGAGGTATTTTAAATTTTTGCAGAGAGTTCTGCAACAATGTCTGGCGCAGTCAGGTATTCTGTGCTGGGAAAGACAAAGTGATGTATTGTAATATTAAATGATGAAGCTATAATAAGATTTACAGTATAGAATAAAAAAATCAAGTGATAAAAGTAACATTTAATACATTTCCTCTGCAGTTTGCTCCGTTTCCTCTTCTGGCTCAGACTGGCTGTCAATAATGATAAGTGCATACACAGTTGTGTAGTTGCTGCAGTGAGAAGACAGTTGAATAATGACTTTCAAATACATAATATATGCATGACAGTCATATTTGCAAAAGGATGTCGATCCTCTTCCTGGTTTTTTTAATACATTGGGTTCTAAACTGACAACAGCACTTTGTCATACTCCTGCACAATCCTTGTAAACATTTGAAATGGATGCAACAAACAATATCTGACATTTGACAAATATTTGTGGGTGTTTTTTGTATCGTCTTCACTAAGATGTTGTGGGTGTCCTTTGGAAATGTATGAAAGTATAATTGTTCTGCTTCCTGGCAATATTACCCACTGTGATTGGAGGCTATGCAAACAACCAAATGTACAAATAAAAATACACACCAAACAACTGTGTCACGATGCAACTGTCAACATCGTTTACCTATAGAAGGTGTTCTGACCCGGGGCAGACTGGACCTCTTCCTGGAATGGGGTTGGTTCTCCATCCTACTTTTACCCAATAAATAATGATGCAGTTGATCTAATGACAGTGTCATTAGCACACAAAGGTATTTATTGATTTCATGTTCACAAATTCAAACCTACATGGTATAATTACATTTGTAATTAGTCTTACCCGATCAGACGCTGGTTGTGGGTGCCTGAGAGGTCTGATAAAGGTAAACAAAAAATATATTCAAACTACTGTACTGTTAAAACATTCTGCTTCTTGTGGCACAAAATAACATGTTGACAATGTTTTATTTGACCCTGGCAAACTGTTGTCCATTCTGGGAGTGCTCTGTTCATTTGGAAAGTCCCACACCTGCATACAACACACAAATGACTGACTGAAATAAAATAAATTCACTTTAATTAAGAATAAATGCCACGATAGATCCAAACTGACCACGGTGTCAGCAAGACTGTCTCCAGATGGCAACTTTGCAAAAACCACACTGTCCTCGTCACTTGAAGAGGTTGTTCCAGTGTAACCTAAGAAAATAAAAGTGTCATGATTAATACTATACAAATAATTGTTCCCCTCCGTCTGTACCTATCATCAAATGTTGGTTTGAATCCTGAATTATTGGATTGACATCAATCAGAAAGGATTCAATCGAAACACAAAATGTTTGTGAAATGTACATTATATTGTTGACCGTCTTTTTCACTCTCACATTAGGATTTAGGGCACAACAAACCAACATTGTTGTGAGAAAAAAGGTTAATTTAGAATTACAATCCTTAAGAGGGAATTTATAACAGTTTGAACAGAAGGAAAGTTTGGAAGCTTTTGTTGATACTTAAATTCCATTTCTTCTGCCACTATTCATAAAAGACCATTTGACGTCATAAGTTCAACCACGAAGAGAAAGGAATGATGGGTGGAATGAATTGTGTTAAGAAATATAGACAGAACAACTGTTATGTTTACATTTGAACTATTATACAGTTTAGTGCTTTAAACAAGGGGGAATATATGTCAGAAGCACTTACAACTGTTTTCAACGGCTTCAAGAGTACAGATGTACAACGTAATTCGTTGGTAGGGCTTTCCAATGGCCTCTTTGTACATCTGTACTGTGAAAGGGGTGTCCGTTCCGGGGATATTTGTTATCACCCTCGCATCAGGGTACAACAAGACATGGGCACCATCTTCCAAGTCCTGGTTAAAGGCTTTCTGCTTTTTTATGGCAGCAGCCAACAGTTCTTCACATGCCCATTGAGGTTCGACATTAAGGGGAAGTGACCTCCCTCTCAAAGGTTTAAGGCAGCCATCCATCCTCCTCATTACTCCAACAGAAATCTGCAAAAAGACAATAATATGCAAATGAATAAAACATTTTTTCGGACATTATACGAGAGTGTGGTGAGCAGATTTGAATGACAGATGTATTCATAACAGAAAACGTTGCATACCTTCACCAATTTCTGTTTATTTTTGGAGTTATGCCGTCCCTTTGTAAAAAAGGTCTCTCCCTCTTTTTTATTTCCCTATATTTCTGAAAGGACTCTACAGCTGAGCTTCCTGCTACAAAAAAACAGGAATAAAACATTCATTACTCTTCATTATGTTCAATAGGAGTCTCATCCTCAATCCCTTCTGAGGAACATCTTATAACACATTCAACAGTAGGTAAGTCACATAGTTTAGAGATGTATTTGTATAATAACAGAATTCGAACTTTTAAACCAAGTTTTCTATAAATACTTATTGTTTGGTAATAAAACGAACAACCTATTTACCTGCACTGGTGCTAGGCTGTGCACTTAGATGCGCACTAGTGGTGGGCATCTCCTCAGGGACTTTGTTAGCCACATCTTTTAGAAATGTGATGTCTCTGCCACAGACACCACAAAAGCCATGCGAAGATGTCACGCTGGAACCACAGAATGGACAGTACATCTGTGGAGAAATAAAATGTAGGACAGCTAGGTTAAGTCAAAAAGAGTGGATATTTTTCAGCTACCTAAATATTATAATAGTATTAAAGAACGGTCTTTCAATTAACTCATCAGAAGCCAACCTCCTGTCTATCCCCCCACAAACCAAGCACCGAACCTGGGGGGACAGCGCTTTCTCCATCGCTGCCCCCTCCCTCTGGAACTCACTCCCATTAAACATCAGAGACTGCACCGACCCCCCCACCTTCAAAACACACCTCTTCAGACTGTCTTTTAATGTGGGAATAATGTTGTGTTGCTGTTTTAATATTTTAATTCAACTTTTTACATTTGATTTCCTTTTTATCACCGCATCGCATTTGCGGCTCAGTTGAGGTCCCATCCACGAGGTGAGGGCGTGAGACCCCACCCAGTCTGTGATCTGCGTGTAGGGAGGGGCGTCCCGGTTCTATACTATATCTATATTATGTCAAGAGTTACATTTAGGTGCACAATGGCTCTTGCAAGCTCTTTGATCAAACACGCTAACGCTAGCTACGTAAATATGACGCTCTATGTATAAAAACAAAACAAAACTTACCTTCGTATATCTTTCTCCACTTAAATGAACTTTCTTTCCTCTTGTTCGTTCTCTCTATGTCTGGTCATACATCAATCTGTTCCACGTAGCGCGCCCCCTAGAGGCCTGAAGCACTTCCGGAATGTTTTTTTTTTGTAATGTCTTTTTTTTTGTAACGTGTTATTCGATTGTATGTGCTTTTGACTTTGCATATCGTTTTTGTATTTGCAGCGTTTTTCTGTTGCGTTTGTTTTCAGGGTTTGTGTGTTGTAGGTTTAGCTTGCATCATTTCTGTAAATGCAGCATTTTTCTGTTGTATGTGTTTTCAGGGTTTGTTGGTTTTTCATTTCATTATTTGCAGGTGTTTCCTGCTTATGTGTGTGTTTTTGGCCGTTGTTTAGCGTTTGCACCTGCCGGCCACTGTACCTTTAGCTTAGGAACCACTGGACCTCCCTTACCGAAAGGAGAGGAGAAAATGCTGCCCCACAATGCATTGCAGCCGCAGCATTTGCCGTCACTCAACAGTCGGCCGTTCACGGAAACAACCGATTATGACCGAGAAATTATATCATGAAAGTTACGGTGCTTATTATTAAGCTTTTTAAAACGTATACGTGGTAAGTTGCCAAAGTACTTTTTTCTGAACGTTCATCAGTATTATAATCAAAGAGAGAAATATGAACGTTAGTTTTTACTGAAATTAATAAATAAAGTCAACATTTCACAGTCTTTACTGAGCTGTGGGGTTTGTTCAACTTTTAAAAGATGTTTGAATGGTGATATACACAGTGATAGATGTTAAGGACTAACGTTTATAATAAATACATCTGTATTGATTTTAAGATCTTTTCATCAATCATACGTATTGGGATCATTTATATTAATGTGGACCGGAGGGAGAGGGTGACGAGCATAAGTTTCACTTTCCTTTTTTATTTCAATTCCAACTTTGGTCATGAAGAATATGTTTCTCTGTTGTCCACGTTCATAAAGCATAAAGCAACAGCATCAGAGCATGGTGCAGAGTCTCTAGGTGAGTTTACAGTAGTCCCTCGTTCTTATTGAACATCCATGTTGTAGTCCGCTGTATAGAAAACTGTAGTTTCCATAGTTTCCCCACAGCAGCAGACGCACATTCATGACGTCCGCTGGCGCATCATAAACACGTCGGATAGTGAAAGTGCATTCGGATTCTCTAAACTTTAAAGTACCGGGGTTGCGTTCCGATAATCCAAAAATCAGCTCCTAAATTATAACCCTATCTCCTATTCCTTGACCTCTGAGTGAAACGTTAAGGGATAGTGGATAGGAGAATTCAAAAGGACTTAGGAGAAGAGACCGCGGTACTTTAGAGAATCCGAATGCACTTTCACTATCCGACGTGTTTATGAAGCGCCAGCGGACGTCATGAATGTGCGTCTGCTGCTGTGGGGAAACTATGGAAACTACAGTGTTCTATACAGCGGACTACAACATGGATGTTCAATAAGAACGAGGGACTACTGTAAACTCATCTAGAGACTCTGCACCGTGCTCTGATGCTGTTGTTTTATGCTTTATGAACGGGGACAACAGAGAAACATATTCTTCATGACCAAAGCTGGAATTGAAATAAAAAAGGAAAGTGAAACTTATGCTCGTCACCCTCTCCCTCCGGTCCACATTAATACAAATGATCCCAGTACGTATGATTGTATGAACTATTAAAAGATCTTAAAATCAATACAAATGTATTTATTATAAACGTTAGTCCTTAACATCTATCACTGTGTATATCACCATTCAAACATCTTTTAAAAGTTGAACAAACCCCACACAGCTCAGTGAAATGTTGACTTTATTTGATCATTTCAGTAAAAACTAACGTTCATATTTCTCTTTTTGATTATAATACTGATGAACGTTCAGAACAAAGCACTTTGGCAACTTACCACCTACGTTTTAAAATGCTTAATAAGCACCGTAACTTTCATGATATAATTTCTCCGTCATAATCGGTTGTTTCCGTGAACGGCCGACTGTTGAGTGACGGCAAATGCTGCGGCTGCAATGCATTGTGGGGCAGCATTTTCTCCTCTCCTTTCGGTTAGGGAGGTCCAGTGGTTCCTAAGCTAAAGGAGGTTATAAAGGAAGTTTGAAACCTCTTTTCCTTTCATTTGGAGAATTGGAACGGCACTTATCATGGCTGCCAGTGACGTATTTCCGGGTCATTTCACTCCGTTAGGAAGGTTCCTAAGCTAAATGGACTATTGGAATGCAACCCCGCAGTCTCTTCTCCTAAGTCCTTTTGAATTCTCCTATCCACTATCCCTTAACCCTGTGACGTTTCACTCAGAGGTCAAGGAATAGGAGATAGCGTTAGAATTTAGGTGCTGATTTTTGGATTATCGGAACGCAACCCAGGTTAGGTTGAACCAGCTTCGTAGTACAGGCCCCTGGTGAGAGAAACCCTGGCTTGATTTACCGAGTTGATAACCAGCGTCGTAGGACCGCTTAGCGAGATCTCGTTTGTTAGGGTTAGTTAAAATAACTCAAACATATCCAGGGTCTGTTGAACTGGCTTCGTAGTACAGGGCACAAGGTGGCTGCATAGAAGCGCTAATGTCAAAGACACAAACATATACATTATATTTTTATTTTACCAGGATGCAGTGACAAAAATATTTGTGAAGGCTTAGCCTTCCCTATAGCCTACAGTACCCGCCGCCCCTGATTGTCAGCGACGCGTCCTCTATTTTATTGTTCATTGTTTGAAGCATAATTGATGATACAGTAACATAAATCACATGAAGCGTAAGAGCTTAATGTGCAAGAGCAACATTCCCTCCCACTTTATTTGTTAGCATATGCTGCCAATTATGCTTGTTACTTAATCAGGACATGCTAACTTTGTTTATTTGGGTTAGCAAGGTTCCCTCACACACCATAAAAAAAAGACAAGCCCTGTTTAATATTCAAGAGTCACATTCAGGCAAGGACATCATTATCCAACTTCTGACTTCTTTTAACTTAAATCCTGTACTCCTATAGATCACAAATTCCCCAATGCAGGTTTACTAAAATATATACATTTATGACCTTAAGATTGCTATAGATATGTATATTTTGAAATTGCGCTTTGAAACCGTTTCCATAAAGGTCAGATCTTTGAGAATAATTAATGTGAAGGTGAAGGTCTATGTTTAGTTCTGATATAATCTACTGGGTAAATGTTAATATTTTGGATGTTTAAATGTTAGATATTGTAGATGGAGAATTTGTGCGCTCACGTTGGTCCTGTTCCCTGCCTCTGTGCACTGATAGGATTTTAATGACCAGCAATTTCTGCATTTTGTAATGAATAGCGCATGGCTGCCTAATTAATCATTCTGGAAGAGGATAAAGTAGAACACCTTTTGCCACTTGAAACCATCTTTACCATAGCAGGGGCTCTTTCCACAAACATTACATATCCTGACTTTTGATTAAATATGATTTATAACCATTAAAGAACCTACAGGGGACTGATTCAAATAAAACCTGACCACATAATTAATTTCATGTACTTACATTTAAGGCATGTAGCTGACACAGAAATAAATTATTTGTGATAAAGTATTTTCATCCCAGAGGTCATATAGCAACACAGCACACGATCTGCTCAGATTTTCACCCCTGCACCACTGGCTCATCATTCTGTCATGGAGTATGGGAGCTGTCAGCAGTGACACCCTCTGCTAGTTGGGTGTCAAGGATGGATGTTACAGCCTGCACAGCCTCTTCATTTAACCTCGAGTTTTACTCTGCAGCCATGTTAGGTTAATGGAATGAAGTTGGCTGCTATATAGTGGAAACATGTTTGATCTGTCTCTGAGATGCTGCTAAGATGGGCTGAAAATAGCATGAGGTCTGGGTTTAAAGGTCACCTATTATGCTAAATCCACTTTTTCCTGTCTTTTATACATCAACATGTGTCTCCTCTGTGTAAAGAGATTCTGAACGTTTCAGGAAAAAATATTTTCTCTTTTTTTGTCCAGATCCATTTATGTGGCTCAGTGGGTAGTGTGCTGGGCTTCGAACCAGGGGGTAGCAAGTTCAAATCCCACTGCAGTCAGCATGTCGTTGTGTCCCTGGGCAAGACACTTCACCCCAAATTGCTCCTGTGGGGATTGTCTCCACAGTACTAATTGTATGTAAGTCGCTTTGGATAAAAGCGTCTAACAAATGACATGTAATGTAATGTAATATAAAAACCTGTCTGAAAATGAGCTGATCAGATTTTGGCCACTTTGTGATGTCATAACGATGTTTTGGCTTGTGTAACCATTAGCCAATCACCAACCAAGGTAATGGGATCGAGCTACTTACCATTCAGCCATGAGGGACAGGGATGCAGTGTCACTGCCTTGTCAAAAATGCAGGGGTGTGGCTAAAAACCAGGCTCAGCCATTGGACTAAAACCCCTTGTGTTTCGGTAGTGACATGAAAACTGGGGACATGATTTTTTTGAGTATAGTTTTTTTATTAAAAAATGTAACCCACAATAAATCTAAATATTCCGACTTCTGTTTGAATGTAATCATAAAGATCTTCTAAATACACCATCGAACAAAATAAAAAAAAATGTTTTAAGTGTTATTTACAGAACATGAAATTTAGATGTTGGGGACAGCTACTTCCCAATAGAAAGTACCCTATAAATGATGTTTTTGTATATATTAAGCTTATCACTATCTAATTTAATGCCTTGTGTTTAATAGAACATAACATATTCTTAGTAAATATCTATGTCTGAATACTTCATTGTTTTGTTAAATAGTTTTTCTTGTTGTGGGACTGCACTTTGCACAAATTCGGTAGAATGGCCCATATATCTGAGACCTATAATATATTGATGAAAAACAGTATAATAGGGGACCATTAAGGGAACATGTGGACTCTTCTTTCCTTTTAGTTGTTCGTATAAACAGCTTAAATGTTAGGGGTTGATGGACGGACATTCGAAGCATCTGTTAGCATTGGAATAAGAACCATGTGGACTCACTTTCAGGATTGTATGGTTTTAATTAGCGCTGCACCCCCCTGAGTCCATGAGTAAAGTAATCTGCCCTAGACCCCTCAGTCTACTTTAAATTCTTCAAGGTTAGCCTTTCCAAGCCAACCCAGATTTCGGTGCACCATCAAAACAGAAATTCGCTGAGCAAGTGCCAGCCATTGTGTAGAAATATGTTCAGGTCATTATAAAACTGTGGTAGACCTACCATGACCGTGATGGGCCAGATTCGACCATATCGGACTGTGGTCAAAATCATCCTTTAAACTCATGTTGTGGACTTTCTGAGGCAAATGTGATTATAAGGATCAACATCTATTATTTGTAACAGGAAAACGTGGTTAAGCAACAAATTGTGATTCAAAGGGATAGTACAGTTCAAGATTATACAGATGTTTCATTTCAATCAGGTGTATTTTTGACAACACAAGAAGTTAACACTTTCAACTTTCCTTTAAACGTGATACATCAATGGTACGAATGAGATCTGCTTTGTTAACTTTCCCATTTCTCTTGGGAAGAATTGGTGTAAAATCCAGGAGCTGCATCTATGCCATAATTGAACACTTTGAAAAGGACTCTGGGAGTGTGGGTAATTGCTTCAGTACTGTTTGCAAAGTACCGTTTGATTAAAGTTTCCCAATACTTTAATTAGATGGACACTTAACTTCAAAGTCCATTGGCACTTCGCTTTCAAGCTGGTTTACTATAAAGGGAACATCTTTTTTCTTTTAAACAACCTGGGTCTGTTATTGTCGTTTTGTAGTCATTCCTACTGTTTATAAAAGAATTGTTGAGACTGGGAGGCAGAACACAATTAGCCACAGCTTAAAGGTGGGGTAGGAAAGTTTGAGAAGCCGGCTCGAGATACACTTTTTGTTATATTCCATGGAATGCTCTTAACATCCTGATAGCAATGAATATCTGAAGTGCTTTGACAAAAATTCCATAAAAACATTTCATCTGTGGAAGCCATGGCGCTGTAAAAAGCACGACCAATCATCTGAGCCGGCCCGGCTAAAATAACTGGATGGCCTACCTGCCTGTCAGCCTTCCATCTGTGCACAAACTTATCTCGTGCCCTCATTGGTCATGTGCGCGTTCGTGTGTGTTGGAGGAGGGGCTCTATAAGGAAGTGGCAGATTTTTTCCGGCTGTGTATTTTCTAATTCTAGCGCACTCGAGCTGGTTTCTCCAAAATTACCTACCCCACCTTTAACAACACATTGTTAAAAAGCTTTTTTTTGTACTTCTCCTCAGGCATAATCATTCTCATTTATGTAAAACAAATTGAGTAGTTTGAGTTTTCCTTTACGAAATCATGGTTCATCACATTTGTGATACAAGCTGCACAGAAATTGATGGCGAAGCAAATGTGTTAATGAGGATGTATCATCAAATCAAAGACAATTTATCCCACAGGTTTTTACTTTAAAGATGAAGATGATGATGAAGATACATTTCATTCCTCGTCACACATATGCTGAATCTCTGTACATGTACAAACACACACACACACACACACACACACACACACACACACACACACACACACACACACACACACACACACACACACACACACACACACACATACCATGTAAACATCACTTCAGGGGACATTGACTTACATGCATTTCCTAACCTTAACCATAACCAACACATGCCTAACCCTTTCCCTAAACAAGTCTTCACCCTAAAATTAATGATTCCCCTCATGGGGACCTCCATTTTGTCCCCATAAGGGAGGTGAGTCCCCACACGTGACTGTGTAAACAGATTTAGGTCCCCACAAGTATAGTAATGCTAGGCCACACACACACACACACACACACACACACAAATAGATCAATCAAATACTTGTACATTCCTTCAAGAAGACATGTTCGCTTTAAAAAAAAAAGAAGCATGACCAAAGCAAATGAGGGGATAGCTGAGTGAGCTTTTCAGTTGACAGTCTTGTAGAAACTCTTGTTATTATACAACATGAATATATCATGTTCAGTCCAGTTGTTTTGATATCTTCAGCATGTATTGATGCATAGTTGAGATCACAGTTTAGATGCATTCTACACACAGGGAGCTGTTCTTTGCAAAGTTATCTGCAGTAATTTGATATGACAGGAAGTCAGCGTAGTTTGTGTACTTATCACAGCCATCGCATGATCGCACACTTATTTTCTGTCAAGCTTGGATTATTTCCTCCTTTCTCCCTCTTATTTTTCTCTAGAGGTATTTTCATGCAAACCCAGCTGAGATCAATCACTCCTGATAAACCTGACTGAAGTCTCCGAGGAGCAAAGGATATCTTATATTTAAAAGATTATTATCTATAATGCACATGCCTCATATATCTTTAAAGCTTTACTCCGAATACATGGTGCTGTGTAGGGGTGTGCTCCCCATATAAAACGACTACATGCTGCCTTTTAGGTTTTGCACCTTGTATTGTGTCGCAATGATATACAAAAGGAAAAAGAAAGAGAGATGAAGAAAGGACAATAAACAATGTAATCTGGAGTGCTACAGCAAACACTGTCTTTGGTCTGCATTGCTGTTTCCATTATGACTTAGTTCAGAGAAGATTTTGAAAACTGAAAGAGAAAACTCACACATCCTCGGGTAGATGTTGATTTGAAAGGAGAAACACAAGAATAATACCCTTTTGATGTAAAAAAATAAAACCAACCGCGCGCCGCAGCTTTGATGTGAGAATGTCAGGAAACAGCAGTCTAATTGGTGTTGTAATCTCCGAGGAAGCGAGGGCGAAGGGGAGAAGATGCATCATGTTCTGATTGGACGAATGATGGGGTTAAAGTTCATGAGGTAGACTCCAAACATTTAGCATCACGTTTTCACTGCCAGTGCCACACACCTACATGCAAATTAAAACATGACATGTAGGGAAACGAAATGTAGTCAAAAAGGACATCTGAACACCTCTGATTTCAATGGTATCTGGAAGCTGATACTAATGGCGAGTAATACTGCAAGTTTTAGCCAGTAAACTGAAAAAGTATTACTTAAAAAGAGCATTCAGTTTTCATGAATATTCCTATTAAAACATTTTGAGGAACGCCTTCCAAAGTGTACTGTTTATTAGGAAGGCAGTGAGTTTAATACAACATCTTAGAAAAACATTGGAAATATCAGTGACTGGTTAGTTACTCGGTTATGACAAGAATCATTATAGTAATAAAGTTCAGCTTGTCCTGCTTTATGGGTCATCTGCACTGCTGGAAAATGTTTTAGACCAATAAAACTGCCTGGCTTAAAGTAGCTGTTATGTAAGGCGACCATAATCCCACATCTGCAAACGATGGTGTGGTCTGCAAACTATTCACTTCCATACAAAGACGTACATCTTTAAAACATGGTTATGTAATTTGTTGCCGGACTGATGTTAAAATAAGAGATGCTTTATTTTTATGTGCCGTCTGTTGCGGGACTGGCCAAAGTATTATTTCTACATTGTTATACCAGTTATTACAAATTTCAAGGACTTATATTTATGTAAGGATTCAACGGTTTTATATATACAATAGTTGTGTGTGTGTGTGTGTGTGTGTGTGTGTGTGTGTGTGTGTGTGTGTGTGTGTGTGTGTGTGTGTGTGTGTGTGTGTGTGTGTGTGTGTGTGTGTGTGTGTGTGTGTGTGTGTGTGTGTGTGTGTGCTGTGTGTGTGTGTGTGTGTGTGTGTGTGTGTGTGTGTGTGTGTGTGTGTGTGTGTGTGTGTGTGTGTGTGTGTGTGGTGTGTGTGTGTGTGTGTGTGTGTGTGTGTGTGTGTGTGTGTGTGTGTGTGTGTGTGTGTGTGTCGTGTTGTGTGTGTGTGGTGTGTGTGTGTTGTGTGTGTGTGTGTGTGTGTGTGTGTGTGTGTGTGTGTGTGTGTCGTTTGGACCAATCTGCAGACTTCCTCACACACACTCGGCGGGACGTTGCGAGGCTCGCTGCTGCGAGGAGCGGGACAGTGTGAGCTGGCTCACTGGTGTGGGGTCGGCGAGACAGGTATAGACGTAACTATACCTGAAATACGTCACGATACCCAAGAAGTAAACAATGGAAAAAGAGAAATCGTTCTGGAGCAGCATAGACAGGTATTTTCTGTGTTAGAGTTTTATTCGCTACAGGGTGTACTTTGAGGGTTTTGACTCTGCAGACCGTTTACATGCATAAAAAGCTACATAACTCACAAGGGGACGGGTAATAACCAGAAAAGCATGACATGGGACTTTTAACAATAAAAAGCTTAAGTCCCAGGCTCCTCCAACAGACAAAAATACTTTAAGACATTAAGAGAAAAATACATAAAATAGTCAGCCTGTCTTCCTACAAAAAACGACCATATAGGTCGATTGTTCAGCAGCTAAATACGACCCAGTCACATTTTAAAGTGTAGCACCTCTAGTGGCCGTGTAAGAAACAACATGCTCCTGTCGATTGCAAACGCTCCGGAGGGTCGTTTATTCACAAATTACCCTCTGGAAAATCCTAAATTGTGGAATAGTTTGGCCATTAAAATGCTTTTTTTTAATTAGATTTCTAGCGAGAAGTGTATATTGTACTTTTATAATCTACGTCCAGTGGATGTGTAGGATCTACAGTTTGATAGATATACGAAGATAATTTGAGGTCTCGCCAGGAGAACGTGTACTGTATATGGGGCAGCTTCCATGTAAAGTTAGCGTGGGTGAAAACAGTATTTCCGGTCTCAAAGTTTTCATAATAAAACCGGAAGTATTCCCCACACTGTCAAATGATTACACAGTGATATCTCCATTACTCATCCACTAAAAAACATCAGTTTATCCTTGTTAATTACACAATATTGATTGGTTTAAATTGTGTACAATGCTTTTGTGTTTTTAACCTTCGATTCGGAAAAACAAATAGATTTTTCGGAGTTTAGACACAACAGAGTTTCCGAAGAAACTACCCTACCCAGAATCCCCAGCTATCGTTTGGGACTACAACATCCGCCTTGCTTTACAAACCCCGTGATTAGCCCTCAAGCTCTGTGATTGGATGTTGGAGTGGCAGTGCGACAAGGTTACGCCGAATGTCAAACAGCTCTTTGAAATGGAACGGAACCACGCCAGACTATCCAAAACTGGACTTGGACGGGTCCAGCCCAGCCCTCCCCCCCAGAATTACACATGCTGGCTATTGTGTGTTTCGCAATATGTTCTATGGCACGTCTCTACTGGGAATTGTAGTTTTATAAGACGTTTTCGTATTTCCCACAATTAGAAGTTGCCAGTATTAAACTGTATACATCCCTGGAGGTTTAGGGGATACGAAACACATTGGTTTTATCAAATTTAAAACATATCATTAATACATGGGTGAAAATTGCTTGTGCCCATAATGGGCAGCATTAATATACCCACATGACAGCTAAGGTCAGAAGAGCTTTATTTAACAGCTGGTCTTATGTCTGTGACCCCTCCTGTTGTTCATTGATAAGCCGGAAACATGCACTTGTCAAGGTTCAGAGGCACATTTTTGCAAATATGGCGGTATCTTAAGATAAGATAAGATATACTTTATTGATCCCAAGTTGGGAAATATTTTTGTTACAGCAGCATGTACTACTTTGTTCTACTCCACTACAATTCAGAGGTCAACCTGGTATTTTTACTCTACTACATTTATTTTTGTTACTTTGCAGATTCTGATTAATGATGTGAAATATAAACAACCCTTAAATCAGACTTTCGTTACACCTGAGTCAAATTCAGCCTTATCAGTTTGTCTGTTTTGCACATCCTCCTGTTAATATCTTTGGACGTCCTGCACTAAACTGTTTTATTGTAGAGATCACAGTATCTTCTTGATATTTTCTATTCTATATTTCTATCATTGACCCCTATTTTGTATGTAGGCTACTCTTAATATTGAAATGTTTTCATAAAAATTAAACTTATTCAACAACTAAATTCAATAACGTGCTTTAACCACTAGGAGGTACGGTTTAGACCAGTGGTCTAGTTAATAAAACATAATAATATCAAACATAATATGACTATTCACTTTATTGTGAAATTAAAACAGAACGGTAAAGGAAAATACAGTTTCAGTCTCTCAATGTGAAGCTTATGCATTGTACCATACACTTTTATAGACCTGTAACAGTCAACTGCATGAGGAGTTGGAAAGGTAGTTCAGAAAATCAGTAATATCTTTAAAAACTACAAAAAAATCCCTTTCTATCAGCTGTGCACCGTTATGGTGTGAATACAGACTATCTACTTATTGGATCAAATATAAAAGTCAGCCGAATTAGTGTTGATACTGCAAGGAGACGTATTGTGTGAAAAGAAATGGAAGATGTTGTTTAATTGTTATTTTATGGTCCACGTCACGTATTCAGTTTTGGCGGCATCTCTTCCAGTTTGTCAAAAGGTCTTCTGATCAGGGCTCTATAAATACATATCTACGGCAGATATGTAATATTTAATGCAGCCGAACCGTGTATTACAATGCCGTTATGTGATGACTTTCAAAGAGAAAAGCAAGAACACTCGGAATAAAGTATTATTATTTTTTTTTTTTAATGTTTTCCGATTTCATATCACATAAACACCATATCGCGACGTGCATTGCGGCGTGATTTTAGCCTATCAAAACCTCTGAAAAAAGAAATGTGTCTCTCAGAATCGAAAGAGAAAACCCTATGGGACAAAACACAAAAGCATTGTACACAATTTAAACCAATTAATGTCGTATAATTAACTAGGATCAACTGATGTTTTTTAGTGGATGAGTACTGCAGATATCACTGTTAAATCATTTGATCATTGATTTTATTATGAAAACGTCGAGACCGGAAATACTGTTTTCAACCCGTAACTTTACATGGAAGCTTGCCGCATACCTCAAATCATCTTCGTAATATCTATCAAACTATAGATCCTACATAACGACTGGACGTGGATTCTAAAAGTACAATATACACTTCTCGCTAGAAATCTAATCATAAAGCGTTTTAATGGACAAACTATCCTACAATTTAGGATTTTACAGAGAGGGTTATTTGTGAATAAACGACCATCTGTAACGTTTGCATTCAACGGGAGCACTAGAGGCCGACAACTTTAAAACGTAATTATAGGTCGTATTAAGCGCTTGAACAAACGACATATTTGGTCGTAATAAGGGCTTAAACAATCGACCCATTTGGTCGTATGAGTTGGAGGACTTGTTGAAAATAGTGCAAGATAATAGTGCAAGTAACACAAAAGCGCAAGTAAAATGCAGTAACAAGTAAACTATGTACATTTGAAATGGAATCTGATGAACATAAATGTAAAATTAAATACTGTGAAGTGTAAGAAAATACTGCTACTTATACTAATGCGTTAAGCACAACCCCATCTTTTATAATCTCAGTTTCATAGTTATGTGGCTCCTCTGTGTAATCATAAATGGCTGAAACTATGTCTACGTTTCATAAATCTGCAGTATAAGAAAACAGAATCCCTCAGTTCCTCACGTGAGTTTGCAGAACTGGTTTTCAATGAGGAGAAAAAGGCCGGCTGCCCCGGGTTTCCTTACTCTGCAACAAAAGAGATATCCATAGTAATTAAGTAAGTCAAATAAAAACATTGATAGTAGAGTAATGAAATAAGTAATGTTACGATTGATGCCTCAGTGTCTAGGAGAAGCTATTGTAATTGAGGAGCAGTTGTGTTATCCCAAGCTCCATTAAAATATCATCACACTTGCACATTTCCATGAATGGCATTATTCAAATTATGCTAAATCACATCAGCTTGCCGGCTTGCCGATGCAGCGCGGCCCATTACAATGACCGAGGCAAGATTCCTAAAGTCTGGTTAAGGGTCTGCATGTGATTTTACAGCATGCTTCATATTCTAAACAGATGCTGAAAATGCTACTGAGTTTTGGCCCTTTGCATTTAAATATTTGGAAGACTGAGGAATACGAATTCTGCAGCCAGCACATTTGAGACAAACCTCTGCTTTATTCAAACAAATATGGTTTTAAAATACAGATGACAAGTAACAGTAATTGGTTCGGGAAGCCGCTACTGTAGGCCTCTGCGTACAAATCCAGTGGAAATATTTACTTCATATATCATCAATGGTATATTGTACTCCAAATATTTGTGAATGAATAACATTGTTGAAAATGTTCCTTTTCTTATTACTACATACACGGGACAATGTTTTATTCAAAAGCAGCATTGTGTTATTCACACTGTGGTAAAAGTCATGCAGCACATCCAAAAGAGTCCAGCACAGCTTGACACTGATTTGTTATTTCATGTGACTCAGTTATTCATCAGGCCTCCCCTCCTGCCCGTAATAAGTCACCTGCTAACACACAGAGCTGCCCCGTGATTACAGCAGTGATTTGATGATACGTGGCTGTTAATAATACATGAGAAATAGCTGGATGGATGAAACAAAGCAGTGTGTAGTGTTTGGTGACCCTGTGTTATTAGCACTAAGAGGAAACATTAGTTGGTTGTTTTAACCCGCCTTAATGAGGTCTCCCCGCTCCGGGAGTGAAAGGGACGGCTGGTGAATACGATAAAGGGAGTGCAGGATTCAGGTTGGAGAACTCACAATGCTGTGTGGTCTCTGTGTTTCTGGTATGCTGGTCTGTAGAGTGATGCGGTAATAACGGTTTTTTTTGTAGGCCAACCCAAAATGTATCAATGCAAGGGGCTGCTTCCACAAAAAGCAATAGGGATTTTGGATTATTGCAGAAAATAAGATCTGGGGACATTACATGTTTTATTCAGCAGGATCATTTCAACATATTTTTGCTATAATGATTAAAGTATAAATCCAATCTTCTTAAGTTAAAAATAGTGTTCTTCACTCAGACTATCAGACAGTAGGATGGCTTTAATTTCACCACCGCTAAGCTTGAGTCGGCTAATGTTCGGTTTGCTGACATTTAGTGGTGTTTGTAAGTCTCTAGTTAGCAATTGCCTTTTTTAAGACATGAAAAGATTCAGATATTCACGAGTGGGGTGTTCATTGACATATGTCAACTAAAATACTAACTGATTTTGGGGTTTAAGACTCTTTTCTGCACCAATCTATTGATATATCTAAATAATTTCATGACCATGCAGGCACCAAAATGTGGCCAGATTTCTTTTTAAGAGCATAGCAGTTTCAACATTTAATTATATGTCCCTTAAGCATCCAAATATTGTTTATTTAGTTAAATAAGGACACTGATCACAACAGTTTCTCTTGTGATTATCTAATTTTCTTCTTGTCTCGCACCACTCAAGTACACACTAATACATTTTACAATTGGCGGTTCTTGTATCTTTAAAACCGGATGCATGGAAGCTTAACCAAACAGTTCATTCGGGCTAAATTACGTAATGTTTTAAATATTCAGAGCTGTAAAGCTAATTAAGCGAGTCAAATTAATTACAAGTATAGCTGCTTGTTAAATCTCTCTGTAAATGAGGGGAGGGTGTGTAGGGGGATTTTCACCATACTAAGTGGAAAGGATAGGGGCTGAAAGATGATCCCTTAACCACCGCCCAAGTGCTAGACCCATCAACAGATATGACAGATGGCTGGTGCACAGATATGAGTTACATGGATTTGTGTTTATGGGCATGTATGTATATTTACTAGGGCTGTCAAGTGAATGCGTTAATAACGCGTTAACGCAAAAAAAATGAACACCACTAATTATTTTAACGCGATTAACGCATGTGTATTTTTTGTCCTCGGCCGCCCCGTAGTTTCAGAGCGCATCGAGTTTAAAATACCATCTACAAGCTGATGCTGACAGCCCCGCTCCTGCCGCCCGCTTGTGGCAGACCACACTTCCACGCTCACCGGCAGGCACCGACTGGCTGTTGGGAGGACCGGGAGGGTGTGTGTACGTGTGGCTCGAGCGAGCGAGAGAGAGACCTTACGTGCATTGTTGTTGTTAGCATCTGGTGCTAGCTAGCTGCGCTAACGGATATGGAGCTGTTTAAATGAAAACAGAGGAGTGACATTTCGCCACAACTGCGCCGAGCGCTTGACTTTATGCAGGAAGCCAGACAGTGGGACATTGTACGAAAAGTCAGCACACTCAGCACGGATAGTGCGCAACATGATTGCAGCGTCCAGGCAGCTCCCGTTCGAGCATATGCCTTGAGTTGCATAGCTCCAACGATCCATCACACACACACACACACACACACACACACACACACACACACACACACACACACACACACACACACACACACACACACACACACACACACACACACACACACACACACACACCATTTGTATTGTATTATTGTATGAGAGGTTCCAGGTTGAATTGAGGCGAATATTTGTAATGTTCAGAGGTTGTTGTGTTTAATATTCATGAGAATATTTGTCATTGTTCAAATTATAATAAACATTAGCATAAAGCATATTTGTCCACTCATATGTTGATAAGAGTATTAAAAACTTGAAAAATATTCCTCTAAGGTACATTTAGAACAAATAAAAAATGTGCGATTAATTTGCGATTAATCGCGATTAACTATTTTCGACTGACAGCCCTAATATTTACATATGAGTAAACACATAAGATAGGGTTAGCAAATAACTGAGCATATGTGATGAAATGCACAGCTGCCATCAACGTGTTTATACACTTGTATATAGAATATTTAAAGACAAGTGATCATCTTCTAGAGTCTTCTTCTAACTTTGTCCTTTTTTTCATGCCACATTTGAAAGATAAACTTTAACTAGAAATGATGTGTGGGAAGACATGGATGTGACACGTTGAGGTATTGTTATTGTTAGAGGTATTATTTTCTGGCTGAGACTTCCTTTCTTCCCGTAGGTGTCAGGTGATTGACAGTAAACACAGCCTTAAATAATGTGCCCACTGAGATGAAAACTCAAAACTCAGCCACAAAGAAGAGACAAGATAGCAGACACTTAGCCGACTAATTAAGGCATTCAATTCAGCATGATAAACTACTAGCCTGCACTGTTTCGTACTTGGGGGAAACATTCTCTTCGTACTGTACTAAAATATGAGATGCATTCAGTGAAGAAATACATGATTTGCCTGGACAAAGCTTGTGATAACAAGACGATCTACATTAACACACAACACTTGTATTACCTTGTGAATGTAATATGTCTGAATCATTGTGTCACAACAGAGAGAAGTCTTTACCAATAGTGACTGGTTTGCAGATCAGAAGATGGTCATTGTTTCCACAGGAATCATCTGAAAGTTACAAGAAAAGAGAGACAGGAACATTACATGTCAGTCATAGAGCCTCATTACACTCGCACATCTCCAAACCTGAGACCCTCTCAAGTGTTTATTACTCCGGGCTTCGAGGAGAAATCCATCTAAAATGACAGCTGGTCCATTCCTGTGGAGAGAGGACTTGAAGACAGTGAAGCCTCAGTGACCGATCCACCTGGAGTCACTGTGTTCAGCATTTCAGGGCGCGATCCTGTCGTGTTATCTGGTTACATTATTGTTTTTTGTTTTCTTTGTACTGTTTTCTGATATTATGTAAAGCGTCTTTGAGCACCAGGAAAAGCGCTATCAAAATTACGGGAGGGATGATTGAGAGTAAAGGAAACGTAAACATTCACAACAAGTAAGAGATAAGCAAAGGCTAATACAACAAAACATGTAAATATATATGCATTTCTCAGTTTGTATGCATATAGTATTTGACAGAAAATAAGGATAGACAAAACAGATATATATTTTAGAGAAAAACTAAAGGAACACATACACTAAAAGTGATTGTTTTTTGCAGCTTATAAATCAAATAGGCAGCCCTTATTAACAATAAAATAATAAATATATTTATACCAAAAATACTGGAGTATGTTACCCTTAAAAAACTGATTACTGTGACTATTGCATAAAAAGATATCTTACGAAACGATAACAATTTCAGTGGCTATAGTTAATAGTCTTGACACAAAAGATACAGTGCATGCTTTGAATGGTAATATTTTCCCATTTTCATTCAGAAAAATGTATTCTACATTTAAAAAAGCAATTTAAATACAGTGTAGCTCCCAGTTGGATGATGAACTAACTGCACTGAGCAACATTTCCTAATAAGTTGCACTGGTTCTGGTCTGTGGGGAACCCAGGGCATAGCACAGCTGCTAAGTACTTTTAGCAGAGCTATTGTTCAGTGAAACAAAACAGCCCATTCAGCTTGGCTGGTTTCCAGAGCACTCCTATAGCAGCCAAATGTTTATCATTGTGTTGACACTGCATAGGATAGGACAGCATGGGGTGTGCCTATAGATAGTGTGTGTGTTTTTTGGGGAGTGTGTGTGTGTTGGGGGAGTGTACAGGCATTAATGCTGCAGAGGCAAATTAGTTATACAAACAATTTAGCATATACTTTCTTGGAAATACTTAGTATCATATCATCATTGTTTTTTAATGTGTTCAGTCTTGGAGAAGTGCAGTGGTAACTTTGTGAAGTGTCAGTAAAACAAGGTATTTTACATTTTCAGGTGTCTTGTTTGTAAGCATATCAAAATCACATGTTTTATTGGTTGCTTTTTCTTCATTTTCTGCTGTCTCTGATGATTGCCATTCCTTCTACTCTTCCTGGATTGAATCAGTCTTTGGCATAACAGAATAGGAACAAAATCGTCTTTTGAATTCTCAGGTGTCTTGTTGTAAGCATATCAAAAACATGTGTTTATTAGTTGCTTTTTCTACAAACCATGCTGTCTCCAATGATTGCCGTGTCCGGATTGAGTCAATCTTTGGCGTATAGTATCGGACAAAAATACAGGTGTTTCATTATCTGTTCTGACTGCAGTCCGAAGGCTGCTGTTACTCTGAATTTGTTTCCCTTCTCTCCTTACCCGTTTAATCTCTTCATTCTGGCAATGTGCACAGCCAGGACAGTTCTGCTTTATTCTAATTGCATACTTTCGATTAAAAAAGCTTGTTTTCCTTGATTACTTTGATGTTGAATTGGGAGCAAGGGAGCAATTCGCATTCATTCGGCAGTATGTTTCACCCACCCCCCACTCTTTTGTGCTAACAGCAGAATTCCTATTTATATATTGGCAGTGAAACTAAATTACTGCAAACATCTCTGTGGGCCAGCCAGCCATAACAGATTGGCAGGGTCCTGTATTATAGCAGTGCCCCCCACTGGCCACCAGCAGCACTGCACCATTGTTTATTCCTGGCACGTACGGCATCAAGTGCCGTTAGAAACACACGGGAATGGGCGCCATGAATATTTGCTGGGCTGCTGGAATATTTGCTAAATGAATCCCTCATGACTGGGGTTCCTCTGCTATGTGCACATACCAGGAATGCATCCAATTTACCTCAACATTAACCGCATTAACCTTACACACTTTGCTAGGAAAGTGAGTCCAGCTGACTTCTCCAAATCAATTTAGATTACTGTCGTGCTCTTTTTGCTAATCTTAAGGGTTCAAATGCCCAAGGAAAGACTATAATGATTGATCCGAAAAATCAAACCATATGGAAGTAGAAGATATGCATCAAAGGGGAGGGACTGACATCTTTAAGGAGATGAGTATTAAAAAAGAAAGTCCCTGAGGAATATGTTCCAGGGGGGGAGGGTTGAATGGGGATGAAGATAAGGAGGATTCCTTATCTGTGTTTTGATGCTAAATGCTACATTGTACACTTAGCAGGGCTGTGGGCTGAACTGTCCATACAGCAGAGAGCCTGATCAGACGTGTGTCATTCATGCCCTTTATTGATGTTAACCCAACAGAGTACAGGGGCAGGTTTGCCACTAAAGGCTTGAGTCGACCCCCCCCCCCCCCCGCTGGGATGTGAGCGCCTCTCCCCAGAGTCCCATCACACACTGCTGCAACACTTGCAAACATCAAGGGGCTTTTGCTCTTGTTATGTTTTATTTCTCCTCTCTCCACAGATAGAAAGTGCACAAGGGTGCAGAAAATTCAACAAACACTGCCTTATTGGTCTATTAGCACTCAACTACAGGTCATTTAGGAGAGTTCAACAGCTGATATAGCTCAGCTGGAGCAGAAGCTTGGAGATTAAAGGGAAGAGTTCGAAAAATATGTTTTTTTGCTATGTTTCCCTCCAAAGGCAAGGCAAGTTTATTTATATAGCACTTTTCAACACAAGGCAATTCAAAGTGCTTTACAAAAAATGAAAGACATTAAGAAAATGGCATTTAAAATCAGTCATTAAAAAGAAAAGATAATAAAAGAAACATTAAAAGAAAAAACACATGGATAAAAGTTACAGTGCAGTCTAAGATATGAATAGTTCAATTAAACATTAAAAGAAAAAGTACATGGATAAAAGTTACAGTGCAGTCTAAGATATGAATAGTTCAATTAAAAGCAGCGACAAAAAGAAAAGTCTTCAGCCTGGATTTAAAAGTAGTCAGAGTTGCAGCGGACCTGCAGGTTTCCAAAGACAAATGGATACTGACGGAGACAAAAAGGGCTCTGCAGGCACTGAGCTGTAATTGCTGAAGACATGAATAGGATCAGATGCAGCCAACATAACATTGTGGCAAATGGGAAATAAAATATGATCCTTGTATTGACTTTTTGAATTAGCTTGTTTTATCAGAGGCACTGTCATCTTAAAACTTGACACTAATGAATACATAGAAATGCCAGAAACGCCATAAAAGCCTTTTAAAGAAATTGCACAGTTATGAGTGAAAGCACAAGATAATTTAAAGCTTTTTTCTGTGGAAAGCAAATGCCAACCACTGAAATGTCACAACAAGTTCATGGTTGCCTGCGAACTGAATAATGTTGTCAAGTGCTCCAATCTCATTTATAATACAAAAAGTCATCTTTGGCGCTGCTTGTTCACTTAAAGCTCTGCTATTTCTGAGTCTATGACATGATTTCAAATAAGTTTGGAGCATTTGCAATTGTTATTATTGCATAGTTTTAATATAATGGGTCTATTGACGAGCACCTTCCTTCTCTCATCGTGTCAAAGCCTCTGCCAGCTGCATCTTGGGATGAGGTTGTTTGTCTTCATTAGCATCCAGTGTTTCTTCAGTGTTTTCATTAGCAAGTTCCCCTCATGTATTTGTCAACTGCAGTGAAAGGCCAGAAGACACAACAGAATCTGGGTCACGCTTTAATCGTTTTCATGCTATCTCTACTGCTCTCCGAGGTGTTTGTCTCCCATTAGCCGAGGAGAGACTTTCCCACACTGGGGGTTTTTGGAGCAGCTGGTACTTCCCTGCAGTCCTGTGAGCAGAGGGGAATGAAGCTGCAGGTTTTTGTTCCCAAGCATTCCTCGTTTCCCACCTGCATACAGGCTCAGCAGGATTTGTGTTCGTGACAAATCATAACAAGATCCAGATGAAGAGAGGTGCAAACTAATCTGCATAGAAAGAGTCCGGTGTCGTGCACAAACACAGTCAGTGTCAGTAGACATTAGGGCTGCACGGTATTGAAAAAAACTGACATCGCGGTTTTTTCCCCCCCTGCGGTATATATTGCGGTTTTTTTAACCTGTTAAACCCCAAAGTCCCGGCGGGTACTTTACTTTTTTTTTTCACGACAGTGTCTCAGCCTCTCAGGGGATCGTAATATTTAAGAACCTATTAATGTGTTATACCAGATTAACGGAAATAATCTCAGCTAACTGACGATACAAACCATTTTATACCAAAACAAAAGTCTCATAAGAAGTATCTAAATGACCCCTGAGCGAAAAATGCTAACGCACTTTGGCACAGAACTCAAAATAAAAGTACCCTTATTATTACTTATCGTAGCTGCATTTACCAGATATCCGATTAAAGCTGAGGTTCCACAGATTATTTAGGTATATAGTATCATCACTGAGTGATCTGAACTCGGACAGGGAAAGCAAACACAGACATCACAACACGTACCTTTACGTAGCTTCGAGGGGAGATGTTTCACCGTAGCTGTCAATCTGATCAAAAGACGTGTTCAATGGCATTAAAACGAGAAAGAAAAAACGCGGCTGAATCGGTTAATCCATAGGTTTTTAACGTCTCTGTATAAAAAAATGATTTAATTTATAATCCATAATTCCATTTTTATGTAAATATCGCAGAGCAGAAGTTAGCTGCTAATGGTAGCCACCAGAGTGGCTGCTGCTTCCGGTCTTGGCGATGCGGAAGTCTCTCACACACACACATTACCAAATAAGGACTGTGTGATTTCCCCTCGATTCCATTGGCTCTGACGGTCAGAAAGAGATGTCACATGTCAAAATCCAGCAAGGTGGAAAGGTCAAATATCAGGGGAAGTTCTACACACACCAACACATGAACAAATAAGGAGTGAGAGTGACGACGCGTAGCCAAAACCGGAAGCTGCTTACCACCAAGGTGGCTACCATTAGCAGCTAACTTTTGTGATCCGATTTTTACATTAGCCATATCAATACTCATATTGCCCGAGGCACGGGCCGAGGAGGTGGAGTTGCAGCCATCTTTGACTCAAGTTTACTTATCAATACTAAACCAAAATTAAATGATACCTCCTTTGAAAGTCTCCTTTTTAGTCTTACGCATCCGACCTGGAAAACTTTGAGGCCAATCTTATTTGTTACAGTGTACCGTGCACCAGGTCCTTATTCAGAATTCTTATCTGAATTCTCTGAGTTTTTATCAACTTTGGTTCTTAAAACAGATAAAGTAATTATCGTAGGTGACTTTAATATTCATGTTGACGATGATAAAAATAGCCTTACTGTTGCATTTAACTCTATATTAGATTCTGTTGGTTTTTGTCAGAGTGTAAATAAACCAACCCACTGCTATAATCACACTCTCGACCTTGTTCTGACTTATGGTATTGAAATTGAGCAACTATTAGTCGAACCGCATAATCCTGCTTTATCCGACCATTTCTTAGTAACTTTTGAAGTACTGTTACGAGACTACAAAGCATTAGTCAAAAGCTCCTGCAGCAGAAACCTATCTGTTAGTGCTATAGCCAAATTTAAGGAAGAGATTCCACCAATACTTAACTCGATAGCATGTCTGCATGTAAGGGAGGAAACGTATACAAAATGTACACCACCCCAAATTGATCATGTTGTTGATAGTGCTACAGATGCGCTGCGAATAAAATTAGACTCTGTTGCTCCTTTGAAAAAGAAGAAAATAAAACAACATAGACTAGCTCCATGGCATAATGCCGAAACCCGCAAAATAAAGCAAAAGTCGAGACAACTTGAAAGGATATGGCGTTCTACTAAACTTGAAGAATCTCGTTTAATTTGGCATATTACTCTCAATGAATATAAGAAAGCATTGCGTAAAGCGAGAGCAGCCTACTACTCTTCATTAATAGATGAGAATAAGAATAATGCAAGATTTCTTTTCAGCACTGTAGCCAGGCTGACAGAGAGCCACAGCTCGATTGAGCCTTCTATTCCCATAGCACTCAGTAGCAATGATTTTATGTGCTTTTTTAACGATAAAATTGTTACTCTTAGAAACAAAATTAATGACCTCTTGCCTTTGACCAGTATAGTGTTATCAACAGCTCCCGGAAACGTAAGTTCTAATATTACACTAGATAGTAAACTAGAATGCTTTTCAGCCATAAACCTTGAACAATTAAATTCAATGATTCTCTCTTCTAAACCATCAACGTGCATGTTAGACCCAATTCCAACTAAGCTGTTGAAGGAAGTTTTTCCATTAATTAGCACTTATTTATTAAATATTATGAATATGTCTTTATTATCAGGCTATGTTCCACAATCATTCAAAGTAGCAGTGATAAAACCGCTTCTTAAAAAGCACAACCTCGATCCAGAGGTTTTAGCCAACTATAGACCTATTTCCAATCTTCCGTTCCTCTCAAAAATTCTTGAGAAAGCGGTCGCAAAACAGTTGTGTGATTACTTAAAAAACAATGATTTATTTGAAGATTTTCAGTCTGGCTTTAGAACACATCATAGCACAGAGACAGCTCTGGTTAAAGTCACAAATGACATTCTAATAGCCTCTGACAAGGGACGTGTCTCTATTCTTGTTTTGCTCGATCTCAGTGCTGCATTTGATACTATCGACCATGATATCTTATTGCAAAGACTAGAGCACTTAGTTGGCATACAGGGAACTGCTTTAGACTGGTTTAGGTCCTATCTATCTGAACGCTCTCAGTTTGTACGTGTCAATGATGAATCTTCCACGCAAACCAAAGTTAGCCACAGGGCTCAGTGCTCGGACCTATTTTGTTCACATTATATATGCTTCCGTTAGGCAATATTATAAGGAATCATTCTGTAAACTTTCATTGTTATGCGGATGATACTCAACTATATTTATCAATCAAGCCTGATGAAATTAATCATCTAAATAAAATTCAAGACTGCCTTAAGGACTTAAAAACGTGGATGACCTTAAACTTTTTGATGTTAAACACGACCAAAACTGAAGTTATTGTACTTGGCCCGAAGAATCTACGAAACAAATTATCTAAGGATATACTAACTATGGATGGCATTAATTTGGCCTCCAGTGAGACTGTAAGGAATCTTGGTGTTATATTTGATCAGGATTTATCCTTTAACGCCCACATAAAATCAATTTCAAGGACCGCCCTACTTCCATCTACGTAACATTGCAAAAATCAGGCATATCTTGCCTCAAAACGATGCAGAGAAACTAGTCCATGCATTTGTTACTTCAAGGCTGGATTATTGTAACTCTTTATTATCAGGGTGTACCAAGAAGTCAGTCAAGTCGCTTCAGCTGATTCAAAATGCTGCGGCTCGTGTACTAACCAGAGTTAGGAAAAGGGACCACATTACTCCTGTTCTGGCTGCCTTACACTGGCTCCCTATAGAACACAGGATAGAATTTAAAATTCTTCTTCTCGCCTACAAAGCCCTTAATGGGCAGGCGCCATCTTACCTTAAAGAACTCATTATACCCTACTGTCCTACTAGGGCATTGCGTTCCAAGAATGCAGGGTTGTTGGTTGTTCCTAGAGTCTCTAAAAGTACAATGGGAGCCAGAGCCTTTTCTTATCAAGCTCCACATTTGTGGAATCAGCTTCCAGTTTGTGTTCGGGAGCGGCAGACACCCTATCCGTTTTTAAGAGTGCGCTTAAGACCTTCCTTTTTGATAAAGCTTATAGTTAGGGCTGATTAGATCCAGCCCCTAGTTTTGCTGATATAGGCTTAGTTTGTCGGGGGACATCTTACTTCTTCCTTCTCTCTGTCTATACCTGTGTACTCTCATGTTCCGATTAACCCAGCTTCCCCAAATGTCTTTCTTTTTGGTGTCTATATACGCCGGGATCCGGAGTCATGGATGATCCTGCGCTCCTCTGTCCTGGATCGCGAGCCCTGGATCTTGAGTCGTGGCTGTGGTCCTGGATCATAGGTCCTGGATGGATATCCTCGTGGATTCATCTTACTATTATACACACATGCATTTCCAAACATTTGGACTACCTATGTTGCAAATGTATTATCTTTTCAATTTACACACGGCATCTATTGCACGTCTGTCCGTCCTGGGAGAGGGATCCCTCCTCTGTTGCTCTCCCTGAGGTTTCTCCCATTTTTTCCCTTTAAACTGTGGGTTTTCTCCGGAAGTTTTTCCTTGTACGATGTGAGGGTCTAAGGACAGAGGGTGTCGTATTGTCATACTGATATTTTGTACAAACTGTAAAGTCCACTGAGACAAATGTAACATTTGTGATATTGGGCTATATAAATAAACATTGATTGATTGATTGATTACATTAAAATGGAATTATGGATTATAAACAATTGCTTCAAAGCCACAGATACATTATCAATCTATGGATCAACCGATTCAGCCGCGTTTTTTCTTTCTCGTTTTAATGCCATTGAACACGTCTTTTGATCAGATTGACAGCTACGGTGAGACGATCTCCCGTAAAAGCTCCGTAAAAGGTACGTGTTGTGATGTCTGTGTTTGCTTCCCCTGTTGCGAGATCGGATCGCTTAGATACTATACTTAAATAATCTGTGGAGTCTCAGCTTTAATCGGATATATTGTATGTGCAGTTTCGATAAGTAATAAGGGTATCTTTATTTTGAATTCTGTGCTAAAGTGCTTTAGCATTTAAAAAAAAAATGAATAAAACCGCACGTCCCTGCGGTGTGAATACCGCGCATGCGCATACCGCGGTTATCGCCATGACACGGTATATCGTTCAGCCCTAGTAGACATGCGTATATTGAATAGTAGGCAGTACAATTATTTGGAATCGCAATATGGGCTAGTGCAATATTCAAATCCTAGAAAGGGCAATATTTGTTACATGCAAAATGTGTTTAAGTATTATTCTGATAATTATCTCAACCTACACATTCTACAGACTTAATACATTGCCTTTGACTGGTACAGATCATCTTAAGAAAAAATACGGAGTGTCTATTTGCACCCGGGTGAAAATAGACACACGGCAGCTATTGGGCTATTTACACCCACCCCTAAAAAAACGTAAACATCATCACTTCATGCCGTAAAGACTAAGAGACATGCGCTCAAAAGAGGGATTCACGACGGTCCAGAGGGCGCGCAAGTGCAAAATCTTTAATAATGAAACAAATATAAAGGGTAAGATACATTAAACGCAAAGTATTCCCTTTCCAAAAAAAGTTATGTGTTCTCACGGTTTGTATAATTCAAATGAAATGGTCCAATATGCAGACCTCTTCTAAGATTAGCTAACGCAGCTAATTTAGCCAAGTTTAATGCAACTTGGAAACTTTGCCATAGGTGTTAACCATAGACCGCAGGTGGTAATGTTATGTGCAAATGAACCATATTCGCTTCACTGCGTTTTACCGGGTGTAAATAGCATAGTTAGCTATGGACACCCGGGTGTAAATAGCATTGTTAGCTATGGACACCCGGGTGTAAATAGCATTGTTAGCTATGGACACCCGGGTGTAAATAGCATTGTTAGCTATGGACACCCGGGTGTAAATATCATTGTTAGCTATGGACACCCGGGTGTAAATAGCATTGTTAGCTATAGACACCCGGGTGTAAATAGCATTGTTAGCTATGGACACCCGGGTGTAAATAGCATTGTTAGCTATAGACACCCGGGTGTAAATAGCATTGTTAGCTATGGACACCCGGGTGTAAATAGCATTTCAAACCGGAGAGACGTGATGTAAGAATTACATATTTATTGTTTACACGTCATATGAATGAAATGATTGCCATGATAATACAACAGGATAATGTAATGGTGTTTGGCGATTAGGCCCCAGTTTGCAAGATAATCATTCAGGAGGGAAAGCACCGCTCCGATGAAATCCCCGGGGTCTAGACACTGGTGGTGGTGATGAGTAGGTGATACCGGTCTGAAGGAGGAAGGTTTAGCTTTGTCCTGAAGGAGACAGGAGGCGAGAGGGGTGGAGGGGGGTTGCGTGTGATCATCTGCAATGACAACTGACAGGGAGGAAGAGCAGCCATTTAGCATGTGCAGCGATTGGCTGCTGAGGGGTGACGCCCTCATATGTAATGAGGGGGGAAGGGAGCCATAGAGTGACGTGTGAGTGACTCGAGTTAGGTCTTCCTTATTGAACTTGCGCTTAAGCTTTCATTTCAAACCGGAGAGACGTGATGTAAGAATTACATATTTATTGTTTACACGTCATATGAATGAAATGATTGCCATGATAATACAACAGGAGAATGTAATGGTGTTTGGCGATTAGGCCCCGGTTTGCAAGATAATCATTCAGGAGGGAAAGCACCGCTCCGATGAAATCCCCAAAACCAGTGAAGTATGAATACTGAGATGAACTGAGTTGCTTACCTTGTGGGGTGACTGGTGATCTGGGAAGGAAAGATAATAGATTAACACGTATATGAGCGACATAGTGCCGGAATCACTGCCGGAGCTTACTGGTCATGCTGAGACTCTGACTGCCGAAATCAGTGCCGGTCTTACCTGAAAACGACCTGCGGGTCGCATGCCTGGCCAGCAGGGCTTGACTACGCCGAGGAGCGAGCGGTTTCGTTTTGTAACGGTGGCCCAACGTCCACGACACCGAAGTGTACGGTAGCCCGAAGCTACGACACCGAAGTGTACGGTGGCCTTCCGCCACGCCTGACTTCGCAGGCTATATATATATATTTTTTTTTTTTCTTTACTCTTTATTTATTTTTCCTTTGTTTTGTACCTGACACCGAAGTGTACGGTGGCCTTCCGCCACGCCTGACTTCGCAGGCTATATATTAGTGCTGGGGGGAAACGATTATTTTGAAAACGATTAATCGGGCGATTATTTGATCGATTAGTCGACTAATCGAACGATTATTTTTCTGTTGTTCAATTCATAAAAAACGTAATGTAAAAAAAACGTAATGTAAAAAATTCTTTTTTCACGATACTGTGTCTCAGGGGATCTTAATATTTAAGAACCTATTAATGTGTTATACCAGATTAACGGAAATAATCTCAGCTAACTGACGATACAAACCATGTTTACCAACACAAAACAAAACACAAGTCTCATAAGAAGCAAACTAAAATGCTATCTAAATGACCCCTGAGCGAAAAATGCTAACGGAATTGGCACAGAACTCAAGATAAAAGTACCCTTATTACTTATCGTAGCTGCACATACAATATATCCGATTAAAGCTGAGACTCCACAGATTATGTAGGTACATAGTATCATCACTGAGTGATCCGGACTCGCGACAGGGGAAGCAAATACAGTCATCACAACACGTACCTTCACAGAGCTTCTAGGGAGATCGTCTCACCGCCGTAGCTGTCAATCTGATCAAAATACGTGTTCAATGGCATTAAAATGAGAAAAAACGCGGCTGAATCGGTTAATCTATAGGTTTTTAACATCTATGTATAAACAAATTATTGAATTTATAATCCATAATTCCATTTTTATGTAAAAATCGGAGAGCAAATGCTAGCTGCTAATGGTATGCCACCACAGCTAGCTGCTGCTTCCGGTCAAGCAGCAGTCTCAGTGAGATATAAATATATAAATATCTTTGCGTTTTGGACTAACTTTAAAATATTCCCATGCTTTTGAAGACCTAGGGCGAGATGTTTTCATTTGAGGGCTTCGTGCGCAATCCTGTGAGGAGGAGGTGATAGCCGTTTCAGTCTCCATTGTGTTAGAAGTGCGATTGCGAACTGCTTATTGCTTTGGGTGACCCACGTGTGTGTGGCGACCATATATACAGTCTATGGTGGCGACGCGTCGACGCGGAAATATGTCATCGACGATATTTTGAAGTCGTCGACGCGTCGCTACAGCACTACTATATATATATATTTTTTTTTTTCTTTACTCTTTCTTTCTCTTTCCTTTGTTTTGTAACTGACACCGAAGTGTACGGTGGCCTTCCGCCACGCCTGACTTCGCAGGCTATATATATATATATATATATATTTTTCTTTACTCTTTTCTCTTTCTTTATTTTCCTTTGTTTTGTAACTGTCACCGGAGAATACGGTGGCCCGAGTCCACGCCTGACTTCGCAGGATATATCTTTACACTGACACATTTGAGCGAGGGCCTGGGATTTGGATACCTGTGTCCAGGAGATGGAGCCCGTTACGTGGAGGTGAGACGAGACGTTATTCCCTGTGGGCGGGGCCCGCGGACTAGGACGGGAATGCAGTTTGAATATCAGGTACCTTAGTGAGACATGTATACTTATGAATGTGTTTATGAGCCACCACCAGTTATATGCATAGATACCATAGTTAGGGTCTGAGAGATCTTTGGGAAGCCTGTACGGCGCTGATGCCCGGACGAATGAAGGTTGTGAAGGCGGAGGAGGACCACCGTCCTAGTTGTTGTAGGGATGAGGTAGAGAGACCTTGATTAGCAGCAGAGGTGGCTGCACCTATCCTGAAGGAATGTCCCGGGTATGATATGGGTGATAGGCCGGATTTAATGAGAACTTGCTTGAGGTAGAAATTGACGGGGCCATGACCCTGCGAACCACTCTCCCTGGAAGAAACCCCCAAAACCCATGGATGGGAGGCATCCGTGAAGAACCTCATTGAGTCAGAGGAACGCACGAGGCCATCGTAAAAGAAAGTAACTCCGTTCCAGTGGGCGAGCAGGAGGGACCAGAACCGTAGGTCTGAGCGGCAGCCTTCGTCTAAGAAAACGCAGTCATGGAGGTTGTCGACCGCTGATGCTGCGTCCAGGAGGCGGGAGATGAACGAGCGCCCCTGGGGGATGACGTGCATGGCGAAGTTGAGGTGTCCGAGAAGGGAGAGCAACTGTTGTTTTGTGATAACTTGTTGCTCGCAGTATGACTTGGTGATGTCCCGGATGCGCTGCAATTTGTCGGAGGGGAGAGACGCCTTCATGTCTATGGAGTCGAGGATGATGCCTAAGAACTCTAAGCGTGTGTCGGGACCTAACGTTTTCTCTTTGGAGAGAGGGACACCTCACTCCTGAAGCAGTGTTTAAGCTTGGCCAGTGAGATCCCTGAGCTGTCCTGTGGCGGGTCTATGGGGAGGAAGTCGTCCGGTAGATGAAGGACGGAGGGGATTCTGACGATGTTCAGCAGGATCCAATAGAGCGCTTCCGAGAAGGAATTGAAGATTCGGGGGCTGCTTCTGCACCCGAAGGTCAGGCGAACGGCGAAGATAGAGTTTGGACTCCCACTTAATACCGAACAAGTTCCACTGAGATGGATGAATGGGGATGATTTGAAGGCATCGGTAATGTTCGCTTTGGAGAGCCGAGCTCCGTGCCCTGTGAACTTGATCATCTTTATTGCATTATCCACTGAGGCATGGTGAAGGGAGAACTGATCTGGAGGAATGATGCTATTGACGCTGCAGAATGGGCCGGAGCAGGGAGCGGACAGATCGAAAATCAGCCTTTTATTTACTTGTGGCTATTCCGATGGGATTTGAACGGAACACTGAGAAGAGGGAGGAGCTAAAAGGACCGATTATATATCCTTTGAGAAGTTCTTTGTCGATGAGCTGGGAAACTATGTTGGGTTCTTTAGCGGCTGACTGTAAGTTTCTTGCTACGAAAGTCACTGTGGGAGATGGGAGGACCCCTACCCTGAAGCCTTGGGAGAGCCCTGACAAGAGATAGTCAACAAACACGGAATCTGGGTGAGTAGATGGCGCAGCTGCTAGCTGAGGGATGTTAATGGGAGTGGAGGGGTGATATTCCAGAATGTTTTTTAGTTATTTATTTTTTATTTGTTTGATGTTTCTGGCGCAGAGCCACTGTGACGGCCCGTCCACACGGTGGCGTGCGTTACAGCTTCCAAATGCTTCTGCCCATTCACTTTGAATGGGGTGACGTCACTTTTAGCAGAACTGTATTTTGGGAAGCGACGTGGAGCGTTTGCTGGCGTTGCTCGCTTCAAAAAGTTGAGCAATGTTCATGATGTGTGGAGCGGGTTTACAGAGAGGTTAGAAGTAGCGCAGTTCCTTGAGAATATGAGATCAAGGACATTGCCAGCTTTATGAGTTGGTGGGGAAGGAGACAGTGAGAAAGCAAAGGCGGTTAACAGAGATGTTAGTTAGTCTATCTTCCCCGTCTGGAGGTTGAAGTCTCCGAGAAGTACAGCGGGAGGGCCAGTTTCAGGGATGTGTGAGAGGAGATTATCTAATTCCTCCAAGAAGTCCCCCAAGGCGCCTGGTGGACGGTAGAGAACAACAATGGTTAATTGTATAGGATGGGTTACTGTGACGACATGGAATTCGAAGGTGGAAGGAGTGAAGTTAGGTAGCTTGAAGAGGGAAAAGCTCCATTTGGGAGAGAGCAGGAGACCAGTGCCACCTCCTCTGCCAGTGGGTCTGGGTGTATGGGAGAAGGAATATGCTGTAAAATCCCGTTTATACAAATCTGCCAGTACAAGCGCTAGCCAATCAGACCGTGTGTATGCTGGGAGAGACTACGCAGGTAATTCCTCATATTCCAAACATTTGAGGGAAAATTCATTATAGCGGTAGTGAATCGCCCGGTGCTGTATGATCGGTCTCTGTTCATCTACCGGGATACAAACCAGAGGAGCGAGGCATGGAGGGAGGAGGCAGAGACAGTGGGTGAAACTGGTAGGTTTGTTGGGGATTTTTTTTTTTTTTTTTTTTTCTTCCAGTTTACTTAGTTTTAACATTGCTATTGCTTTGTGTGTCGGGGGCAAGAGATTCATGTGATTTGTTGTTGCTGCTGTGCGGACCAGTAGCGTAGGCAGAAATGTACTTTAGGGTGGGCCTGTAAAAATATAGGGTGGGCCAGATTTTTCTTCTGCGCATCAGAAACTAACCACAATCCCGCCGGTACCGGTGGCAGATTACTTTTAGAATACTTCCTTTCTTCTCTTTTTCTTTCCTCTTCTTTTTCTTCTTTCCTCTTCTTTCCTCCTCTTCTTTTTATCTTTTCTTTTTCTTCTTTCCTCTTCTTCTTTCCATCTTTTCTCCTCCTTTTCTTTCTTCTTTATAATACTTTCTTTTCCATAACAGATGGGTATGTTTTGGTGAACGGGAGACACGTATTTTACTGTTTTAATAGCTTATGAAGAGCACAAACACAACATTTTAGTGTCATTCTGGACAGCTCTCTCATCTGCACCGCACATAAAAAGAAAAACTCACCCAGACTGCATTCTTTGTACTGTCTTAAAACCTTTCCTTGGAAAAGTTTATGCATTGTAAGGTGTCCTTGGGTGCTTTGAAAGGCGCCCCTAAATAGAATGCATTATCATTATTATTTATTATCTGAAACGATGTAATAACTTTTAAAACTTTTCCCAGTTACTTGCCCCATGCATTAGGCAGCAGCAGGCCATTCCGTTAGATTTGATCCCGTTATGAATGTCATCATTTCGACAATAAATAAATGCAACATAAACGTTATCTTCCACGTTTTATCTAAACATCTCCGTTTCTACCTTCCAATATGTTTTGAAAGAGAACTCTCTCTCTCTCATCTGCGTGCGGGGCGGGGCCTCACGGACACGCTGCATCTCTCGCTCGCAGATACGCTGCAGCGCTGTGCACACGGTTCTGCCGGTAATGAATATTACATATTGTGAGGAAACTTTCCACCAATAATTCCAATAAGTATTCACTTCAGGTTTACGAAAGTAACTGCACTCAGATTACTCGTTTTCAGATGTAACACCAGCTGAATATACTGATTTTTTATTATTTTTTTCTGATTACGTAACACCGTTACATGTATTCCGTTACAACCCAACCCTGTGTAAGGGTGAGTGCAAACATTTTCGTTAAAACTAGTACCTGAGTGCAACGGAAGTTGAAGCTCCTGTGGCGGAGTCTTCCAGAGCCTGGAGGCGAGCATCGATAGCTATCATGGAGCTAGCCAGGGATTGCAGGGAGCCGGCCGCGCTACTCTCCTAAGGGGTGTGACACTCCCTGCCTGGCGAGCCTGAGAAGGGGTGGATTTTTGGAGGGGGACGGGATCCTGGAGGGCTCGACTTCCTGCCCTTTTTTACCTCCGCGGCTGCGGCCTCGTCCTGCTCTCTGGGGAGCTGACTGGAGCTGCTGCCCCGGACTGGGGAGCTACGATGGAGACCTGGTCCGAGAGCTCTCGCAGCTGAGAGAGAGTGAGGCCTGGGGCTGTGGGAAAGCCCTGCTGCAGGAGCCGAGCGATGAGGAAGTCTGCCTCTGTTGATAAGCCGCTGTGGGGAGCCGAACCGGGATCGGAGACTTCCAGAGAAGGTTCGTGTTCCGAATTGTCCGAGTTGGACATCTTGAGCTAGTTGTTTCTTACGGTTTTTCTCACGAGAAGGAGTATTGTATTGCAACTACCATTGCGTGTGATCATCTGCAATGACAACTGACAGGGAGGAAGAGCAGGCATTTAAGGCATTTAGCATGTGCAAAGATTGGCTGCTGAGGGGTGACGCCCTCATATTTAATGAGGGGGGAAGGGAGCCATAGAGTGACGTGTGAGTGACTCGAGTTAGGTCTTCCTTATTGAACTTGCGCTAAAGCTTTCATTTGTCACTGTCACTACCCGATCTGCAGCTCTCCCCGATCTGCAGTGCGCATGTGCGAGATGGTCAGCCATATTGGACAACTCCGGACGGCAACCCAAGATGGACACTTGACACAGTGGCTTTTAGCAAAGCTCAAAAATAAAACGAGAGATGAGTTATTGTTATTACAACGTCTAACAGAAGTTAAATTCATTTCTCATTTATTCTGACAATGTACTTAACCCCAAATAAAAGAACCCAATAAAAATAGTTGTTAAATAATAGTGAAGTCACGTTGTAATAACAATAACTCATCTCTCTCTCGAGTTTTATTTTTGTGCTTTGCTAAAAGCCACTGTGTCAAGTGTCCATCTTGGGTTGCTGTCCGGAGTTGTCCAATATGGCGGACCATCTCGCACATGCGCAGTACCGATCGGGCAGGGGGACGGATCGGGTAGTGACAGCATTGTTAGCTATGGACACCCAGGTGTAAATAGCATTGTTAGCTATGGACACCCGGGTGTAAATAGCATGGTTAGCTATGGACACCCGGGCTGCTTCTCAGGTCGATTAAATGAAATCCTTGCTTCCCTCACTTGCGTCGTTTCCCTGCGTTTAGTCCCTCCCACCAGGGAAGCATGGAGGGACGCAAGGAAACCACGAGAAGCAGGGAAATGAGTTTTAAGAGCAATGGGACGTCCTTTCCTCCGGAGCGTCACGTGAAGCGACGTCAGTTTGTGATGACGCTGCACAGCTGATCGTCTGACAGCAGCTCTGTCCCCGTTATTTCCACACACCCCCCCGCCTCTGTTAGTACACATTTACTGGCACAAACATTTGTATCATCTGTTGTAGACCCCAATAAATAAAATAAAATAAGAACTCATTCTCAAAAAAGATAAACGCCATTCTTAAAATGTATAAACGAACAATAGTTTGATTAATATTTATTAGAGTGCACAATAGAAATAAAATAATTGAGAGAAGAAAAAGAGATATGTTATATATCAAAACCCAGTTAGATTAACATTCATTGGATTGCACACTTTGTGTGTTTGTGTGGATATGTAGCACATTAACATTTTAATAGCACTTAATGACTGACTGAATGGAAATGACAATAAATGAAAATGTAAAACGAAAAAAGCGATCATGAAAATGTTTCCAAAAAATTAATTAAATGATTTTTGACCACTTTGTTGTTCAGATATATCACATATTTGTAACTAAATGATACATGAATTGAAACAAAACACGGTATAAACTGAGGAGTGACTCCCGTGAGGTTCATGTATTTTCTTCACTCTGCTCTCATGTCAAGAAGCATCAGATCAGTGCATGCACTGCCTCGTCCAATCAGTGAGCGATACACAGTAAGGGGGCGGGGTGAGTAGCTGAGCTCTTATTTCTGCCGGAGGACCGAGGATCGAGGAGCGAGGAGCGATCATGGAGGAGCGATAACCGAGGAACCACCAGACCATCCTCCGATGAAATCCTCAGATACTCGCCCCGCCCCCTTACTGTGTATCGCTCACTGATTGGACGAGGCAGTGCATGCACTGATCTGATGCTTCTTGACATGAGAGCAGAGTGAAGAAAATACATGAACCACACGGGAGTCACTCCTCAGTTTATACCGTGTTTTGTTTCAATTCCTGTTTCATTTAGTTACACATATGTGATATATCTGAACAACAAAGTGGTCAAAAATCCTTTTATTCATTTGTTGGAAACATTTTCATGATCGCTTTTTTCGTTTTACATTTTCATTTATTGTCATTTCCATTCAGTCAGTCATTAAGTGCTATTAAAATGTTAATGTGCTACATATCCAAACAAACAAACAAACAAACAAACAAACAAAGTGTGCAATCCAATGAATGTTAATCTAACTGGGTTTTGATAGATAACATATCTCTTTTTCTTCTCTCAATTATTTTTATTTCTTTTGTGCACTCTAATCAATATTAATCAAACTATTGTTCGCTTATACATTTTAAGAATGGCGTTTATCTTTTTTGAGAATGAGTTCTTATTTTATTTTATTTATTGGGATCTACAACAGATGATACAAATGTTTGTGTCAGTAAATGTGCACTAACAGAGGCGGGGGTGTGTGTGGAAATAACGGGGACAGAGCTGCTGTCAGACGATCAGCTGCGCAGCGTCATCACAAACGGACGTCACTTCACGTGACGCTCCGGAGGAAAGGACGTCCCATTGCTCTTAAAACTCATTTCCCTGCTTCTCGTGGTTTCCTTGCGTCCCTCCATGCTTCCCTGGTGGGAGGGACTAAACGCAGGGAAACGACGCAAGTGAGGGAAGCAAGGATTTCATTTAATCGACCTGAGAAGCAGCCCCGGTGTCAGTACCCGATATGTTCGGGCTACCAGATATGTTCGGGTGTATTTCCGTCGCATCCGTCATCCGTCATATCCGTCTACTCACCTCCCTCTGCTCCCAGCGCTCTGCTACCACACACCGGCCGTCTGCGGAACTGCAGCCGGAGGAACTCGGTACAGCTTGTTATGTGTGAACGATCTAGATCCCTCCGCTTCCCCATAATGACCGCAAAATTCTTTCCAATGAAAGTAGCTAGCCGCAATAGCTCCAAGATTGCTATATCTAGTTTGTAGGTCGACAAGTTGGCATCATTGACAGTTCGTCTCTTAAAGCCTCTAAAGCTCTGCAACAAAAAAGGATCATTATGAATGTAAATACTATACATGGTAATGCAGCAGGGCAGAGTGCGATGAGGCAGGCAGGCAGAACCAGATTTATTTCTAAATATTTGTCGATCAATATTAGGCTACACTAATATAAGGCTACTAGTATTATAATATTACTGCAATAATATTCCAGTGGTGGCTGCTTAAGGTTGTTTCTGGCTCGTTTGATCCAAACATTGTCCAAAGCTCAAAATGTATTGTAATAGATGTAAGAATTCTCAAAATGTACAATATGTTTTGATCCAACACAATATTCTGATTCAATATGTTAGGGTTTTTTTAAAACAACATTTTCACCACAATAAATAGACTGCCTTCTCTCCAGCTCACCGCACACAAAGGGGTTAATCTGTATTAACGGGTCAGTCTATAAGCACTCTAACAGCACCATAAATTACATTTAAATAACCACAAAAAAACAATTATTGTTTCCGATATTGATTTAACGAGATGCTGTTATAACATGGAAACGGCTTAATTTAAAAAAATAAGCTTCAAAAATGTTTTATGAAGCACACTGGGTACAGCCCTGTAATACATGTGTTCCGTGTGTATATAGTCTTACGCAAGAAACACATAGCATGAACAGACTGCAACAAAACCAGTCTTACAAACAGACTTCTGCTAAACTGGTGCAGAAGCAAAGCATCTGCCTTAGATGAAGTTCACACAGAACTGTGGAAAAGGGAGAACATCTGTACTTGCTTTCAACGACATGATCAGGCTTATATATTATAAAAGTGTTGGCTAAAGTAACGCAGAATATATATATTTTTGAATTGTAAATAATTAGAAACATTATTTATGTGCACAAGTACACACACATAACAAGCTGTACCGAGTTCCTCTGGCTGCAGTTCCGCAGACGGCCGGTGTGTGGAAGCAGAGCGCTGGGAGCAGAGGGAGGTGAGTAGACGGATATGACGGATGACGGATGCGACGGAAATACACCCGAACATATCTGGTAGCCCGAACATATCTGGTACTGACACCGGGTGTAAAGAGCATGGTTAGCTATGGACACCCGGGTGTAAAGAGCATGGTTAGCTATGGACACCCAGGCATAAATAGCATTGTTAGCTATGGACACCCGGGTGTAAATTACATTACATTGCATTTAGCTGACGCTTTTATCCAAAGCGACTTACAATAAGCATGGTTAGCTATGGACACCCGGGTGTAAAGAGCATGGTTAGCTATGGACACCCGGGTGTAAATAGCATTGTTAGCTATGGACACCCGGGTGTAAATAGCATTGTTAGCTATGGACACCCGGGTGTAAATAGCATTGTTAGCGATGGACACCCGGGTGTAAATAGCATCTGCCTAAGAAATATCACCCCATGAACGCTTAATAATGACACAAAAATGATGCATCCTTCCAATATTATAGTCTATCGCAATTGCAATATTAATCAAAAATAATCACAATCACTTCTATATTTCCAAATCGTGCAACCCTAATGAAATAGTAGCAAAAGCAGAATTCAAGATATTAAAAAATGTCACTTAAAGGTGGGGTAGGTAAGTTTGAGAAACCGGCTCGAGATTGGTAGAATTTGAAAATACACAACCGGAGAAAATCTGCCACTTCCTTACTGAGCCCCTCCTCCAACACACACGAACGCGCACATGACCAATGAGGGCACGAGATAAGTTTGTGCCCCGATGGGAGGCTGACAGGCAGGTAGACTATCCAGTTATTATAGCCGGGCCGGCTAAAATAATTGGTCGTGCTTTTTACAGCGCTACGGCTTCCACAGATGACGTTTTTTTATGGATTTTTTTGTCAAAGCACTTCAGATATTCATTGCTATCGGGATGTTAAGAGCATTCCATGGAATATAACAAAAAGTGTATCTCGAGCCGGTTTCTCAAACTTACCTACCCCACCTTTAAGAGCCAATTTATGAATGTCAATAAAACACTTGGAACAATCCATAAACATTGTTTTGATCTCATCTGACCTGCTTTCATTGTTCCTACAAAGTTAATTTAGCTAATTTCACGTCACGTTATTACATTAATATCACTATTATAATTAAATGTAATTTAGCAGCACTTTTATCGCAAGCAACTTACATTCACTTCAATGACACTTTAACATGTTGATTGCAGGGGCTTGGGATTGAAGCACTTATTCTCTGATTGGTAAACGTCCATCATATCAAGGTCAAGGAGTTTGCAGAGGAACAAAATGGCGCACACATGTATTTATGGGCATTTGTCGAAGTGTATGAACTTCTATTATGGCGTATTCCATTACACACATCCTGTTCATGTACCTTTATCCGTCTCCAATGCTCTCCCCCTGCTCATCACAACACTGCAGATACATCATCATCACAAATGGTGACCTCTAATTAAACTATGAAGAGTAACTTGGAGGAGGGAACGCCTCCCTTACTTCATCTGCGTGTTATGAGAGAGAATTAAGTTACTGTCAGCAGTTTAATGAGCCTCTCACCTATTGTTTCCAGCACTGTTCTGTGGAGCCGCATCTCAACCAAAATGACTGTAGATACTGCTCTCAGCATGTAAGTTGCAGTGATTAGCAGCTGTGATTTAAGCTCTTTCTTAATTAACCTTGTTCTTTAATTCCATCCCCCACTAATTTACAGGAGAGACAATGGAGTCTGCACCGAATCTCCATGGCAGTCTATTTCTTCGACAGGCTGATAGAGATATGGTGTACCTCACAGTGTGCACATTAACCAAGTCAATATGAAATAGATTGAAAAGATAATCTTGAATCATTTATCTCACTAAATGGGATTGAATCTATTGCCTCTTAATAGTTAAATGGGTATATGCTGATACTGGGATTCATTTTACGATGGGACTTTTTACCTCTGTGTGTAGCATGAAGAATAATATACAACTGTAGTTAGTAATTACTTATATTTCAGTACATATAGAGACTGCAATTACCAGATATATCAAAGCATTTATTGTTTGTTAAAAATGTTAAAACAACTTACTTTTTATGTTGCATGATTGCAAGAGGTCACATCTCACCAGAAGGGATGTCTTGTAGCGCTCCACTTTTCAATAGCCATAATAGATCTTTTTGGGGTAGGAGTGTGACGTTGGGTTGTGATTTGCATTATTTTCTTACCAAACTTGCACGTTCTTTAAACTATGAAGGTTTGCAAATAAAAAGAGCGGGAAAAATCTTGTTTTCTAAGAAGGTTAATGCCTTAGATGGATTAGATATTTGTTAGATATTCATTAGCTTTTTTTAGTTTTTTGGAGCATTTTGTTGAAGTGATACCAATTACAGAAAGCATAGAATATCCTTCATTAGTTTATTTTTTCCATTTAAGGTGTATATTGGATTGTTGTTGTGCTAATGTAACTGTCTGCAATGGTCACCTCTTTGTCGGTATCAGTACATCTTAAGGATAGAAGTCAATCAGGTTTATTGACTTATTGATCATTACTTCCCAAACGTGCAGTCTCTCGTTCTAAAAAAACATAATTTTTAGCTGCACCAGTTGGTTGAAAAATGGAGGAGGAGCTTAACACCAGTACCATGTAGTCAGGGGTCTCAAACTCAAGGCCCGGGGGCCAAATCCGGCCCGCGACTTCATTTGATGTGGCCCCGCAAGAGCTTGCAAAGAATATAATACGTTTATTATACGGTTACATGCCACTTTACAGAAGCAGGTTGCCCATAAACTACATGTCCCACAATGCATCTCGTTTTGTGACATGCGCACTGAAGAGACTTGCAATTATTTTCCCTGGACTTTTGCTTTCTGACGTAGTTCATTACTAAGTTATTATCCTATCCGATAATAATCCAATTCAGAGGCAATAATGGAATATAATACATTATTTTATATATATATTATATATTTATATAGTTGCAACCGGCCCTTTGAGTGCAACCTTTATGCGAATGTGGCCCGCGATGAAATTGAGTTTGACACCCCTGAGCGGCTGTTTGTTCACGAGGAGCTGTGCTCAATGATAGTGGACTGCATAGCTGGAGGCAGGGCATCAGAATCAGGTCAGTGTGTTTGCTGATCAGCCTCCACAGAGACAGCAGTGGGGAGACTGTAGGTAGGTACCCACCACCCTCAGCCAAACTCCGCAGCATCATTTACAAATGCATTGAGCATAAGTCAGAAAAGTTGTTCATGAATAAAAGGGGTACTATTGTAAGTTGTCATGATGTGCATTAGTATGAAAGCGGCTCTATAGCTTTGGTGTTTTATGCTACTAACCATCCATCCACTCCTTTTCTAAACCTCTTGTCCAAATGTAAACACATTACTCAAACATTATTCAGTGCAAATTGGGTACACTGTGATTGCCCAGCCTGTTTAGCTTGATTGACTTTAAATATCGACAAAGTAAAAGGGAAAGTATAACATTCTTGTCCCCATGCTGGAGTTCTATTATCCTTACATATATACTATCTGTAGACCTATTATGAAACTGTAGGAAGCTAGTTTAAAGTTAAAATGACTTTACACTATACCCATAATAGCAGAGACACAAAATAAACATGTCGTGTAAAATTTAATATCTGGATAACCAAAGAACTTGTTGAAAATGAGTTAGCCATAAGAGCATCATGATTAAATAAAACACTTTCCACCCTTGGTGGTAACACATGACAAAAGACAGATTTAAGTGTTTTTCAATTGAAATAGGTGTTTGTATGTTTTTAGCACAGACTTTGTTAATATCGAAGTTGATGACCACATTTTTGAAGATGAGGTCAGTCTTAACACTCACCCGCCTTTCAGCAGCATTACTCAGTCGCTCCAATTGTTCCATGCTGGTCATAAAGAGGTCCATCCCTAACTGGATTTTAATGAGCGGGTGCAAATTCAAGGACCTCATTCTGTGCAAAAATGCATTGTACACTTTAGTAAAAGCCTATACAAGTCTTTGTCTGAGTTAGCCGAGTTTGTATTTTGGAATATATTTCCATTTTTGTGACAATATTACCTCTCTTGTGTCCGTTTCTTTCAAGATCAATATACAAACCACAGCTTAAATTCAGTAATAGTGGCAAGGTTTGTGTGAGGCTTTGCCATTCTGACCATTTTGCAACTCAAAGGTATTACAATAACATTGGTGGGTTAATTATAGAATTTATTAGAAGATTATTTTGTACTGCTTGTAAATTATAATTGTTGTCAAACGCCTGATGTGTCATATGAAGCATGTGTGGTGGTGAGTGCCCGGACAGTTGTAATCACTCCTTTAGGTGAGAAGACATGTGACTCATTTGCAGGGTAAAGGTTTAAAATTATACATTTTTCTTTAAGCTCCATTTAGGGATTAGGTTGTACTTTAACAGCCCTACCTGTTACAATAGTTTGCATAAACCCATTATCTGAGTGTGTGTATCTGTGTGAGTGTGTGTGTGTGTATCTGCTGTACAAGAAGGTGCTGATTATTCCTATTAGAATCGTGTTGTGTTTCAGGCCCAGTAACAGCAGTGTCATCTGCCAATGTTATTTCATGCTCGGTTGGGTGTGAATCAATTTCATTCCGGGGAACAATTACTGAAGATTGCAGATTTTTTTTCCATCCTTCCAATCATAACATTTGAATCAAATCACTGTGCGCTACTTAACATACACTGCCAGGTTTAAAACACATCGGCTGCTCGGTTGTGTAAAATAGGATGTCTATACGACAGACTGTTTTTATGAGAAACCACTATATTTGACTCAATTTAAAGCCACATATTCCTGCTAGTTTTTGCCCCTCTTTTCTCTGGTTCAATAAATACCACACATGCCCTTTGTGAACTTTGACTCAGAGCGTTTACATTGTTGGGGAAGGGTAGTCAAACAATTCCTGGGATGGATGGGAGATAAAGCCACACACACTCTCCCATTACTCACGTAAAGAATGTCGGACAGAAAGCCTGGATTCAGGAGCCTGTAGTTGGGCCGACAGACAGTTACTCCTGGCCTCAGATTTGGACAGAGGCAGACTGGAAGTGGGGAGGGCTTCACGAGGAGCCATGCTTCAACAGTTAAAGAGGCTGATCAGTTTGAGGTTGTGAAAACTAACGTGGAGGTGTCATTCAAGCCTGGCTAACTGGAGGAAAGGGTCCATCCATGGATCACTAAACAACACAGACAGACAGGCCCTCCCCAATTACAAGCGGCTGCAATGTATCCGCCCCGTCTTCCTCTGGCTTTTAGTTAGACATGGATTAGACAGGCCTACTGTCAAGGGTTAAGGTGAAGGTGGAAATCATAACAGCGGCCAAGCTTTAAGGACACAGAAGAGTTTGAAGGTTTTTTTAAGTAACTTTGAGTTAAATGTAAGACTTTAAAATAATGGATTATTTATTTATGTTTTAGGTAAATTAAATGCTGCTTTAAAATAGCATTTAGTAAAATGGTGTTACATTTTACATTTCAGAGATGAAATGCCAGCAATTAAAACATTTCTGAGATGTTGTGAGGAGCTTATAATTGTAACTCTGCAGGAAAGATTATCTGTTTTAGCATCATGCTTTTCACAGAGGAGCACCTTGGAGAGGGAGCGCTCTTGTCCATATCACACAGATTCCCATCCCTCTGCAACAAGGCTGCAACTAAAAGCCGTGATTTTCTGAAAAAACTTTTTGCAATATCAAATTGACAAAAGACGAAAAAAGCTATTCTGAAAGAGGCACAAAAGCATAAGACCACACAAATAGTTGAGGCACAGGAATCGATGGATTTGCTTTTCGAGGCGCATTGTACGGCACATCAACCTTCCACCCACACTTTGCAGATCTAAACAGACACTAGCTTGTTGTTCGTCGTGTTGCCACAGCAATATTTCTATCTATCCTGTGAGACAGCTATACAAATAGATGAAGTGCAACAACATGACATTTTCTGTACTTCAATTACTTTGCGGGGCTGGGCCACGTGGGTTAAAAGCCAACAAACCATAACTTTCCCTGACATTTCCTCCCCCCACAGTGACCGTTGATGGATTCTCCCTGACAAAGCATTCATTATCGCGGAGAACAGAGAGTGCACTAAAATCTCTTCTCTTTTCTTCTCCCCTCCATCCACTGCCTTCCTGTCTAAATCGAGATGAACTCGACTGCAGGAACAGAATGGGCTGCGCACTCACCGTCAGAAAGTGGAAAAGCGTTTAAATCGCTGCAGGATATTCTCTGGCAATCAGAAAGTATATCCTTATTGCAGGGCAGCCGTTATGGTGCAGTGGGCAGAGGGGCATATCAAATGGAAACAACTGTTCTGTGCCAGCTCAGATTTGATCCTGCTACAATGAGAGAGGCTGCTATGGAAATGAGCTATGATGGCATGCCATTGAAGATTAGCTCCCTTTTATCATTATCTCAGAGTTCAATGCACTGAGGCTCAGCGGTCCAAGATGCATCGAGTCTCCATACAGGGCAGACAATGCCTCAACTCTCGCAAAAAAATAATATTCCAGCAGTTCAATCCCTGAAACAGTTTGAGCAAATAAGTGTTGAGGTGGAATATTATCTCTGGGTCAAAACTAAAACATTTCCTGCTTTTTGGTAATCTGTTTGTTGACAGTAATTAATAGGCAAGAACGCATATGTGAACAATTTACATGCCAGAGTTGGTGTCTTAATCATCCCTCTTGCATGGATTCAAACACAAAAACACACACACGGACACATGGACTCACACAATAGTCTTCCACCCACAGGCAGGGGACTGATTGTCTGATAGCATTAGCATTCCTGTCCAACCCTGATGGAAGCAACACAGGAGTCAGGCTCACTTCAAGAGGTTCACATCACAGACAGAAACACATCCATTCATCGTGGACAGGCTAATAAATAAAAGAGTAACCCTGTGGCAGTAACAAGCCTATAAAGTATAGCTATGTTTTACAAGTGAATGAGACGGACGGCCGAGAAAGATGGTTACCTTGCGTGAGTCGGGCACTCGGTACTTTACAAGGCTGAGAGGAGTGTGTGACTCTATCCGCAGCTGCAGATTGACTCTGCTTCATCATGATATGAAAATCTCAGAGTGTCACAGCGTGAGTTATCATGTTTACACTGCGGACATGATAAACTGCACGACGATATGCGTTTTTTCAAAATATGAATTGGACTAGATATACATTGTAGATTGATAAACACATTCAACACATACATATTTACATTTGTATGAAGGGTGTAAAGCAATATATGATATATTTTTGTAACTGTCTAGAAAATATGTACATTTGATTTTCTATGATTGGCTTCAATCAGGACACAAAACTACTAATACAATGATTGGATGGTGATTGTGCGTGGCTGCATCAAAGATGGTTTTGATGGTACTGTTACTTTAGTCAATAAAATGTAAAAAAATTATTAAAAATATCTAATAAAATGTGTTATATTTAAGTTGCATCTTTTATTAGACCAACACACGTTTAGTTTACTTCGCTAGAAACATTAATTAAGCAGACGGAATGGATTTCAGCCCAAAAGTGGTTGGCCGGGACACATTTTTAGAGTCATGTAACCTTTTTGCCTGATTGGTTGTTGTTTGACGTGCAGTTTGAGGGGTCACAATGGCTAAATAGTCATTTAAAAGACTCTCAGACAATGGGATAGATTTCTGGAAGGTCATACATTTTATCCGGTTGTCTTGAAGTTTTAGCAGTTCCACAGTTGACTGTCCCACATGATGCATTAGAAACTGTAGTTACTTGATTCAACACTTCATTTGTTATCTTGTTTACACCACAGTGGTCTATAGACTGCTGTGGTATAAGGAAAAAATGCTTGCAACTTTGCTGCAAAAAAATATTGGTGTGCATGTTCAAACCACAATCTCAGTATGCCTTTTCTTCTCAGTTTTCAAAGCGTTGCCTTTCTCCTTTTTGTGGAGAGCTTAGCAAAGATCAGTGTGAGCAGCTACATTGTGGTCTGACAGTTAATCCACACAACATGTGCAGAAGAGTTGCCGGTTTGGGCCACACACAAAACCAGATCATGTAAACACCAATGTACAATGATAACACACAGAAAAATGAGACATTTTAAATAAATGACACAATTATTAATTAGTTATCACAATTAAATACATTTCCGTATCTGTCAGTTGACTAACGGATGAATCAAGTAATTGAAAAAAAGATCAGTCCCAGGGAGATTGATAAATACCTCCTTTGTATATTTGTAAATCTTGAGAAGCATCTCTTGTAGAAAATCTGCTCTATAAATATAGGTTTTTCGGATCATATACCTGTAGCAATCTCTATTTGTATATGTATTTATACCGTAGCAGATCAGAGTAATTTATTGCCACAATATGCGCATATGTACCCAGCAAATAACCAAAGAGAAGTGGACAGAGGACAACAGAGACGGCCACAGGGCTTCAGTCTGGCTGTCACTGCAGATCCACGCCTACTGGACACACTGCAGCTGGACACAGTGACCCCATGTCGGCTCCAACATATGCACGTCAAATACTGGATCCAAAACACGCCTGGTGGACACAGGCTTATATATATTTACACGGCATCTGTTTTACAAGAAGAAACCAAAAGCCAACCAATCAGAGCGAGCTAACTCAGCGGCCTCAATTACAGGGAAGGTCTGAGCGGCCAAAGAGCGCCTCATCATGTCTGCGGTCCACAGAGACTGCAATCAGCAGCACACAACACAAATATAAACACATTAGCTTTAATTAGATTGCGGCCAGCGCTTTGACTCCATCAAATCTAATACGTATTATACTGGATGTAATCCAGCTGGTTGCTATGGTACTGTGGCCTCTGCAGTGGAGACTATGTGATTGCTTTAACAGGAGATCTATATGTGGGTGAGCGGGTCTGTGTGCGGGAGTGTGTGCAGGTTGGTAACAGGGCATTTACTGTCAGTGTGCATGCATGCAAGGACAGTCAATCACACAGGATTTTTTTAACAATGTTCCCTAGCAGAAGATCTTACAATTTAGACATTTTAAAGGGAAATTGTACGCATTTTGAGAGCAGAATTAAGAGATGACAATGTGTCCTCCTGTAAACAATATATGGTTAATCATTTTGTGCTCAGATAATTGAATAGTCAACACATTGGTTCGACACACGTAAGCTACTGTGCATTTGACAGTAAAGACTTTTAATTGAATTTGAATATCGTAGGCTATCTACATATAAGCATATACAGTATATTCGTTTACACATCGCTTGGTGTTTATTCATTTTCTTGCAATCATTTGTTTCTGTTCACCACATGTTTAGCTCTTAAGAGAGGAAAGCAAACTAAGAAAATCATAATACAGGGGATCTTGTTCTCTAATGGATTGTTTTGTTATAAATTATGATGACAGAAAAGTTCCACCTCCAAAGCATGGTGACTAAGAAGGGGTCTTTGTTTTGAGTTTTGAGTCAGGATGGTTGGGTTTGCTGATATTGCCGCAGCAACGAGGACAGAAGAAAAACGATTTTTGATGAGAAACACTGCAACTATCTGTGTGAGTGTTTATTTTAAAGGGGTTTAGAGACTGGCAGAATGTGTGTGTGGTTTTAGGGGTTGGGGGGTTGCTGTTTGTATAATCGCATCGCCATGCACAAATGTGTCAGTGTGACCGTGTGTCACAAGCAGCATATGCTCCCCAGCAGCTCTTCATGTGAAGGAGGCTGAGCTGCGGCACAGGAGGACTCTCCCTGACGTGATCCGGGGGGACAACATGGAGCGGGGTCCCGGGGGCCACGGAGCTCCGCCTGGGGCCTCCAGAAGGCTGCAGATCTGTTTGTTTCCTTACTGTCTTGTCTGCTCAATGCCTGCTGTGAGAGCATGGAGACAGGACTGCAACACACACATGAAATGCACATATGGGCACAATAATACACAAGTGCATTCCTACAGATCAGTTAGTAATTATCTGCAACAAATGTCAATGTTTTTTGAATATTGTAGGCTATGTACATAAGCATATATATTAATTGACATATCGCTTGGTCTTTATTCATTTTTTTGCAATAATTTTGTTTCTGTTCACCAGGGAATCTTGTTCTATAAGGTCATGTTTTGTTATAAATTATGATGACAGAAAAGTCCCACCTCGTGGTGACTCAAGAAGGGGTCTTTGTTTTGAGTCGTAAAAAAGTAGTAATGTGTCTATGTGCATTTCATATTATGAAATGCACATATGGATACATTGCTACAAAAGTGCATTCCTACAGATCAGTTAGTAATTAGCTGCAACACATGTCAATGTTTGTTATTGAGTGAGCTGAATTTACAGAGAAAAAAGGCCTGTCGGAGCTCGCAGTGACACAAGAGACATCTTGATTATGTCCAACCTTTAATAAAACAAAGATAAAATGCCTAAACTTGAGAGAATTAAATCAGCAAATGCCATGTTTGCGTAAAAGAGAAAGACAGATTTAAATGATAATATAATTCCGGTTTAATGTCAAGTCCTGTATGGTTTTTCTCAGATGAGGAATTTGCCTTGGTGTATTGTTGCGTGTATCAGAAATATAGACAAGGAACATAAATATATAATGAAAGAAGAATAATGTGCAATAAACCTGTATTAAAAACATTAACGCAGTGCTTTTTAAGAAATAATAGTTTGGTGCAATACTGTCAGCACTGGTTCTCAGCACAAAGCATAAAAAGAAGATAACATGTAGAGAGATATAGCTCAAGAGATGGCAGTTAATGTACTGTAAAGAATATTGCAACAAGTCCTCCAACTCATATGACCAAATAGGTCGATTGTTCAAGCGCTTATTACGACGTATAATCACGTTTTAAAGTTTTCGACCTCTAGTGCTCCCGTTGATTGCAAACGCTCCGGAGGGTCGTATATTCACAAATAACCCTCTCTGTAAAATCCTAAATTGTAAGATAGTTTCGCCATTAAATGCTTTTTGATTAGATTTCTAGCGAGAAGTGTATATTGTACTTTCAGAATCCACGTCCAGTCGATATGTAGGATCTATAGTTTGATAGATATTACGAAGATGATTTGAGGTTTCGCCAGGAGAACGTGTATATGGGGCAGCTTCCATGTAAAGTTAGCGTCAACACCAAGCCCCCAGGAAGTGCGCCGGACTCAGATGAAAATATTCGTGCTGGCCAAACGGCGGTACTACACTTCCGTTTGGTTGCCAGGCCCGGAAACAATTTTTACCATTGACTTACATGGGGAAAGAGTGGTCTGTAACTCGTTGGATAATTTTTTTTAAACTAAATAAACTACCCAGTATGAACACTTGTATAGCCCTTATTAAAAACATTCGTTCCTCAAGTTGTAAAAATGTGCTAATAACGTTATTCTGAGAGTTATTTCCCTCTGCATTATGAACGCGCATCTAACCCACGGGACCGCGCCGCCCGGCACGTTCATGTTACGTGTCCCGACCAATCAGAGCACACTGTGCTCACAGGGAGGGTGGGGCTGGAGCTATTGTAGCTACAACGAGCCGTTAAAGGCAGAGAGTGAAATTCAGTGAATACACGTAGTTTACAGAGATGCTGTTTGAGAAACCAATGTGAGTTGCGTTTATCTTTACCCATGGATGCACAATAAGAACGGATCCATATCGTCTTACTGCCATCCCACGGAGCACGTCAATTTGCGTACACGTAACAGCACCGTGCGTTCATGACAGCATGGTAATGGATTGTTGTTATCATGGATTTGATATGAACGAGGCGGCAGTTAGCAGCTAGCAGCTAGCTAGTAATGATGCTAATGTACACATCAATCGTTATGTACTTATATTACGCTGTAACAGGATCTAGTGATATCCAACAGAGCTTCATTTAGCATGAAATTATTATTGCACTGTATATATATATATTTATATACAGTGCAATAAGCTTCTTAGTGCAATACGAAGCTACAGGGACGTTAATAATGTCGGTAATATTAACTTTATTTAATACAACATTTACGGTACAAGATGTAATCATACAGCCCATGTAGTATGATAATGAATTACAGCAAACATGTGCAATATATCCATTATTACAGCTCCGTGGGATGGCAGTAAGACGATATGGATCCGTTCTTATTGTGCATCCATGGGTAAAGATAAACGCAACTCACATTGGTTTCTCATACAGCATCTCTGTAAACTACGTGTATTCACTGAATTTCACTCTCTGCCTTTAACCAGTGTTGCCAACTCCATGGTAAGGAAAGTAGCTATTAGCTGTCCGAAAAGTCGCCAGAAGTCGCCAAATGACGGCATCGCCTAATTTGCATATCTTGTAATGGCGGCTGTAGGAGAGAGCATAGTAGAGGGGAGTACAAAAAACGTTCCCAACCCTTCAAGGATCAAAACTTGAAACCACCGGAGTTAAATACAGACGGCAGTAGATCAGAAATGTCTTTGCCTTTTGAGTATGTTTTTGGGTTTTAACATGCTTCTTGATGTCAGACAGTTTGGCATAGAAATCCCCCTTACAATAAAGGCAGTATGCCCTTGTGTCATTTCCAATAAATGGCTTCAACCATCCTTTATACTCAGGGTTTGATTCCCACTCCTTTCTGTATTTTTGAGAATACAATTTAGACTGTACCATGATGTTTAGCTTGTCACAGAGAGGCACACACACAGTGGACGAGGTGATTGAGTGACTGAGGCTGTGTGAGTTAAAGCAAAGGCAGTTATTTATTATAGTGTGAAAGTGAGTGAAGAAACATTTACATTTAAATCCCGCTCAAAACCAGGACGGCTTGGCAGTTGGCGCATGCGCAATTCATTTGCAGTCTCGACGCGGGGGAGTGTGGTTGTCTCCTCTCTGCTCTGACTGCAGCAGCAGCTCTGCTGCGGCCAGGCAACTGTCAGTCTGAGCGGTGCGCCTGTGAGTACTATGGGAGGGAGGCGGTAGTGATGGCAGTTTGACACTGAAGCTTCGAACGGAGCTTCAACCCTGGACTTCCTATTCCATAGAAGCAGTGCTTCGAAGCTTGCTTCAAATCACGTGACATATGACGTCCGAAGCAGCAACTGCTTCAAATCACGTGACATGTGACGTCCGAAGCAACAACTGCTTCATTTCCTGAATGAATCACTTGACTGGTTCACGGTCCATTCACGCGATTCAATGCACTGCCTCGTCTCGATTCTGACAGGTGACAGGTTGAAACAGTTTCAAACTTGAGTGCTTCAACACTTTATGACCGCTCTAAACAATGCACAATGTGTGGGTTGTTGTCGTAATTTGCGTTGTTGCTGTTGAGTTGTTGTTGTTATTGCATTTGATATCATTATAGAGCAAGCCAGGAAGTAAGATAGGTCGTTCTGGCTCGGGAAACACTTCGAAATGTGGAGAAGTTGTGAACAAAAAGACAATTATCAGTAATATGAAAACAGTGAAATATTTCAAGGAATAGATAGTCCAGTGGATAGAGCCGGCGGCCCGAATGCGGCGATGTCCTCCGCGCAGCTGGTTCAAATCCCGGAATGGACGTATTTTAATCATTGCTTTTCAACTTTAATAACTGATAAAAGGCCCTCTCCGCCCAAAAACATGTCTAGCACTCTCTAGTCTCTTCTCAATAACCCAATACACACAATTATCAATCTTTAATTGCAAATAGAACATGATATTCAGTCTTTGTGTGTGTGTGCTTCGAATATTTTTCAAGGCAAAGATAAGTTAAACCCACTGCAGCCTTGCACTTCGCCAGGAGAGGTCGCTGTAACTGAAGCTTCGAGAAATGAACCTATTTCCGACACAATTGTCCAAGTGGTTCGACGCTTCATTCAAAGCTTCATTTTGCCATCACTAGGAGGCGGGGCTCACGGCAGCACCCGCGGCTCGTTAACTGCAGAACAATACGTGAGTCTCCAAACACCAGAAAAGTCCCTAATAACACCATTATAGATCGTTAGATTAGTCGTTAGTCGCTTTTGACACAAATAAGTAGCCGGAGGGTTTGGAAAGCCGCCAAATTTAACGAGAAAATCGCCAAGTTGGCAACACTGCCTTTAACGGCTCGTTGTAGCTCCAATAGCTCCAGCCCCACCCTCCCTGTGAGCACAGTGTGCTCTGATTGGTCGGGACACGAAACATGAACGTGCCGGGCGGCGCGGTCCCGTGGGTTAGATGCGCGTTCATAATGCAGAGGGAAATAACTCTCAGAATAACGTTTTTAGCACATTTTTACAACTTGAGGAACGAATGTTTTTAATAAGGGCTATACAAGTGTTCATACTGGGTAGTTTATTTAGTTTAAAAAAAATTATCCAACGAGTTACAGACCACTCTTTCCCCATGTAAGTCAATGGTAAAAATTGTTTCCGGGCCTGGCAACCAAACGGAAGTGTAGTACCGCCGTTTGGCCAGCACGAATATTTTCATCTGAGTCCGGCGCACTTCCTGGGGGCTTGGTCAACACTCACTGGGGGGAAAACAGTATTTCCGGTCTCGAAGTTTTCATAATAAAACCGTATTCCCCCCACTGTCAATTGATTTTAAAGCTATATCTGCAGAACTCATCCACTAAAACCATCAGTTTATCCTTGTTAATTACACGACATCAATTGGTTTAAATTGTGTACAATGCTTTTGTTTTTTTCCCATAGGTTTTTCTCTTTCAACTCTGAGAGACACATTTCTTTTTTCAGAGGTTTTGATAGGCTAAAACATCGAACTTGATGCTCAGTGATTGGATGGATTATCCGCAATGCACGTTGGGATATGGTGTTTGTGCGATATGAAATCCGAAAACATTTTAAAAAAAATGTAATCCAACTGTGCTTGCTTTCTCTTTGGAAGTCATCACATAACGGCATTGTAATACACGGTTCGGCTGCATTAAATATTACATAGGCTTATCTGCCGTAGATATTTATTTATAGAGCCCTGATCAGAAGACCTTTGGACAAACTGGAAGAAATGCCGCCGAAACTGAATACGTGATGTGGATTATAAATATATCAGCAATTAAACAACATCTTCGATTTATTTTCACACAATACATCTCCTTGCAGTATCAACACTAATTCGGCTGACTTTTATATTTGATCCAATTGGTAGATAGGCTGTATTTACACCATAACGGTGCACAGCTGATAGAAAGGGACTTGTAGTTTTTAAAGATATTGCTGATTTTCTTTGAATATAAGAATGTATATACTGAGTTGAGAGAATAGTCAGGGGTGATGGGAGACACATCTATGGAATCACTCAATTTCAATAGCTTACCATTAAATGACGGATATACCTTCCTGTCTGTGATGTTTTACAAATCAGATATTAATTTGTATACACATTAATATCTGATATATTACATTATATATATATAAATGATCAGCTATAATATTTCACATATTGTAGTTCTATGAACTACAATATGTGAAATATTATGGCAATATCCTGTACAATTATGTGAAAACATGAATAAAGCTACACATCTTCGGATGTTATACATACATAAGTGTCCTACACTAATAATAAAAACGTATTATGGCATTGTATGCTGTGTGTTATTTGTAACATCTTCAGAAACTACCTTTCCAACTCCTCACTGGTTGACTGTTACAGGTTCATGGTACAATGCACAAGCTTCAAATCGAGAGACTGAAACTGTATTTTTATTTACCGTTCTGTTTCAATTTCACAATAAAGTTAATAGTCATATTATGTTTGATATTATTATGTTTTATTCACTACTAGACCACTGGTTTTTTTAAACCGCACCACCTAGTGGTTAAAGCACGCTATTGAATTGTGTTTTGAATATGTTATATTTAGGGCCGGGACTCGATTAAAAAAATTAATCTAATTAATTAGAGGCTTTGTAATTAATTAATCGAAATTAATCGGATTTTTAATCGCATATACATATTTGACCTAAGAACAGTGAGAAGCAATTTTTTTTCACATGGATTTTAGTATACCATTAGGCGCATTCACACCGCAATACTTTTCCCACAAAGGTTCATGAGAATTTAGTTCATGAGAACTCTTTGAACCTGGGGGAGGATTAGGCAAATGAAGCCGCTGACGTCACTTCTTCTTCTTCTGCTTTGGGTTTACTGGCAGGCCGCAAACCACTTCACGGCGTATACTGCCGCCCAAAGTCCCCGGCCGGAAGTCCCCGGAGTTGGGGACTGGCTTCAGTAGAAGCTGCTGGGAGTCCCAGCAGCCTTCCGAGTAAATCGCCAGAATGCTAATGCGAGGATAATAAAATGGCGGCTTCACAAAACTTTTTGGGAGTTTTACGGGGCGTGGTTTGCAATCCGCCCAGCCAATCAGAAATATAGCTATTTTCTCACAAGAGAGCCGTACGAAAGTCCCTGCTCTCTAGCAGCTCTCTGCTCTCTAGCAGGGACTTTCGTGGGGGTAAAAAGGTTCTCATGAACTAATTTTAGTACCGGCTCTTTTTGGTGTGAACGCGATAAAAGAGGCTAACGTCCACGCTAGCTGCTATATGTTTTGCATTGAGGTGATACTTGAGGCTTGATGTGCTGTGGTGATATGCGAATTCCTTTTTGCATAATTTGCACACAACCGTGCTCTTATCGACGCTTCCATCCGTCCGTTTTTTAAAACAACATTTCCCACTGTTGTTCACTGTGGTTTGTTGTTGTCTGAAGTCATGAACGTTAGTTGGTGCTCCAGTATAATCGGTACGCCTGAAACTCATCCAGTGAGAAACGTTCCGCGGTGCAAAAATAACTGCGATTAAAATGCGTTAATTTTTTTAACGCGTTAATTTTTGTGTAATTAATTAATCTTAATTAACGCGTTAAAGTCCCGGCCCTAGTTATATTTGATGAAAACATTTAAATATTAAGAGTAGGCTACATACTTTCATAAGGGGAAAGTAGAAGGTCAATGATAGAAATATCCATCCATCCAGCTTCTCCTGCTTATCCGTGGTCGGGTCGCGGGGGTAGCAGTTCCAGCAGAGAGCCCCAAACTTTCTTTTCCCTGGCCACATCAACCAGCTCTGACTGGGGGATCCCAAGGCGCTCCCAGGCCAGCGAAGAGATATAATCCCTCCACCTGGTCCTAGGTCTACCCCTTGGTCTCTTCCCAGCTGGACGTGCCTGGAACACCTCCCTAGAGAGGCGCCCAGGTGGCATCCTAACTAGGTGCCCGAACCACCTCAACTGGCTCCTTTCGACGCGAAGGAGGAGCGGTTCAACTCCGAGTCTCTCCCGGATGACCGAACTTCTCACCTTATCCCTAAGGGAGACACCATCGACCCTGCGGAGAAAACCCATCTCGGCCGCTTGTATCCGCGATCTCGTTCTTTCGGTCATGACCCATCCTTCATGACCATAGGTGAGGGTAGGAACGAAAATGGTCCGGTAGACAGAGAGCTTTGCCTTCTGGCTCAGCTCTCTTTTCGTCACAACGGTGCGGTAAAGCAACTGCAGTACCGCTCCCGCTGCTCTGATTCTCCGGCCCATCTCACGCTCCATTGTTCCCTCACTCGAGAACAAGACCCTGAGATACTTTAACTCCTTCACTTGGGGTAAGGACTCATTCCCTACTTGGAGTGGACAGTCTATAGAAATATAGAATAGAAAATATCAACAAGGTACTGTAGTGATCTCTACAATAAAACAGTTTAGTGCAGGACGTCCAAAGATATTAACAGGAGGATGTGCAAAACAGACAAACTAATAAGGCTTTATTTAAACATAAAAAAATACTTTAACTTAAGGTCGTCTTTTGAATGCAAACAAAACTTTCGGGGTATCAACAGATAAATATTAAGTCTGACAAAGTACTTAACGTCCAATATATTGCAAAGTTTAGTTTGGCACTTGACAATCACCTTCCCTGAATTTTACTGAGGTGAACCTAAAGTCTGATTTAAGGGTTGTTTATATTTCACATCATTAATCAGAATCTGCAAAGTAACTAAAATAAATGTAGTGGAGTAAAAATACCAGGTTAACCTCTGAATTGTAGTGGAGTAGAACAAAGTAGTACATGCTGCTGTAACAAAAAGATTTCCCAACTTGGGATCAATAAAGTATATCTTATCTTATCTTAAGATGATCGATGGCTACCGCCATATTTGCAAAATGTGCCTCTGAACCTTGACAAGTGCATATTTCCGGCTTATCAATGAACAACAGGAGGGGTCACAGACATAAGACCAGCTGTTAAATAAAGCTCTTCTGACCTTAGGTGTCATGTGGGTATATTAATGCTGCCCATTATGGACACAAGATATTTCACCCATTTATTAATTATATGTTTTAAATGTGATAACACCACTGTGTTTCGTATCCCCTAAACCTCCAGGGGTGTACACCGTTTAATACTGGCAACTTCTAAGGGGGAGGGCTGGGCTGGATCCGTTCGAGTCCAGTTTTGGATAGTCTGCCATTTCAAAGAGCTGTTTGACGCTCGGCGTAACCTTGTCGCACTGCCACTCCAACATCCAATCACAGAGCTTGAGGACTAATCACAGGGTTTGTAAAGCAAAGCGGATGTTGTAGTCCCAAACGATAGCTGAGGATTCTGGGTAGTGTAGTGTTTTCAGAAACTCTGTAGTGTCTAAACTCCGAAAAAACTATTTCTTTCTCTGAATCAAAGGTTAAAAACACAAAAGCATTGTACACAATTTAAACCAATCAATATTGTGTCATTAACAAGGATAATGCAGATATCACTGTGTAATCATTTGACAGTGAGGGGAATACTTCCGGTTTTATTATGAAAACTTCGAGACCGGAAATACTGTTTTCACCCCGTGAGGGTTGACGCCAGCTTTAAATGGACGCTGCGTAAAGACGTACACGTTCTCCTGGCGAGACCTCAAATCATCTTTGTAATATCTATCAAACTATAGATCCTACAAATCCACTGGACGTAGATTCTAAAAGTACAATATACACTTCTCGCTAGAAATCTAATCAAAAAGCATTTTAATGGCCAAACTATTCCACAATTTAGGATTTTCCAGAGAGGGTTATTTGTGAATAAACGACCCTCCGGAGCATTTGCAATCAACGGGAGCATGTTGTTTCTTACACGACCACTAGAGGTGCTACACTTTAAAACGTGACTATGGGTCGTAATAAGCTGCTGAACAATCGACCTATTTGGTCGTTTTTTGTAGGAAGACAGGCTGGAATATTGATACAAGATGTTAAAGGGGACCTATCATGCAAAATGCACTTTGTGATGTCTTTTATACATAAATATGTGTCCCTGGTGTGTCGGGGAACTCACGCAGCGTCAGAAAATAAAACCTCTCTTTTCCTCCGTACCTAAATCTTTTTAAAACGGGTGTACGACGAGCGGAAACAGATTTAAATCCGCTGTGACGTCGGCGGACCCACAGAAAGTTGCTATCAGAAACAATTCCTGACGTGTTTTGGACGTAATCTCGTCTTTGTTTACATTAGCAAGCCTCGCTAACACTCGGAGCTAACCTGTACTGTAGAGCACATGTGTTTAAAAAGCTGGAAATAAAAAAAGAACTCACCTTGTGATAAACCTGCAAGAGAAAAAGCATTTGAGCTCCATACTATTTCAGGAATAATCCTTGACGTGGTTTAAACAGGATGGTGTTTTATCACAACCGAATTTAACTTTATCTCTGGTAGAATTCTGATCAGGCATTAGCTCCGCCTCCTCTTCTTTCTTTTTTTCAAGCTAAGGACCCAAGATCCGCGTTTCTCTAACAGGGCTGCAAAAGAGGGGTTAGAGCAGTATGAGGCATGGCTACAATGGATGATCTGTTTGGTATTTTGAAAAAAAAACTTCACAGACATGTTTTGTATAGGTATGGCCCTACAATATATTTTTCAAATATAGCATGATAGGTCCACTTTAAAGTAGATTGTTAAAGTGTCAGTGGGCTGACATCAAATAACTTTTTAAAATACAGTTTTTTTCTTTGTTTTCTTTTGATTTACTATATGATATTCAGGTTAATGTTAGCTCTAAATTATCACATGTGGGAACACTTATTTGATAGCTCAGTCATATAGATAGATAGATGGATGGATAGATAAATAGATAGATGGAGAGATGGATAGATAGATAGATAGATAGATATATAGATAGAGAGATGGATGGATGGATGGATGGATGGATGGATGGATGGATGGACAACACACTCTCACTCCCTAAGCGTCCAGGAGCGACGTTTGGTCAGTGTCCGTGGCGTCCAGTTGTGACGCTCCTAGGCTCCTTCAGCGTCATAAAGGGACGCAAATAGCTTTCAACTGATTGCAATGTATTCCCATCTGCGGCGGGATTTGACGCTCATGGAAGCACGGCATTCGTTTGTGTCGGCTGCCCTTAAAGGCAATGTGAGCGTCCATTCCCATTGGATATTTGGGAAATGTTTGCGTTGCAGCAGCATACAGAACAAGGCAATGCACATAAGAGAAATTAAGACACAAGAAATAAACAGTCCAAAATATTTCTGAAATAGAAATAAAATAGCATTAAAAAGTTAAAGTTAAAAAGTAGATACATGTGGAAATACAAATTTCCAGTAACAATATAATGCAGGATATTATTGTGCAATAAATGGATTATTCAATATTAAATTGAGTATAAATGTAAAATGTACAGTGGGATTTTAAGTCCAGTAGTAGTAGTAGTACACATATAGTGGATACATAACAGACATAAACATTGAACAGAGACATAATATGTGAAATTTAACACAATGGTGATCGGCCCTATTCTTCCCCATATCTTGCGTCCTCCATTGTTAACTTCCCATGACACTGGGCAGTCAAACGGCTCCAGATGTAGCTCTGCTGACACACACCAGTCCCCATTAAAGAAGAAGAGCCCTGCAGACATCTCAGTCCCCTCTGTCCACAATTTATTAAGACACCTCGGGCCGGCCTCTCCAAAGCTCTGGTCATTCCTCTTATCCATAAGGACCTCAGGGGAAAATATGTGTCATTTTTAAAGCTCCCAGTCTGTGACTGCGTTATGAGGCCGTCATTGTAGCCACAACTCAATCCTGCTTATGGGGAGTCAATTAAATGAGGATTTAGCTCTTGAATTTTTGTAATATGAATTCAATGCATTTGTCAGGCAAACAGTCTTAAAGGTGTAAGAATTGTTTGGAGGTCTGTGGAAAATCGTATATCAGGATATTTTTGACCAAATACCTCAATGACGATATTGTAAAAGGCGATGATTGATACTTTGCAAAATGTGGTTTTTGATTAGTAATCTTTAGTTATGTGTATTCATTCTTAAGTGGCAAATAATAGCCCAAATATAACAAGCAAGTACATTCAGAAATCACACTATCAAACCAGGAAAAGACAACACGTAAGATATTATGAAATCCCAAATCTAAGACAATAGTATAGTCATATATATATATCAAATCTGATTTTATAAATTCAGACAACAAACCCATTTTTTTTTTTTATCAGAGAAGTTTTATAGTTAGTCAAATGGTCTAAATATATGTTACTGGGCCCATTTGAAATAAACTAAATTGCATGGATTGTTTTGCTGGCATGTGACATATGTATTAGATTTGTTAGATTTGTATATCACATGTTAATCGTCAATCTAACAATCAAAATAAAAAGTATTTTGAACTATATACTTATTCGAAATATATTTAGTTATCCAAACTACATGTGTCCATAGCTTTTCTTAAGTACATCTTATTCCACTGGGAAGTAATTGGTAGCTTTCAAAGCTTTTATAGCAGCTCCCCAACACTGCATGGACTGAGAGATAACCCTCAAATGTCACAGCCGCAGCCTCAGCAGATCTCTGGCCAACAGACACAAAGAATGACATACTTTTCTCCTGTAATGTGCAAACATCACTGTTTAAACTGTTGAAGGCTTTGGCCATGCACTAGTCTCTCCGCCTCTCCAAACTTGGAGAGCAGCACCCAAAGCTGTGTGCAGTTACATGTCTCTAATCCTGTAATTACTGGCCCATCAGTGCCTAGTAAAACCATAATTGGAAGCAGCTGTCTATTTGTTTTGTCTTTTCCTCTCCCAATCTGCACCGTGACCAATTTGACATTTGCAAACGCATCTCTGGACTTCATATACATTTTTTTTAACGAATGGGGACAATGTGGTCCAGATTATATTTGTCCAGAACCCTCGAGCCAGGGAGGGGGTTAGCAGCGTCAAGTATGGCAACCGTGTCTCAAATATCCCATGATTCCACCGGGCACAGCGTTTGACTAAGTATGAGTCAGAGATGAGGTCCAGCTGTACTGCGAGCCAAACAGACCTGGCTGAAAAGAAACCTGAAATTGATGATCAGACAAACAGACAGGCTCGCGGGCTTGCTTTAAGGGAGATATAAAGGTTACCAAGAAAACAAACTGACAGTACAGAAGAAGACAGAAAAGTAAAAGAGAAGTCTGGCAGAGAGAGATTGGAGTTTATTTATGCAAACATTTCCCAGAGGCAGCGGCTCTCAAGGCAACGAGAAGCACATTGTTTACTCACTGCCTTTACTGTTTTACTGCCTTCATTTAGTCTGTGTTTTATTAACCTGTACATGCCTGCAAACCTTCAACTATCAAACCACAAAGACATCTCTGTAGATTTATTCATTTCTACTTTAGACATGTAACCCAACTCGACCGTTGCACTATATTTCACTTAATTTCGTACTCATATAAAATATGTTTACTGGTTGTAGACAGGTGTTGGTTATCAGCGCTGGTATGTCTTTACCCCTATTCTTCATTAATGTTAAAAATGCTATTCAGGAAGCAACATCGTTTTTTGCAATCTTTCGTTAGATAAACAGTCAAACCGACAATACTACATTTGACAGGCACTTACTGGCAGCAGTCGCTTGCATTATCCTTCTGTTGTTTGGTGCAGGGCTTTTTGTAAATGAAGATAACATTTATGATGAGAGCTATGAGCTGTAGCCTAAACAGTAGACATGCAGGCCGTAAAACCAGAACGATGAGTTGAAAGACGCTGAAGGGAACCGCAGAATCGGGTAATAATTCTCTGTGAAAGTCCTTTTCCATACATGTACTGTAATCATTCAAAACATTGTTAATACAGACTTTTTAAATATTATAATCATAGCTGATTCAAATTAGAACTTGATACAGTTTGTAGGTTATTTTATTTTATTTTGAGAAAGAACCCGACTTGACTCTGCTTCACATATCCTGGATCTATCCTCAAACCAAAATGAGGAAATCCTCAGGAACAGCTGCTTCAACACATTTACAGTACCTGCAGTAGTGTTGTTGTTTATATATGACATGATGTTTTACCTCTTTGTGTACATCAGAGCTTGACTACAGTGACACAATTTATAGATTTGCCTGTCCCACTGTTTTGGCCAAACTTGACCCACTCTACCATGCTGCATTGTGATATATATCAAATGCACCCTCTAGGACTCATCATTGCAAACTGTATAGCCTAACTGGATGGTCCTCACTTAGTATGCGTAGGATGCAGCATTGGTTTTTATTAATGTATAAAGCCATTTTAGGTAAGCTTCCACTGTACATATGTGCCAGATTTGCTCAAGTTTGTGACTCTTACCTCAGATCCAGTGCCTGGATACGGTTCCAGGTTCCTGCCGTGCGGACTGAGGCTGGAAAAAGGAGTATTTTTCATTATGGGCCTTGGTCTTGGAATGACCTTCAATCACGCCTTAAACTGACGGCACTTGTCCCTATAGCCTGTTTTAAATTGAAGTTGTGTGAGGTCCTTACCACCAGCTGCTCTTGCAGTAATAAGTAGTACCTTTCTTACTGTCCCAAATGTGCACAATGTAGTGACTGCTTTTCGTTTTGTTTTTGTTTACTTAGTTGTGTTCTCTGTATTTGATACAACCCTGTCTCCTAAAAATTACGTTTCCACAGAACTAAACTGCATTCTCAATTACGTTTAGCCAGAAACGTATTTTCTCCCACGTTATGTTTGTTATAAACGTATCTCAAATACGTTTATTTTCTACATATCTTCTAGAAACATATTTTCTCCCACGTTACGTTTCTTATGAACGTATCTTAAATACGTTTATTTTCTACATATCTTTGCCATTTATTGTCTTGCTTATAATAATGATAATAGTCATTTATAAATATCATTTTAGAGCACACATTTGAAATCAGTAGGCAAGGCTGTAATTTCGCCAGCTGTTACTCTCATGAGCGAGGCAGAAAATAATAGTTTTAACATGCCAAAAAGATGCTGTGTCGTTTATTGCACCTCAAACATTAAAACAAATCCAGAGTTACGTGTTTCTGTACTTCCTCTAAGAAGAAAGGACAGTAACAGAAGATCTCTGTGACGCCAGATGTGGTGTTGTTGGAGTGGCAGTGCGCCAAGGTTACGCCAAGCGTCAAGCTCTTTGAAATGGAACGAAACCACGGCAGACTATTCGTAACCGGATTTGAACGCCCCCCCAGAACTACACATGCTGGCTATTGTGTTTCGCAACATGTTCTCTATGGCACGTCTCTACTGGGAATTGTAGTTTTAAAAGATGTTTTCGTTTTTCCCAACATTAGAAGTTGACAGTATTAAACTGTGTACAGCCCTGGAGGTTTAGGCGATAGGAAACAAATTGGTGTGTACAAATTTAAAACATGTAATTACTAAATGGGTGAAAATCGCTTGTGTCCATAATGGGCAGCATTAATATATACCCACATGACAGCTCATTGTTACTTTGTAATTCTACTCCACTACAATTCAGAGGTTAACCTGGTATTTTTACTCCACTACATTTATTTTAGTTATTTTGCAGATTCTGATTAATGATGTGAAATATAAACAACCCTTAAAGCAGACTTTAGTTACACCTGAGTAAAATTCAGGTAAGGTGATTGTCAAGTGCCAACAATCAGGAGAGATATTTGATAGTTGGTGCTTGAGAAGACTAAACATGTATCTGCAGATCTCTATAAAGCATATTCATTACTCGTTATTCTCTACTAATAGTTAATTAAAAACTGTATATAATTGCTATGTTTGCACATCCCTTTCAAGATTTCAAGATTTTCTAAGGTTTATTGACATATCATATCATATACACAACTATGTAGTTATGCAATGAATGACAAACTTGGGTCACAGGTTCCTCAACAGTGCATTACGACATCTATCAATATGTGTGTACCTCCACCATTAAACTGTCGAATTCTGCACATTTCTTATACTATCTACATACATAAGAGTATAATTAATGCGTATAATATCAGTTAAAATAAGTGCTTCAACATAGTTAACATTGCAGGAAAGCAATATATTAGACGTTAAGTACTTTGTCAGGCTTAATATTTATCTGTAGATAGATACCCCCAAAGCTTTTTTCTTATTTGAAAGAAGACCTTAACCTGTTATTTAATGTTTAAATAAAGGTTAATTTGTTTTTCTGTTTTGCACATCCTCATATTAATATCTTTGTACATCCAGCACTAAACTGTTTTATTGTAGAGATCACTTATAGTATCTTCTTGATTTTTTATATTCTATATTTTTATCATTGACCTTCTACTTTCCCCCTATGAAAGTATGTACTCTTAATATTTTTTTCATCAAATAACATTATTCAACAAAAATAACATTATTCAACAAAAATAATTCAATGACGTGCTTTAACCACTAGGAGGTTACACAGGTACACACTGTGTAACAAGGTACACACAGCATACTAATAATAACTTTGTATTATTAGTGTAGGACACTTATGTATGTATAACATCTGAAGATGTGTAGTTTTATTCATGTTTTTACATAATTTTACAGATATTGCTATACTATTTCTCATGTTTTACTTCTACACATTAATATCTGATTTGTAAAACATCACAGACAGAAAGGCATATCCGTCATTTAATGGTAAGCTATTGAAATTGTGATTCCATAGATGTGTCTCCCATCACCCAAATCCCCTGACTATTCTCTCAACTCAGTATTTACATTCTTTAATTCAAAGAAAATCAGTAATATCTTTAAAAACGACAAGTCCTTTTCTATCAGCTGTGCACCGTTATGGTGTAAATATATAACCTATCTACCAATTGGATCAAATATAAAAGTCAGCCGAATTACTACTGCAAGGAGACGTATTTTGTGAAAAGAAATGCAAGATGCAGTTCTTCAAGTTTGTCCAGAAGTCTTCTCATCAGGGCTCTATAAATAAAGAACTACGGCAGATAATGTAATATTTAATTCAGCCGAACCGTGTATTACAATGCCGTTATGTGATGACCTCCTAAGAGAAAAGCAAGAACACTCGGAATAAAGTATTATTATATATTTTTTTAATGTTTTCGGATATCATATCGCATTAACATCATATCCCAACATGCATTGCGGCTAAAACATCCAATCAACGAGCTTCAAGCTGAGGATATTGGGTAATCTGTTCAGTGGGTTTGTGGTGTGTATCGCTCGAAATGTCCCTTATAGGCCTACGTCTGTTTCCGGTGACTTTATTTATGGCTAAAAAGCCCAATATTATAGAATTAAACGAATAAATAAAAACAAGGATAATTGTGTGTTATTGTTGAGTAAATAACAGTGTGTTATTTAGAAAATAATAACAAATTAGAAGGAAAAAAAGATTTTTAAAAATACAGATTTCAGTATTTTGAGGCTCTAAGCCCCATTTATTTTCCTCACAGACGGGAAAAAAAGTCCGACATTATACGACTTAAAATAAAAAGATAAAACACTGGCATGTAATTTACGTTAGAATAAATAGAATGGTTTTGAATAATAGATGAGAGTAAAATCTACGTCACTTTACAGCCCCGCCCACTTTTGGGGAAACCAACGCTGTAATTTGAACGGCGATCAAGCCTGAAGCCACAGAGCTCTTATTTTACTGTCCTTTCTTCTTAGAGGAAGTACAGAAACAAGTAACTCTGGATTTGTTTTAATGTTTGAGGTGCAATAAACGACACAGCAGCTTTTTGGCATGTTAAAACTATTATGTTCTGCCTCGCTCATGAGAGTAACAGCTGGCGAAATTACAGGCTCGCCTACTGATTTCAAATGTGTGCTCTAAAATGATATTTATAAATGACTATCATCATTATTATAAGCAAGACAATAAATGACAAAGATATGTAGAAATAAACGTATTTAAGATACGTTCATAACGAACGTAACGTGGGAGAAAATACGTTTCTGACGTAATTGAGAATGCAGTTTAGTTCTGTGGGAACGTAATTTTTAGGAGACAGGGTTGATTTGATATGTATGTGTTATGTGTAACGTTGCTGCCTTCTTGGCCAGGTCAGCATTGCAAATGAGATTTTATCTCAATGCTTTTTATCTGGTTAAATAAAGGTTAAATAAAAAAACAAAGTACTTAAGATGTATTTCACACTTAAAGATAATTATTAAGTGTAGATATATAGAAGTAAATCCTCTCTCAAAAAAGTGCCTGGCGAGTGCAGAGGAATAGATATAACTGTTAAATGCATCAGATTTAGGATATTAACATTTATGTTTATCAACCATGGCCCCTGGTAAATAAATTCAAAACATAAAAACAGAATAATTTGACTCTTATTGGAGAAAACACGTTATCAGTACCACCAAATGATATTTTCTAACTCCTTCCCTGGGCTTAGATAAGTGCTGTGCGCTTAATATTGCAGAAAAGATATTCCACGCAGTCACATTTTCATCCCGTTTCCCTCGTGAAGGTCATTGTTTGCGTTCCTCTCTCTGTATACATTAAATTTCACAGTCTATCGCTTCATTCTCATCTAATGACTTGCAGGCTCCACTGTCTGATTTGCCAGAAATGAAAGCAGACATGACAGACTAAGTGACTCCAATTCTGCTCCGGAGCACAACTACATACCCTTAGTGGGAAAACACACAGCAGATAAACTACAAATAAACAACAAATAAAGAAGCAGGCAGCACTATCACCAAATACAATCATGATGCAATAACGCTGCACAACAACAGAGAATACATGATTAAAGTTGTTTATGGAATCAAAATGAAAGCAGTTATTGTATTTTGTGAAAAGTGCTTTTGTAAAATTGCATCTTCAGTGCAGTTATGTCAAGGACTGTACATGATTATAAAACACTGTCTTTGAATGCAAGTGTTTTCCTTTCCGTTACCTATAGGAGAAACACAATGCCACATATTGTGTTTGTGATGATTCACAACCTTTGTTTTGACAGTGTTTACAGACAATAGTCCTCGTAAGCTTGACCTTTGATATCTGCAGAGACATCTAACTAATACAGATATGGATCATAATGAAATACAAACAAATGAGAATTAGACCACTTTTAAAACTGAGTTTCCTCTGACACATGGTGATAAGGTTCGTCATCTGCTTTGGAAATATTCAACATTTCAAGTCTTTTCCAGCTTGAACGTATTAGCATTTAACAACTTTCTTACATAACCGTACCAGGGATTTGGAGATAAATGCGTTTCCATTTCTTTTTACGGGCACATTAAGTTGTTTTGATTCTTATGTATGATCATAGGGAGAGTACATTTAGGAGTTTACCTTGTGATATAATATCTAACCATGTTTTATGTGAAACACTAATATGAGATAAGTGTTTTACTTTATCTCAAATGTTAACATCATGCTAGAAGAGTTTGCATTCTTTCTTCACGGTGTTTCATAGCCTACTGTACGTTTTCATCGCTTCAGGGATCATATTTGAAATGCTACAAATGCTGTAGCAACACAGGATAATTTAATAGGTTTCTGACTGCCAATCCCCAGGAGCAGACATGAGACAGGGGAGAAAAAAGAAAAATGGCAGCATCTATTCTAATGTAGCCTTGACTCGGCTGCAACTAGCACTGATAGGAATGATGGTTTTTATATGTATCGCTCTCTGAGTGGCGGCAGATGTTCCGCATTCTCCGGCAGCTCTCCGTTCCGGGGGGAAATCAGAGAAAACTACGCACTATAAAATTAAACCACTGACACTTCACCGGCCCTGAAACCAAATAGGGCTCGCAGCATCGGCAAGCTGGAGCGAATCCATCATTTCCCATTTTAAGAGGGTTCCATCTGTGCTAACTTTCATTAACACTGGCTGTATCTGCAGCGAACTGCTCTACGTATAATAGATAAACACCATGCTACTTATTCACCAGGGCCCATTGTGTTTGATATCACACGAAAACATACAGTGTATAGGATGAAGAAGACTCCATACGGGTTTAGAGCTTGTGTACAAAGCAGGGATAATGATGTACTTTGTTGCCAGTCATCCATCAAAACAACTCAAAATGATTGTGCTGCAGTTTGAGTCAGATATTTCTGGCTCCTAATGGTACAGATGGATGAAATGATTTCCTACATGACTCATTCGAGTTGTATAATAAGCCCACGTCCCAGAAATGATTTGGAACAGGATCCAAAAAAAGAGGTTCCATGTTTGATCTTTGTTGTGCAGTTTGCAACAAGATAGGCTCTAATATAATTGATGTAGAAATGTAAAGAAAAATGCTCGATCCACTGAAATGACTAATCCTAATATTTAGATTATACTAATTACAGTCAGTCAAAATCAGTTGGAAGTCATCGTAATCATTTCAGATGTACTTCTGTTGTCTATTCTAAGCCTGTGAAAAAAAATGCAAAACATAATATGCAAATGTCATTATTGTTAATCGCGTGCTGTTGTTTTTATTTCAATAACTGTATCCACATCAGTTGCTTTGTATTTTGAGTCCTTACATTGTTATCAGTGAGCCTCCACCAGTAGCCAGTGACACCCAGTAGAACCCGGATAAGGGGATTAAACCTCGGGCATTATTGAAATAGTAAAGATCAAAAGAGGACCAGCAATGGTCAGACTGTTCAGGCAGGTAGACTGGTGGAACAAAGCCTTTTTAATTACCCTTTTAATTGCCCCTTTAACAGTATGAATTAGCATTTTAATGATGGGTATGTCATTAGAGTGGAAAAGGCTACGAGAGCTGCAGGCTGCTAATAATGCCTCTCAGCTCAGAGATCACAGCAACAGGAGACAAGAGCAGCTGCACCTGAGCACCGACACACACTGCCCCACTCAGCCAACAGATGCTACACATATACACACACACTCTCATGGACGTCCTGCACACACACACACACACACACACACACACACACACACACACACACACACACACACACACACACACACACACACACACACACACACACACTCAGGGACGTCCTGCACACACACACACACACAAAGATTTAGCAGTCACTGGAGTGAACAATTGGTGGACGTCCAGAAACCGAGACACCGTGACACAAACCATTTTCATACACAAATGCACATGCACAGCCAAGTCTGCTCAAAAAGCCTGATGATATCATTAAACTGGTCATTAAAGCCATTAAACATTAACATTAATGGGTGATAATATCATCAGTCACTGCTGTGTGTCGGAACTCAGACATGCTAATTTTCTTTGTTCACATAGCAACAACATAAAAGTACTTGTATATACATACACATGCCAACGGACAGTTTCTACACACACACACACACACACACACACACACACACACACACACACACACACACACATTCACTGTTATATTGTTCAAAGCACACAGCCTATCAGTGTCACAGCCTCACAGAGGATAGCTTTGAGGACCTTGGCAATTACACCGTTTACAACAGGCTCCCTTAACAGCTCCCATGTAGAGATTGAAGGATGGTAAAGGATGAGAGTAGTTTGGCTAAAGGCTTTCCAGCTAATTAAAAGTCTAACGCAGCCGCCAAATGACCATTAGGATTCATTTGGTTTGTATGCAAAAAAGGCAGAGATGTATATCTCATCAGGAAATGGGCGCAAGATGAGAGCAGCCAACATCAAATGTGCCATTGCTGTGTGCCAATCATTTGCGCTATAGGAAACCTTTACCTGCGTTTACATGCTAACAAATTGTTCAGCTACACAAACTACATCAAAGGTAATCATGCACTTTGTTTTCATATGGATATGTAATAACTTAAACAGGCCTAGAGCAGACATGAATATAGATGGAAAACAGCAGCACATCTCTCATTGCTAACAGTAATGATATCTGCAGTGTAATCATGGAAATATGTTCTAGCTATAAAATCTCATATATTATGAATATCAAAGCGTTTTTTTATTTTGTACATGATCTAATACCAATGTTCTCCTGAATCTGGTTTTATTCTTTATGACGTGTTGTTCCCCAGCTTGTAGTATTTATTTATGATTGGACACTAATAGCATGCTGCAACAATGAGACAGATGTGTATGGGCTGAAGAGAGATCGAACCTGACGTGTAGCTTTTGTTTCTGTGAAGCCTTTAAATCAGCCTTTGCATTCAGTCTGGAAAACGCCTCTTCTGGCTAATCTTACTCGAATTTCCGCTGCCCTTTAACAGGCCACAAACTTGGTTCGATTTAGCACCAGCAGTAAGATTATTTAACCAGAGTGGAGACAGAAATATCAAGGCGGGCTTAGCATTAGGAACAGAGGAGCGTCTTTGTGCAGTGTTGCTCCAGGGAGAGACTGAGAGGGGGGCTTCAGTATGCTCTGGACAGCCATCCTAATTATTTTTCCCAGAGATGAGGTCACATTCTTCACGGAGAGAGGAGAGCTTGTTATTAACGATCTACAGACAAACAAACATGCTGGCTAAAAGGCATCCATTCAGCACCAGCCCTTGAGTGTTATGCTTCAGTAATAAAGACACACAGTATAGTAAACAAATAGAACATAAAAACAATCTTAATATTTAGGCCATCAGAGTTTAAAACAATAAACCAGATTATTCTCATTTCCCTCGAGGCGTGCAGGACGATGATATGATGACACAGCGGGCAATAATGCCATTAGCAGACTATTATTGTTATTTGATGTGCGTTAAGCAACCCCTCTACAGATGGCTTAGTAATGTTCAGGGGCATTAGGCTGTTGTCATGGTGAACACAAAGGCTCCAGCAAACTGGTGGAGGAAATTTGTGTAATAATAAGCCTTTCTTATCTTAATGGATTTGTTTCGAGTAATGTTAAATGATGAGCACACAAAGCTAACAGAAGAAGTAAGCTACATCAATTCAAATGTATATTTGTTTGACGTTCTTCGTGATGTCTGGTGTACTTAGAACAAATATGATGATACTTTATGTTGCACAAAGACATATTTTCTTGTTGTTAGATTTAGATTTGTTCACAACACTTAGTAGATGGTAGCCAACATTTTTGAAGGACGTTCTTAATGTCCAATCAGCAGGAAGCAGATGTTAGGCCCTGCCCGCCTTAGTTACTGCTACGGGTGGGTAGCATGCCACCTATAGAAATTAAACTAATAACTATGGCAGAATTATCCATTAATATAGTCATTTTAAAACAAACAACACATGTGTTTCACTAGGATATAGGAGTCAACACACAAAACCAAAAGGGGTCACTTTAGGACAGAGACACGTTAGTTACTGACTTTGATATTCTATCACCTTTGTTCCAGTAGATGTTCCAGTTCCACAAAGGAACATGGCTTTTACTGCTAATGTAAGTGCTACGCTAGTCATGCTAGCTTACAATGGAGAAGATAACCATATATTGAATTGGTCAAAGGTCTTAAAAAAAGATCACACCATGATCATCTTAACCCTTTGATACACAACATGGGTCAAAAGTGACCCGACAGGGTTTTAATTGTAAATATCTTTGCAATAAATTCATTTCACCATTCAGAATTCCAGGAATTCAAGTAACTTGTTTTTGATCATCACAAATTCTTATTTTCATTTTTACTTTTTTACTTTTTTAATAAAAATCATTTTTGTACGACTACAACTCTAAAACACACAACATGGGTCAAAAATGACCCGCATTCATTTCCTATGTTATTTCATGTATGGCTGTGTTTCTTTGCTATATCTTTTAAAATCTATGTATTTAACCATTTAATATTACAAAGTATTTCTTACATATCTTGTTTTTGATTATCATAAATCATTATTTTCATTTTCTCTGTCTAAATTTTGGAACTAACATAGTTTTTATATTACTACATAAAATGTACACACATGGGTCGAAAATGACCCGCATTAATTTCCTATGTTATTTCATGCATGGCTGTGTTTCTTTGCTATATCTTTTAAAATCTATTCATTTCATCATTTAATATTGCAAAGTATTCATTAAATATCTTGTTTTTGATGACCATAAATCATTTTTTTTTCATTTTCTCTGTCTATATTTTGGAACTAAAATAGGTTTTGTATCACTACATCAAGTTTCCACACATGGGTCAGAAATGACCCGTGCAAGTGTGAATTTGATAGGAACCTTTGATTTATAAAATGTGTGCAGTTAGGAATATTTTTACTGTGGACAACTTTTCACTTGTCAGAATATGGTGCTGGTCAGAACTAAACAACTGGACAACATTTGACATTCCACTCTTGTCAGAAGGAAACAGGCTGCGTCTTCAGATCTGATTCATGTAAGTCTTGTTTTACAATTGTTTTACCTAAGAAAAATATATTGAGAAAAGATAACTGCACATAACATTTGAACATTATCCTTACCTGTTGGGAAAGAGAAATATGACATTAGCATATTCTATTCTAGCTAGCATTACATTAGCATATTCTATTCTAGCTAGCTAATGTTAGCTTGTGTTAGCTAGGTCAATTCTAGATCGCGGTCGCTAATATTAGCTAATGCATACATGCCAACTCTCTTGCCAGATCATGTATGAAATGTAATCATGTCTTACACAATAAATACGCTATACTATTTTCAACCCATTTGTCAATCTGGAAATACATACATAATAATAAATAAATACATTTAAATACAGTCATATAAAGGTATAAGCTAATGTCAGCTAGGGCAACTAAATAAAACTTGAATTAGAAAAGCGTACTGTATAATTTATCAACTGATGTTGTAAATATTATTTAGATTTTCTTCATCCACAGTATGGCTCGTCACACTCATTCACGTTTCACGGCTGAAATGGTCATCGAGATGTTACATCAAGAACAGGATGGAAGATGGAGCAATCCTTGATTCTGACTCTGAGTCTGACCTCTCTGATGATGACGTAGACTATGTGCCACAGGGTCAAGCTGAAGTTGCTGGTGATGAAGAAGACTCCTTGGACGAGCTAGAAGACTCGTCTGATGAGTCCTCTGAAGAGGAAACTCAGACCCAGGCCAATAGGCTAAGTAAAAAGGGGTCTTACTGGAATGAGAAACCCCCCACTCAAGGCAGAGCAAGAACCCATAACATCCTGAGGAGGTGTCCAGGACCCGTATCTGGTTCAACAATCATTTCACCAAAAGATGCCTGGGAGTTGTTCATTAGTGATAACATCATAGAGGAGGTTTTAAGATGCACTAACTTAGAGGGACGCAGAGCCGCAGCAGCAAAAGGAAAAGAGTGGAGATGCCTCGACAAAGTGGAATTCACGGCATTTATTGGTTTGACCCTCCTTGCAGGGGGGGACAAGAGCTGGGATGTGGCCTTGCGGGAGCTCTTTCTGGATCCCCTGCAAAATCCGACGTATAAGGCCACCATGGGGTTCCACAGATATGAGGATTTCCGCCGCCTCATACGGTTTGATTATAAGAGGACTAGGGCTGTTAGACTGGAAACAGACCACATGGCTGCATTCAGATATGTGTGGGACTGTTTCCTGGCCAATTGCAAGAAAGTGTTCGTCCCCAGTGATTGTGTCACTATAGATGAGCAGCTTGTGCCATTCCGTGGAAGGTGCAAGTTCTTACAATACATGCCAAGCAAGCCAGCAAAATATGGGATCAAAATCTTTTGGATGTGCGATGCAAGGGTCCATTATGCATTCAATGGCATGATCTATACAGGGCGACAGCCAGGAGAGGATATTCAGAGGAACCTTGGCGAGAATATTGTCCAACAGTTGTCCAGCGGAATAAGACACACAGGTGAATATAGAATACAGAGTATACATACAGTGAATATACTCTTGAAGTTCTAGCACAATACCTAGATCACTTTTCCACTCTCTCATAGTGTCTATTTCATTTTGTATTACCATTGTGAGAAATTGATTAATTTATAAGCATAGAATGGAATAAAATACAATGCAGTACTCCATAATAATAATAATCAATATTCCATCAGGTTTATTTTAATGTTAGAATTTAGAGAATTACATGTTGACTAAATTGACCATTCATTTTTTTTGTTCTGTTCATAGGTCGCAACATAACCATGGATAACTTCTTTACCAGCATTCCTTTGGCTGAGAAGCTCCAGAGAAGAACCTTACGCTTGTGGGGACTCTTCGCCAGAACAAGCCAGACATACCACCTGTCATGAAGCCAAACAAACTGAGAGAGAAGTACAGCTCCAAATTTGGATTCTGTGGCAACATGACAATGGTGAGCTATGTCCCGAAAAAGGGGAAGGCTGTTGTGCTGCTAAGCACAATGCATGATGACACAGCAGTGGATGACCAGAGTGTTAAGAGGAAGCCAGAAGTGATCCAATATTACAACCACACAAAATCAGGAGTGGACACAATGGATCAAATGGTTCGCACGTACACCTGCAAACGGAGAACACGGAGGTGGCCCATGGTGCTCTGGCACAATGTGCTGGATGTTGCCACCCTCAACGCCTTCACCAGCTACACTGCACAACACCCTGGTTACAGGGTGGTGTGACTAATGCACGGCGGCTCTTCATAAAGGAGCTGGGCAAAGAGCTGGTCATGCCACACATGAGGAGACGCATGGAGGGCACGTCCCACCTCCAAACCCATATTACAGAGGCAATGGAAAGATGTGGGTTAAAAAAAGTAAGCGCAGCCACAGGAGGGCCAAGTGAAGAGGAAGAGGTGCAAGATCTGCCCAACTGCCAAAGATCGAAAAGCCATTAGCTGGTGTTCCAAGTTCACCAGCCCTGTGTGTAAGGAGCACAAACATGTTGTTGTGATTTGTGAGGCATGTATGCACTAGATTGCAACTTACTCATGAGTTCATTTCATGAGTTTGTTTCATGAGTGTCATGAGTTCATTTTAAACATTCAGCATTCACCACAGTTCACTGCAGATTTTATCAGTTGTATGGTGTATGCTATGTGTGAGTGTGACAATGTGACAAATAAACATTTCAAATATTAATTGTGTTATTCTTTGGTCCAAATCACTGCTAAAATGTTTTTTGACAAAATCATTATTATAGTATGTCTTTTTTTTTTTTTTAAATACCACACTTGCAGACATGGGTCATTTTCGACCCATGTCTGTAAACTTGATGTAATATTATAAAAAATATTTTAGTTTAGTAATTAACAAAGGAGAAACAAAAGTAATGATTTAGGGTTTTCAAAAACAAGATATTTAATGAATATTTTGAATATTTAATGATGAAATAAGTTGATTTCCAAAAATATAGCAAAGAAACACTCAACCATGCATTAAATAACACTGTAAGTCAATACGGGTCATTTTTGACCCATGTTGTGTCTTAGAGGGGGTTTCCATAGCTTGTGTATCAAAGGGTTAAGATATTTTTACACTGCTTTAGTATGTTGACACATTTTAAGAATGAAAGGCTTGCCATTAAGGATGATAAACTATTTGCTGTTAGCTGTCTAGTGAAGTGTCGAATCCAAAGACTGTATAAAATATGGACATTGTCTCCCACAGGTTACTGAAAAACGGTTGTGAAGCTCAAAGCTGGTGACTGACCATCGCCAACTTGGCATTGATGAAACTAAAAAAACTCCTGGCTAATCCTAAATTTGGCAGTGGTGGCGAAGTCCATATGGACTTGGCTTGGTCACCAGTTCAAGTCCCAGCAAGACCAAGTGCTACTAAGGTGTCCCTGAGCAAGGCACCGTTCCCTACACTGCTCCCCGGGCGCCGTTCATAATGGCAGCACACAGCTCCTAACACTAGGATGGGTCAAATGCAGAGAAACCATTTTGTCACAAAATACCTGTACTATGTGATGACAATAGAAGTGAAACAATAAAATAATAATTCCGGCAACCTAAAATGCCACTCACAAGTAATTTAAAGCAGCAACACCCTTTATTTATGCTTTACTTTAAACCTTATTCAATTGGTGAGAATATACCACACCACCACTAGTCACGAATGGGGAGATGATATGGAGACCAAATCTTTTTTGTAGCTGTCATTTTAGTTTTTAGCTTTTAACACATGGGTCTATAAAGCTTGACCTGCTTTTGGATCCATCCTCAAGTGACCATTTGAGGAATTGCACTGTTGTGTTTTTCAGCATTGGAGGTCGACGATACAAGCCTTCTCTGCGTTATGGTGATCCACCTACCTGTAACATGCTACCTGATCAAGCTAATCATAATATAGTGTATGGATTTCCCCTGTATTCACAAAGGTTATCTATTAAAACAAAGCAACAGCACCTATGAAAGACAGGAGATCTGGACTCGTACTGACCGCGGCTACCATCACACGTTTGCTTTCACACCAATTTGTATTTTCTTATCAAATTTGATATTTTACACAGCCCTCCCGTCCACGCTCACAATAGGAAGAGCTGATTCTGCTGAAGGTCACCTCGACATCCGAGCTGAATGAATGACATTTAGAGTACAATTTCCTATTTTCTTTGAAAGGCTCTACATGTACGCACCATGCACACACACATTAGTAACCAAACACACACTCATACTGAAGGCTTTTGGCAAACTCTTGTGTTTTACTGCATTGAGTTTTACATAGCGTAATGACTTGGCAGAGTCACTCTCTTCTCTATTTGAAACACATTAGATACAGAAACACTGCAAACTGGATTAACTCCTCCAATGCTTATCTATAATTTAAAGAAACATTTGTATAAGTTAACAACCTTCGCATAGGAGTTTGGTTTATAGCATCATAATCCTTACATCATCTAGTGCTTTTTAAATGAATCCACTTTTATAGCTGGCACTTTTTCTCCTGTTATTATAAGATGGTATTTCTTGTAACCCCGTTGCAAAAGGACATGTCTCTTTGTGCTCCCATCCAGGATAATCAAGTCATCCTCGTCCACATGCTTCGCCGTATCTCTCCTCCAGCGCCCTGACCTTTATCTTCAGCTAAATCTTATTTGCCTTCAGGACTTTATAGGGTTTTCCACTCATTTATAATCTATTTGCAGTGTCCTACAGAATTTTCATTGCTATGACATTTGACAAAAAACGTAATGGTAAGATATTTCAGTCTCTGTGTTCATTCGGGTCGACTTTGAGCGAATCCTTTTAGGAGCAGTGGGTGGATGGATTGTGAGCAGCTTTGAGCCGGGGACATTTTCCACATTGTTTAGAAAGATTACCTTTTTGGATGTGTGCTCCATTAAGCACACAAATGCTCTAGTCCACAAAAACAACCTTTGTGCGCTCGTCCATTAAAAGGAGAGTCTAATTGACCACATTATATAAGGATGATTCACCGGTGCTTTTCATTTGTGACTTTTCTCTTCAAATGACAAGATGACTTTTTCTTTCTGAGCAGAAAGGCAGTGACTCAGTCAAACACAAAAAACACATTTCAAAAGACGCAAGATGAATTGTTGAAATCATTCAGTTACTCTCCAATGATCTACGCTGGTCTCTTAATGTCCAGTTGCTATCAGGCTTTAGTAAACACACATTAAAGTTGCTTATGGGCTCGCACAGCCTGCTATATTCCCTGGGCCCCGTTCAAAATGGCAGCACACTGCTCCTAACACTAGGATGGGTCAAATGCAGAGAAACAATTTCCCCACGGGTATAAATAAAGTATATCAAAATCATATTTGGAAATACACGGTTAAAATGCATCACAGACATCAGATTTGATGTTTTCTGAAAGCCATTATTTGGTGCAAGGCTACCTACAGTATGGTGTTAACTAGCTTAAAACTAGCGGCACTACTTTACTGTTTCTTCCTGTAACTTTATGTTTCTATGATGAAAAATAACTTTGCAATACTAGGATCCCTTTATGAGTATTACTTACATTCTTTACAACAACAAAAAATGAAAATCTAATGCTAGTAGTCTAATGCACTGTTGTTATGTCATAATGTCTTTTATGATGTCTATAATGTTACGGTTTTACTTCAAAAACTAAAAGGGGTCAATTAACGTATGTTTTATGATTGCCGCATATGCTACTATAAGAACACAGTCCAGCACAGCTCCACCCTTAAACTCCTCAATAAAACGTACACATTTCCCACAATGTCCACAAAAACCGTGCACTTTTAGCATGGATAAAGATAGCTGTTGTGTTAGGGCTGATGTATTGCATTACATTTTACAATTGCATTGTCAGTGTGCCTTATATATTTGACATACTGTATAGATTAGAAAGCCACATAATGTAGATGCTATATTTCACATCATTCCCTTGTTGCTGTAAAACGGGAAGTAAATCCCAGTAGCGTGGTACTTCTCTTGAAACCTTTGGCGTTTGTTTAAATCAATGTGCTCTATCATTACTTAGTGATTATGATTATATGACATTGTGCTGATCGTGTATAGTAGACCATGTCATTATGCTGTTAGACGGCTGAGCATTTCCTACTTCCTTTTCTTTCTGTTTCAAAGCTGAAGAGGATAGTTAACCCTGCAGAAAAACAAAAGGTCAAAACGCAGTGAACAGGTTTATCATGCAAAATGGTTCTGTTCCAGACATGAAAAACGAAATCATATTATTAAACTACTACAACTAAAGCGCCCTGATACTGAAACCCAGTGTCAGCGAGAGGTCAACAACACTTATCTTAAAGTGTGTAGCTCATTGAACGAGCCTTTTTCTATTCAGTTCAGTTAACTGTTCATAAACCAGTCCTAAATTACACTTTGGGACACGTTGTTATGAATATATATATAATTTGAAGTCGTAATAAAGCAACCAGTGCGTCTCTAAACAACCACAGATGCATTTCTGCACCGCAGTGTGAATATGATTATGTCTGTAGCCTGCAGTTGTGGTGATGGGGGGGGGGGGGGGGGTGGTGGTGGTTGGAATCAGTGACATTCTTCAAGGCCAGTGTAAGATTAAAGAGCGGGGCTGCCGTGCCTCTGATCATATATTCACAAAAGATACCCTGTGAAGAGAGGCTCGGTGAGAATAAGAGCACTACTTGTGAATATTTGTGGGAGCCCATTATACATTTCACATACTCTATTACTGAGTAAGGAGATTACACCCCAGAGAGTTTTTTGTTAGTTACCCTTCTCATTTTCAGTTTTTTTGTTTGTTGGCACAGTCCTGTAAGCAGCTGCCTCCGGTGGCACGAGTTTGTCCTCTGTGATGTTTTATGTGTGGAAACGTCATGGATCGAGGTTTGGATTTAGCCGGAAGAGCTGTGTTTTCTCCCTTTTTTGTTTTGATCTACAGAATCACTGCAACATTATAGCTTTATGGCATTGAACTCAAAGAGCACTGATAAAGACAAAAACAGCCTTGGGCATAATGTGCAACCGGGAGCATTTATGCAGAAATGAAAAATGTCAATAGTGCTTCCTTCCATAATATCGCCTATTTTACTGGCACATAACACTGGCATGTGACTCGTGGACATAAATTCAGCTTGCACAGTACAGTAAAACGAATAATTATTAATATAACTTTCATCTCGGGTTTGCTTCACTTGGTGTAGCCTTGGGCCCTTTAATAGTCATGGCACAGGGGGAAGTAATAGCTTGCTTTTCTGCATGTCCTTCAAATGAAATGTTTCTCATTGGTAGATATATTTTACATATATATTCATAAAAACAGCTCCTGGAGAGGCGCAGAAACTGGCTGAGCTGCTGAGGCTATTAATCTAATAATCAAGTGTTTCAGGTTGCTCTTAATTCAATTGTCCCTCTTAACATTTCCCAGCTATGTCAATCAATGCGCCTGCCTTTAAAGCAACAGAGGAGTTATCCATTCCTGCGCCATTAAAACATCAATGTCTCATTTCTGCTAAATGGCAGAGGAAAGATAATTGGCATATGTGCATGCATATTAATTAACTGATAATGAGACGATAAGGCTCCCTCTCTATCTGCAGATGTGGAAACACGAATCAATTGGCAGTGAAATGGGCTAAAAATGTGCTTCTTTTATCCCACGACTGAAATTAAAAACCTATTTAGTACCACGTTTTTCCAACAAAGTGCTTTTCATTTATCTTCTCCAGCACATTATTCAATCACACTTTCCATTTGTATAATGGTAATATTTTCATGTAATTTCCCTCTGCCTCTGAGATGAGTATTTTTGATATGGCTTTGTGAAATGGCTATTCCATTCCAGCTCCATTCACTGGCTGGTAATACATTTACAACCTATATTTCAGATTAATGTCTTCAGCAAATGGAGCCGGCCTCAGATGTCTCACAGCGGCGTGTACAGATCACTTCTGCTCCCTGGTGGCGGCACAGGGAACTGCAGCAGTGCTCGCCCATGCCCTCTGGTGGCAAAAACCATAAAATACTTGTACCATTTCTTTTAAACCCAACTCTTGGCAGCATTTCCTATTTTTCTGTGTAAAGCACTCACTATCTGTGACTCTGTGTCTGAGCTGCAAGGTACCCACAGCTGAAGCATAAGCTGACTATCTTAAAGGGTTGCTGTTTTAGCCTGCAGCACAATTGGAAGCGTTTGAAAGAGTGTGTTGTAACTATCAGCTCTGACCAGAGGAGTGTGAGCGCATCAGAGGATGAACATATATAACGGCTGTGGAAACAAACAAAGGAAAGAAAACACCCTAGAGGGCCGTAAAAAGATCTAAACAGAGGCTTGAACAGAATATAAAGGCAACACAGGTACAGAACACAGTATTGGAATGGGTGTATTGAACACAAAAACATTTTCTCGAGTATAAACATAGCTAGAATTCTTCTGGTGTGTGTGTTGCTGGCCCAGTTGACACGCAGGTTGATGGACAGTAGTGCAGCGTCGCCTCCTCCTCCTGCTGACAGGCCCTCCTTCACCCCGGACAGGACAATCTGTACACACAGCGACACACACACACACAGACCATCTCAGTCACCACACAGCCCATTTGTCATGTCAGATAGCCTCAGAGAGACATGGCGGTCAAGTTACAGAGGTGATTGTATCAAAGTGACCCCAATGCGATGGTCATAAATTGCTCTCTTTATGGCACGGTACCGTAATCTCGTTCCTTTGAAAGAATTGCAAACAATGAAAGGTCAAAGTCGGCTGATAAGTAAAATGAGGAGACATTTTAATGTGAATTCCATAAAAAGGAAGGAGCCAACCTTTTTTATTTCTTACTTTGAGTAGAGTGTAGGATGAGTTGTAAAGATAGCAATCAGCTTGCATCGTCCATTTCTTCATCCTTGTCCTCGTCTGTATTCCCATTCGTTTCCGTTGTGGCTTCTTCTTTGGTGGAAGTGGAAGTCTTTGGCCTCTCCTCTGGCTTTTCAGAAGGGTCCACCACTGTAGTGCCCCCCCGGCTCGTGTTGCAACCCATGGTTTGGCAAGAAAAAACGACTACAGTGTGCTGAGTAGTCGTGTAGTGTTGAAGAAACGGTCGAAACCTTAAGACCTGTGTGAGTGTTGTGGGCTAAGCCTTTGTTCTCTATGGCAACCTCAAGACTTCCTGTTGGGTTTGACTGTTATTCAGAGAGTCTTTGTCCATACCGCCCTTTTTGTTATTACCTCCCAGGCAACATTGGTTGAGAATTAACTCAGTAGCGTGCCGAAGCATGGTTACAGATAAACACTGAAAGGGTTTGTGTGTCGATCACGGCCACGGTTACCAACAATGGATGTGCTGGGAGTTTCTGCTTTAAATCAGTCAGAGGAATTTATTAATTCTGCAGATTCTTATTTTCAGGTCTAATGGGTCTCTGGATACACACACTGTACATCATTAGTTTGGTAAACACACAGCTTTGTATCAAGGTGGAATGGGAGACATAAAGCTAAAAATGATATTTAAGACAGGTTCTGTGCTTCTCATTAGGCCATGACACTGAGTATATAAACCAGAGAATAAAGATTAAAGTGGACATTTAACAGAATCCAGTCTATGCTTGATATGTCTGTGGCAATTTAAGAATACATGTTAGTATTAATTCAACAAAACTGATAAAGAAACATACAAAACATATTGTAAAATGCTTTGTTTATTGGTAAATACATTTTATTTAGACCGACTTCTTTTAAAAATGCTTGAAAAGATAACAGATTAAGCAGAAAAGAATGTCTGATAGTTATGGTTAGACAGCTGTAAAAATATATATATATATATATATATAAATGTAAAGTGACTTACAATAGTACAATTCTTCATCTAATGAAAAATCCAGCCCGTTACAATCAAGTCTTCAGTAAGGACATAGGGCTGCACAATAATTCACATTTTATCAAAATTGGACTAAGCAGAAAGTGCAATATTTGGAAAAGACAAAACATGTGAAAATATCTATCCCGTCCTACAAACGACATACTTCTATTGACATGATAAAAAAAATTACACCATGATCAATTAAATGTATTTCTTAATGATAAGGCTTCCAAAAATGATAATTTCCTCTTTATTGCATGTCACATTGCAATGTTATGAGTCTGCGCTAACGTATAGCTCACTTGGTAGAGCGGGCAGCCTTTATTCTGGAGCTAGGGTTAGGGTTAGACAGACACACACCTATGTGAAGGACCTGAGTTTGAATACAGCCTAAAACCCTCTGTCACCCTCTGTCTCCCCCTTTGAAATGAACACTGTCACTTTTATAAAAACACTGGTGGCACAACATTTTGTTTTCAAATCCTGTAGCCCTACCATAGACACGAGTAATCCTTTAGATTATTCCCGTCCCCATTTGATGGGAAAGATAAGTTAGTCCCACAGTTTTAACTACAGTTCATACAGACTCCAAGGAAAGTAACCTGAGCACTTTGGAGACATACTCTTCAGCAAATTCAAAAACCTCCACCAGGGGGCAGCGCAGGACGACAGCAGTCTTCTACTTTAGGCATTAAACGGAGGGATTAAGTGCATTCTTAAAGGGCAGAAAGTGTCCGAAATAGTGCAATAAGAGCAAAAGGACATCATTTTCATTCATTTCACACACACACGAAAAAAAGAAATCCAGCACCAGTCACTTTTACTCTGCTATGGACAATTTTGCACTCCCATTTGCACTATACTTTTTTAAATATCCTGCTTACTTGAAGTAAACGGTTATTTTGTGTTTTTGTGGAGGTTTTTGTAAATGATTGAGTGTTCTTTAATTTTAATGTGAGTTTTTTATAGGCCTACCTCGGGACTGTGGGAAACAGTATTTCGATATTTCTGTGTGTACAAACATATTTTGAGATTGACAATAAAGTTGACTTTGACTTAATTTTAGCACGGACAAGACTTTGAATTGACAGATTTTTGCCTAAAGGAATTTGTTTTGTCTATATCTGTGAAGTTGCTCTAGCTGCCACAGTTATACCAGCTCAGAGTGAGACTTAGTGCAGGTCAGGCTGTGACATTGACGGTTGGTCCCGGTCTCTTTGAGCCTCGCGATCATTCGCTATACTCCTGAGTCGCCTCTGCAAGAATGATTCGGCAACACGAAGCCTCTGAGCTGGAGGACCATCTTCATCCTCCCCTTCTTCTCGGTCTCCAGGGGTCTCTGAGTTGAAGATGAGGAGGCTGCTGGAGACCTGCTGGCTTTGACGAGATGCTCTCCCTCCTCTCCCCTGACAGGGGTAAGGAGACAGAGGGGGGGTGTCTCTCTGTGAGAGTGACACAGAGTGTGTTAAAATAGAGCAATAATTATTGATCTGTGCAATATGGACTATTATTATATGATATGCAACCGGCAATTCATCAACTGTGTAATACTCAATACAATAATACTATACTTTTTTATTATATACATTTTAACACATTTTATTTATTCTTCCAAAAGGTGCAGATTTGTTATGAACTTCTTCTCTATGATTTAGTATTTATTTTTGATTTCATCTTATTTATTTTATTGTAAAGTGGAGCAACAAAATCCAATACCCCCTGGGGATAAATTATAAATACCATTTAAAGAGATGAAATGGATACAGTATTGAAGGTCCCCTATTATACTGTTTTTCATTACTTTACTATAGGTCTCAGATATATACACAACTCTGAAGTGATTGGCTAGAAACACCAAACAGATCATTGCAGCATTACCCATAATCCCCTCTGTTTCAGCCCTGTTTCCAAAGTGCTGATTCTCTGTCTGTTACTTTAGATGAAAATAAGGAGCCCCTCCCCACGCCCCTCTGAGAGATATTTGGTTACAAAGAACACAATGATGCTCTAGGAGGAGATTCAGGTGATAAGGGGGGGGGTTACCTTGGTTGGTGATTGGCTAATGGTTACACAAGCCAAAACATTGTTATGACATCATAAAGTGGCCAAAATCTGATCAGCTCATTTTCAGACAGGTTTTTATAGAAATGGATCAGGACAAAAAGAGAGAGAATCTTTTTTCCTGAAACTTTCAGAGTCTCTTTCCACAGAGGGGACACATGTTGATGTAGAACAGACATGAAGAAGAGGGGACACATGTTGATGTAGAAGAGACATGAAGAAGAGAGGACACATGTTGATGTAGAAGAGACATGAAGAAGAGGGGACACATGTTGATGTAGAAGAGACATGAAGAAGAGGGGACACATGTTGATGTAGAAGAGACATGAAGAAGAGGGGACACATGTTGATGTAGAAGAGACATGAAGAAGAGGGGACACATGTTGATGTAGAAGAGACATGAAGAAGAGGGGACACATGTTGATGCAGAAGAGACATGAAGAAGAGGGGACATATGTTGATGTAGAAGAGACATGAAGAAGAGGGGACACATGTTGATGTAGAAGAGACATGAAGAAGAGGGGACACATGTTGATGTAGAAGAGACATGAAGAAGAGGGGACACATGTTGATGTAGAAGAGACATGAAGAAGAGGGGACACATGTTGATGCAGAAGAGACATGAAGAAGAGGGGACACAAGTTGATGCAGAAGAGACATGAAGAAGAGGGGACACATGTTGATGTAGAAGAGACATGAAGAAGAGGGGACACATGTTGATGCAGAAGAGACATGAAGAAGAGGGGACACAAGTTGATGCAGAAGAGACATGAAGAAGAGGGGACACATGTTGATGTAGAAAATACAGGAAAATGTGGATTTTGCATAATAGGTGACCTTTAACAACATTTTGAGACATGAAATGGTCACTTACTCCAGAGGCTGGGTCAAACTGGTCGGCACAGTCGTGCATCTTCCCGGTGTAGATGTTGTCGTAAAAGCGGATCAGATTGACCCTCTCCTCCTGAGCGGGGGGGTAATGTGACGATGGTGAGTCGGGGGTCGGGAAAGCGTGAGCAGGGTCTCCATTATCTGTAGTAAATCAGTCACAAAGGCTCACTTTTCATTTTGGAATCACAGTACATTGTCTTAAAACATTGATATGATGGAGAGTTCATACTGTGAGTTCCTGTGGTGAGATGATGAATGTTATTCAATACACCTGTGCTATAATGAAGCTCTGAAGCTGCATCATTCTTGATGTAATAGTAGAGTGTTTCATTCAGATTTAAAGGATGTGTCCATGATTGCAAATTGAAAGCATAATGTAATCTAATCGTAGTGTATATTGTTTTACAACACAATGTATCATCATTTCCTTTTTCAACGTTACCATTTAATCCTTAATTGTATTACTTCTGTATGTTTCCTACAAAAGGTCTCTTACTGTTGTTTCCGTTGAGAAGTGTTTCCGTGTCTTGTCCGGAAATCAGCACACTTTTGCAGACCTGACAGCAGAAAATGTCTTCATGAGTTCCCAACTATTGAACATTAGTCACACATCTTAGGTTTGAATAATCATTTGTTAAGCAGCTGCCTGAGATGACAGTGGTTTCAATTCTATGCACTTTTCTTATTTTTGGGTAAAGATAAACAATAAACAAACGTACACTTCTGCTTGCAAGTGGTTGAGACTCGTAGCAATGAATTATGTGTTTGAAGGATATCTTCACATTGGTGATCTGTAAAAAGCAATACATTAAGATAGTCATTGGTTATACCCCTTGTGCTCATGCTTTTACAGTACAGGGAAAACAGCTTTTACTGCATCAGTAGAACACAAATATTCAGATGCATTTTGAGTGTGAAATAATGAACTAGGGTAACTTTAAAAAAAATGTAGCTCTTAACCTACAGTCAAAATACCCCGTAGACATCAGTGCATATATAGCAGCATGTTAACACAACCACAAATGACCATAGGATGTTTTAAAGCCCACCTTAGCGATCATGTAGATGGCACACATGAGCAGCTGGTCCAGGTGTCGGTCCTTCGTGAGGTCAGTGAAGTGAACCAGAGAGTGCTCAAAACACGTCCAGATCTTCAGACGCAGCTCCTCAGAAATGCCCAGCGTGGAACAAAGCTTCTCAAGACGCTTCCCCATCAACATGTACACCTGAGCCAGAAACACACAGTGCATCAGCACTGCAGACAGTAAAGCAGCTCAGATCAGGGCTGCATGAGATATCGTATGTAAAAACAACAGCACTTGTTTTATTTGGAAGTACGTTTGTTCAAAAAAGGTGAAATGTTTACATACACACAAAGCATTTACGCTCAATCCAACTTTATTTATATAGCACATTTAAAAACAACAGAGTTGACCAAAGTGCTGTACATCCATACATACATACAAAGCAGCATAAATAAATTAGGACAAAAAAACGAATGTAAAAGCAAGAGACAATAAAACCATACTTATAGCCACAGACTGAAAAACTGTCATACACGATGTAAAAACATTTTAAAACGCAACAAAATAGAAGACCCCAATTTAGAAAACACAGACTGATACGTTTTATACGTGGTCTGCAAAAGCACGGGAGAACAAGTAGGTCTTTAAACGAGATTGTCATGCCGAACACATGTGGCAACAACCGGTGGTAGCACGAGTTCCTGCATCCTCTGATATTGAGTTGGAATGGAAATAATGCATTCATATATTTTTGTTTAGATTCTACTGTACATAGACTACTTATTTTAATACAACAATGTGTTTATTTATTACTTAAGTGCAGCCCTAGTACAGATGTAGTATGTCGCTATTTGCTTGCTTCACTATAAAAGTTTCCATTCTTCCTTTCTATAAATGATTGCTGCTTGTTGGAGCTATTTATCGTTTGTATATAGAACATTTACCATTATTTAATGTCATTATTTTAGATAATTTAAGTAGATTTTATGCTTTGGTTTTGAAAGCAGCTTCAGTGACCAGGTGCTTTATTTATATGTATTGGTGGAGAAGTGGTTGGGCTCTGGAAAGGCATACCCTTTTTCCAGGGACAGAGAAGACATAAAGCCATTGTTGACTCCAGGACAATGTCGTGTTGTGGGATGTTTACTTACCTTGCGAGCGAACAGGTGGAGGGAGTTACTTCTCGGCGGCCTGTTTTCAGCTGATGGGTCAGTGTTGGAAGAAGCTTCAGCTCCGAAACTGAACTCCACTGACATGTCTCCAGGTGGGTTTCTGTCAGGTTGAAAGTCTGTCTGGTTTTGACCTTCAATTCTTGCAGGAGGCATCACCTGTTGAGTGGATAGAAACATAATTCATAATCATATCACCAGCATCACCTTGGAAGAACCCTGAGTATTACATCTTGACAATCTCCTGGTGCCAGGTAGAGAGTTTGTGTGTGTGGTTGCCAACCTGTTGGCAGGTGGGCAGATGGCCCTCATTGGCGCTGATGGCTTTCCACAGCGGGGAGTCTGTGGTCCAGGCCAAACTCTCCAGAACTCTCTCTTCTGATTGGGCGAGGTGTGTGACCACATCGCGGGGAAGACACCTCTCAGCCCGCAGAACCAGCTCGATCACCTGTCAGAACACAGGGAAACCAAAATGTGTTTTAAAGGCGATTTTCTCGTATTACAATGTTCTCTTTTCCAGTTGGAGTTAGACAAAAAAAGTCCTAGAAAGACAAGGTAAACTTATGTGCATTTAAAAAAGAAGAATAGTTTAGTCGAAAACTAAAAGGTACCATGGGGTCGGGTTAGAATTTTCTATAGGGGAGTTCGTATAGCATGAAACACTTGACATAACTAAAGGATAAGTTCAGAAAGAAAGTGAGGTCATAGAACATTATTTTGCTTTTAAATGAGTGTTTTTAAATGCCATTTTATAATATGTTTCATTTTTGTAAAGCACTTTGAATTGCCTTGTGTTGAAAGGTGCTATATAAATAAACGTGCCTTGCCTTAGAACACAGGTAGGTGGTAGCGATCTCTCGCAGGCACAATATATAAAATGTGTCGTCGTTATATGCAATTTTTTGTTTGTGGTTTATTGAAGTATTTGTACCATTCAATACCAACTCTCCATTCTCTTTCATCTATGCCCCCATATAGAATTCTCTGAGCGTCTAATGACTGCCACCCAGTGTTCAATAAAATACTGCACGATATATCTAAAAACAATAAACATGTAGGGCTCATACATGGGGGTGAAGGTATTCTCAAAGTTAAGAGGTGGTGTTACTTTGCTTCAAACTTAAACTAGATGAGAAACTAGAAAATAATATGAAAATCTTGGTGACTGAAACTCAGAGAACTCAGAGTTCCCATGAGGCAGAAATGTAAACATATTTTCTGCAGTAGAGCTTGTCTATGAAATACAATTGACCTCCATACAAGCCAATGCAAATCATAACACATTTACTTAGTCCTTCACTTCTTATTTATCATGAAGTTATTTAATTGCATATCAATGGATGTGCAAACATGTACGCATAGTCAGGAAAACTCCCACTGTGAGCAGCACGAAGCTTGGAAACACACCTTGATGAAGTGGTAAGGAGCCAGTGTGAGGACCTGAAGGAGCAGAGGGAACTCGTATGGTAGACTGTTTGAGAATAAGGTAATCTCCAGACAACAGGCCACCAGGCAGCGCTGAAACAGATCCAGCTCCAGGAGGACCTGAGACACACACATCACAAGTGAGTCACTTTAACACCAGCAAGCACATTAGGATGTTAAAGGTCCCCTATTATACTGTTTTTCAGCAATATATTATAGGTCTCAGATATATACAAAACATGTCTCTGAAGTGTTTGGCTCCAAACACCAAACAGATCATTGCAGCATTACCCATAATCCCCTCTGTTTCAGCCCTGTTTCAAAAGTGCTGATTCTCTGTCTGTCACTTTAGATGGAAATAAGGAGCCCCTCCCCACGCCCCTCTGAGAGAGATTTGGTTACAAAGAACACAATGGTGCTCTAGGAGGAGATTCAGGTGATAAGGGGGGGGGGGGTGTTACCTTGGTTGGTGATTGGCTAATGGTTACACAAGACAAAACATCGTTATGACATCATAAAGTGGCCACAATCTGATCAGCTCATTTTCAGACAGGTTTTTATAGAAATGGATCAAAAAGAGAGAGAATCTTTGTTCCTGAAACTTTCAGAGTCTCTTTCCACAGAGGGGACACATGTTGATGTAGAAGAGTCATGAAGAAGAGGGGACACATGTTGATGTAGAAGAGACATGAAGAAGAGGGGACACATGTTGATGTAGAAGAGACATGAAGAAGAGGGGACACATGGTGATGTAGAAGAGACATGAAGAAGAGGGGACACATGTTGATGTAGAAGAGACATGAAGAAGAGGGGACACATGTTGATGTAGAAGAGACATGAAGAAGAGGGGACACATGTTGATGTAGAAGAGACATGAAGAAGAGGGGACACATGTTGATGTAGAAGAGACATGAAGAAGAGGGGACACATGTTGATGTAGAAGAGACATGAAGAAGTGGGGACACATGTTGATGTAGAAGAGACATGGAGAAGAGGGGACACATGTTGATGTGGAAGAGACATGAAGAAGAGGGGACACATGTTGATGTAGAAGAGACATGAAGAAGAGGGGACACATGTTGATGTAGAAGAGACATGAAGAATAGGGGACACATGTTGATGTAGAAGAGACATGAAGAATAGGGGACACATGTTGATGTAGAAGAGACAGGAAGAATAGGGGACACATGTTGACGTAGAAGAGACATGAAGAAGAGGGGACACATGTTGATGTAGAAGAGACATGAAGAAGAGGGGACACATGTTGATGTAGAAGAGACATGAAGAAGAGGGGACACATGTTGATGTAGAAGAGACAGGAAGAATAGGGGACACATGTTGATGTAGAAGAGACATGAAGAAGAGGGGACACATGTTGATGTAGAAGAGACATGAAGAAGGGACACATGTTGATGTAGAAGAGACATGAAGAAGAGGGGACACATGTTGATGTAGAAGAGACATGAAGAAGAGGGGACACATGTTGATATAGAAGAGACATGAAGAAGAGGGGACACATGTTGATGTAGAAGAGACATGAAGAAGAGGGGACACATGTTGATGTAGAAGAGACATGAAGAAGAGGGGACACATGTTGATATAGAAGAGACATGAAGAAGTGGATGTTGCATAATAGGTGACCTTTAAATGCCATAAACATGCAGTATAACTCTTTGCATGCAGTTCCACTTGTGGCCACATGAAGGCGCTGCACTCACCGAGCCGTCCTTGATGTCCAGCCTCTCCTTCTCCTGACTGAGGATGTTCTCCAGGATCCTGTAATACCATATTGCTGCCGCACAGCAGGACTTTGCTGCTAGATCTGTGAACAACACCACCAGATCATATCCGACAATTAGCAACAATAGTGACTTCATTAACTTGTATTTATTAATATATAAAGTTAACTACAGCTTACAAATATGTAGTGTAAAAAGTGCAAGGATGGCTTCTAAAATGTAGTGGAGTAGAAATCCATAGTAGCATAAGGTGAATACACTTAGGTAATATATATATATATATACTTTATATGTACCTTTCACAACTGTTTAAAATACTAGATGAGCAGACAGTGCTGTGCCAAAACAGAAATTGTTGCTTCTGATAGAAACCGTCAATATTAAATGTGGTCGGCTTTGTCTTAACTATGCATCGTTGCCATTTCCCAACATACAATTCTGGCCTAAAAACCAGTAGTATCGTCAAAGCCATAATAATTTTTCCTTAAGAAATATTAACCATAAGGTAAAAACGTTCCTTTACATTAGGATGAGAGCTTTCATTATACATGTATTCCTAACATTCAGCATACTATCTTATTATTGTAGGATCCTTTAATATGTGAGATTACGGTTGTTCTCGTCTCCTGCCGTGTCCCTGTGGTGTTGCAGAAACATTTGCAGCATGAATCTCAATCTGGTTTCAATCGCGTCGGTTGGATCTCTGCAGCAGGCCCTGAACCAGAGAAACCAGAGAGCAGTTAGAGAGGCACGGCCCATTACACATACATTTCATTATCTGAGAGTGGTTAAATAAAGAGACTTGTTTGTTGGAAAACATCTAAAAAATAAATAAAAGGCCACAGAAAGTATTTAAAAGCCCCTTACTGCAATTGCAAATAATGTAAAGAGTTTAATTAACTAAACATACAGTTTGAACATAATTAAACAGTCCTTTGTCTCAATGCAAACCTGCAGGCTTATAAACCATTACATGAGTAGCACGTCCCACAATACCTGCACCTCCCCTTTAAGATATATGATATCCATTTGTTGTCTTAATGCCAAAGACTATTCACATTTCGTGCACATGTCAATAAATGTTCCAACCCTCCTGTTGTCTTTGGGTCAAATCTGACCGATTTACTACTTTCATCAATCATAACTTTTTTGTTTTACATTCGATTGCATTCAGGCTTTATGATATCCTTCACAGTAGACATTTGAACATATACAATTGCTGATCACCATTTTCATTGCATTTTGGATGATTCAGAAATGACCGCCACACACACACACACGCACACGCACACGCACACACACACTAGATGTGTGTGTCCCCTTATGTGCCCAATCCCCCCATGTGAATCACATCTGGCAAATGCAAACACACACACACACACAGAACAATTTGATACATGTCCCGCTCTTATGTGCCCATCCCCCCACATGGATCACACCTGGCACACGCAATACATGTTCAGTATCTGTTCTTTGTACTGCTCCTAGTACTAGACTCCTGGTACTCTGGTACTAGGATGGGTTAAATGCAGAGGCCACATTTCACTGTGTGTGCTGTGTGCTCTGCATGTGTGACCATTAAAGAGGGGTTTCATCCCTCCCAATTATATTCTATTTACTGCAGTTTTTCATGTATACCAGTAGTTTGATACAATATTTACAGTTTGAAAGGGTGTTAAATGAAATGTGGTGATGATTCATGGTTTTTGTGTTAATGTAATAGCAGTTAAAACAGGACCGGTCAAATGTGACTGTACATTTGTTTATCTTATTATATTTACGTGAGTATAGACCTATGGTATAGACTCCTGTATTTACTTGGTCACTTACAACCTTCTCTGCAACGTTTAGCTGATTGTAAACAAATGTTGACATGTACAGTATACAGTTTGCTTCATCTGCATTACTTGAAAATTGGTCTTGCAACATAATCTTGCACTATTTTTATCGTTTTACATTTTTGTGTTTTAGTTACTGTGACATGCAATTGTTGTCCTTAGGTATGTTTGTGTTTGAATTTCATTTGATTACCTAAAAATAATGTTTTCTTGGCAATTTCATAATTATTCTCTAACTCTAGAAATAAGACTAATATGTGTGTATATATATAACTCTATAAATAAGACTAATATGTGTCTATATATACACACACCTATATATATATATATATACATGCAACGGGATATATATATATATATATCTATGTATATATATATATATCTATGTATATATATATACATGCAACGGGATATATATATATCTATGTATATATATATATATATCTATGTATATATATATATATATATCTATGTATATATATATATATATGTATATATATATATATATATATTAGGGCTGTCAGTCGATTAAAATAGTTAATCGCGATTAATCGCACATTTTTTATCTGTTCTAAATGTACCTTAGAGGAATATTTTTCAAGTTTTTAATACTCTTATCAACATATGAGTGGACAAATATGCTTTATGCTAATGTTTATTATCATTTGAACAATGACAAATATTCTCATGAATATTAAACACAACAACCTCTGAACATTACAAATATTCGCCTCAATTCAACCTGGAACCTCTCTCATACAATGATACAATACAAATGGTGTGTGTGTGTGTGTGTGTGTGTGTGTGTGTGTGTGTGTGTGTGTGTGTGTGTGTGTGTGTGTGTGTGTGTGGTGTGTGTGTGTGTGTGTGTGTGTGTGTGTGTGTGTGTGGTGTGTGTGTGGGTGTGTGTGTGTGTGTGTGTGTGTGTGTGTGTGTGTGTGTGTGTGTGTGTGTGTGTGTGTGTGTGTGTGTGTGAGATGGATTATGAGGGGCCGTACAGGCCATAATTCATACTGGTCCTCTCACGCACATACATTCTCCTTTTACATACATATATTTTATAATATGCATGTCTGAAGAGAATATATGTATGCAAGAGAAGAATGTATGTATGTGTGAAGACAATATATGTATGTGAGAGAAGAATGTATGTATGTGAGAGAGAAAGTATAGTGGAAACGGAAGGAGTATGGTTGAAACGGAAGGCAGGTCATTCTTGCGCTGTGATTGGCTCAGAAGGTCGAGCGGGGCGGGCTCATGTTCAGAACTTCTGATTTCAAATCAACATAACATGATGGAGGGAGATGAATCGCGTAGATTGCAGCAAGCATTAGGGGTTTTAAGGAACATTTTGTCAACCCCTGAAACTGTCACATCCCTGGCCAGGTGTCCTTGCGGGTGCGTTCGCTTTACTTATCAGAGCGTGCCGTAAGGGCGGTTACTCTTTGGTTTATAAACTCCCGCCTGGGACGGACTGATGCATTAGATTATGTGCTATATGGAGGGGACTTTGACAGAGTATTTCTCACAAAGTACACAGTAAAAGTACTTCAATGTATTGTTAGTAGCAGTCAAACTAGTACCGAGTCCAACAGTGTCAGTTTTATGAAGAACTTGTGGTAAAATATATTTGTAAAAAGAAAATGAAGAGCTACTGATTTGAAAAAATGGCTCTCTGTATAGTTTAAATCTCCTAACAATGTTGTCCATTTATTCTTCTCCCCTCGAGTCCAACAGTGTCAGTTTTATTAAGAACTTTCAGTAAAAAATATTTGTAAAATATGAAGAGCAGCTGATTTGAAAAGACAAACGCGAGAGACGGCTGAGTGACCGCAGTGCAGAATCGCTGTAGGCCTATAGTTTAAATCTCCTAACAATGTTGTCCATTTTAGACACATGCTTATTATATTTACAGCCTTAATAACATTCATTTTCTGGGCTCAATGTGTGTCTTGGCCGTTTTCGTTGTGATCGCTAAATTCACCTTCCCCTTGTTTATAATTATGTTAACATTAAAATCACTAAATATATGCCGTAACTATTTTTGCTCTAGGCAACTCAAGGGCTCAGGTAATTACATTATATTACATTGCATTTAGCTGACGCTTTTATCCAAAGCGACTTACAATAAGTGCGTTCGACCAACAAAATACAAACTTGAAGAAAACAGAATCATATAAGTACATCAGGTTTCATAGAGCCAAACATTTCAAGTGCTACTCAACTGGCTTTAGATAAGCCAGTCCTTTATTAGTATAAAAGTGCTTCGTTAATAGTTCTATCGCTCGAAGTGGAGTCGAAAGAGATAAGTTTTCAGTTTGCGCCGGAAGATGTGCAAGCTATCTGCCGTCCTGATGTCAATGGGGAGCTCATTCCACCATCCTGGAGCCAGGACAGCAAACCCACGTGTTTTCGCCGATGGGAACTTGGGTCCCCCTCGCAGCGAGGGTGCAGCGAGTCGTTTGGCTGATGTAGAGCGTAGTGCACGCGCTGGGGTGTACGGTTTAACCATGTCCTGGATGTACGAAGGGCCAGATCCATTCGCAGCATGGTACGCAAGTACCAGTGTCTTGAAGTGGATACTAGCAGTTACCGGAAGCCAGTGAAGGGAGCGGAGGAGCGGAGTGGTGTGGGAGAATTTAGGAAGGTTGAAGACCAGACGAGCCGCTGCATTCTGGATGAGCTGCAGAGGTCGGATGGCACATGCAGGTAGACCAGCCAGGAGGGAGTTGCAGTAGTCTAGGCGTGAGATGACGGGAGCCTGGACCAGAACCTGAGTCGCTTTCTGTGTCAGCTGGGGACGTATCCTCCTGATGTTGTAAAGCGTGTATCTGCAGCAACGGGTTGTAGCAGCGATGTTTGCAGTGAAGGACAGATTGTTATCTAGGGTCACACCCAGATTCCTTGCAGTCTGAGTCGGGGAAACAACTGAGGTGCCGATGTTGATTGTTAGGTCAAGAGTGGGACAATCTTTTCCCGGAAGGAAGAGCAGCTCAGTCTTGTCAAGGTTGAGCTTGAGGTGATGAGCAGACATCCACTGAGAGATGTCAGCTAGACAAGCAGAGATGCGTGCGACGACCTGGGTCTCTGAGCGGGGAAAGGACAGAATTAATTGGGTGTCGTCAGCGTAGCAGTGGTAAGAAAAACCATGCGGGCTAATGACTGATCCGAGCGAGTTTGTGTACACGGAGAAGAGGAGGGGACCAAGAACAGAGCCCTGAGGGACCCCTGTAGTTAATTGACAAGGGTCGGACTCAGACCCTCTCCAAGTCACCCTGTAGGTACGGTCTTTCAGGTATGAGGTGAGGAGGGAAAGTGCAGAGCCTGAAACTCCAAGTTTTTGGAGAGTGCGAAGGAGGATCTGATGATTCACCGTGTCGAATGCAGCAGACAGGTCCAACAGGATGATGACAGAGGAGAGGGATGCAGTTTTGGCAGTGTGCAGTTCCTCCGTGACAGCAATGAGAGCAGTTTCTGTGGAGTGACCTGCCTTGAAACCAGACTGGTGCGGATCCAGAAGGTTGTTCTGATTGAGATAACAGGTGAGTTGTTTAAAGACAGTGCGTTCAAGTGTTTTAGACAGGAACGGGAGGAGAGAGACAGGCCTGTAGTTTATAACATCAGACGGGTTGAGAGTGGGTTTCTTTAGGAGAGGGTTTACTCTTGCCTCCTTGAGACTGTTTGGAAAGTGACCAGAAGTTAGAGAAGTGTTGATGAAATGGGTGAGAAACGGTAGAATATCAGGAGCGATAGTCTGAAGGAGGTTTGAAGGGATAGGGTCCAGAGGACAGGTGGTAGGGCGGGCAGAGGTAATGAGGGTAAGAACCTCACTTGGAGAGAGAGGGGAAAAGGAGGTTAGTGTGTTGGTGGAAGGAGGGTCTGGTGACCCAGCGGTGAGTAAAGGTGAGTCAGAAAAAGAAGAGCGAATATCATCAACCTTTTTTTCAAAGTGGGTAACAAAGTCGCTTGACAGAAGTGAGGAGGGGCTTTTGGAGGGTCCAAGAGGGTGGAGAAGATGGAAAATAGTTTTTTAGGATTGGAATAGGAAGATTGGATCTTATCTTGAAAGAAAGTGCTTTTTGCCTGAGAGATCGAAGCAGAGAAAGACGAGAGGAGAGCCTGATAGGTTAGGAGGTCGTCACAGTGTTTGGATTTCCACCGTTTCCGCTCTGCTGCCCTAAGGACGGTTCTATTAGCACGCAGTGCATCATTTAGCCAGGGAGCAGGAGGGGACTGACGAGCCTGCCGAGATGTGAGAGGACAGAGAGAGTCCAGAGTGGATGAGAGAGTAGAGAGGAGAGTTTCTGCAGCAGAGTTTGGAGGCAGGAGTTGGAACGAGTCAGAGGAAGGGAGGGCTGAGAGCACCGACGAGGCAAAGGTAGAGGGGGAGAGGGAGCGAAGGTTACGGCGGACAAGTGCAGGATGAGAAGAGATTAGTTTGTTATGTTTGGAAAGGGGTAGAGAGAATGAAATGAAGAAGTGATCGGATGTGTAGAGCGGGTTTACAGAGAGGTTAGAAGTAGCGCAGTTCCTTGAGAATATGAGATCAAGGACATTGCCAGCTTTATGAGTCGGTGGGGACGGAGACAGTGAGAAAGCAAAGGCGGTTAACAGAGATGTTAGTTTGTCTATCTTCCCTGTCTGGAGGTTGAAGTCTCCGAGAAGTACAGCAGGAGGGCCAGTTTCAGGGATGTGTGAGAGGAGATTATCTAATTCCTCCAAGAAGTCCCCCAAGGCACCTGGTGGACGGTAGAGAACAACAATGGTTAACTGTATAGGATGGGTTACTGTGACGGCATGGAATTCAAAGGTGGAAGGAGTGAAGTTAGGTAGTTTGAAGAGGGAAAAGCTCCATTTGGGAGAGAGCAGGAGACCAGTGCCACCTCCTCTGCCAGTTGGTCTGGGTGTATGGGAGAAGGAATATGCAGTGGAGAGAGCTGCTGGGGTGGATGTGTTGGATGGAGTAATCCAGGTCTCAGTGAGAGCAAGAAAATCCAGAGACTGCAGGGAGGCGTAGCCAGAGATTAAGTCAGCCTTAGGAACAGCTGACTGGCAGTTCCACAGGCCACCTGAAACTAGATGTTGGATCTCAGTGGAGCATGTGGGATAGACGAGAGCAGGCCGGTTATATCGATTACAAGATACACGGGGTCAGTGATAATTGAGGGGAGGCACATGAACAGGAATGGAGAAAATACACATGATTATAGCATGAGGGGCTAAACAACCAAATAAAATAATAAAATAAAACACCAGCGATACTTAGCTCAATCAAAGTAGGATTTGCCTCGTCTTTGCCTCCCTCGTGACTCCCGCAGGACTCTAATGTCTTTGCCAGTCTTTGACTCCCGCAGGACTCTAATGTCTTTGCCAGTCTTTGACTCCCGCAGGACTCTAATGTCTTTGCCAGTCTTAGCCTGTCTGACGCTGAAGCTGACGCTCCAGGAAAGTGCTACCTAAAATGGACACCTGATTGCTGAGTTCTCACAGCTGTGGGGCAACATCCCTTTAATTAGTTAACTCTGCAGCTGGTGGCCCTCAAAAGGAAATCTAGACTGGCTTCCTCCTGATGTGTTATTGTCTTTTAAGTCAATTACATTAAACCCTAAGTTATAAAGTTATGAGTTTAACCCTTAATACAGTTACACCTACTCAATAAAGCTCTTAGTATTCTACAAATGTTTAAATCAAAGTTAACCCTAGCAGTCAGTTAGTTCACATTTAAGGTTTCAGTCAAATGACTTGTCCCAAGTTTCTGCCTGACAGATAGATACTGTAGCGGTTTTGAGTTTTGAAATCACAATTCCAGTCAGATCAACTACAGAGCATTGATACAGAGTACACACACTGAAACAGAGAAGTCTAAAAACACAATGTTACTCACACAATTCTAGAAGTCTCCAGTAGCTTTCTTGTCAAAATCGAGTTGCACACTCGTAATGTGATTACTATATGAATAATTGTCCAAAATAACATAAAATGCATAGGGTTTTTTGTTAAGTAACATACTTTCGTCGCCGGCCGGCCGATACATGCCGCGCATTTAGTGGGCCTGTCTGTCAATTAATCCCCGGGCCACTTTTTCCCCCCAGTCCGCCCCTGTTACGGTGTTATTCAGGGATTCTATAAAAAACTAAAAGTCTAACCTGAACTCAGCGGTCAGTCGGTCACTCGGGCCAAACATCGATTGCCCCTGGTTACCATGGGGACCGTTGTCCATGGTGACCTTTACTCACACAGGATGAGTCAGAGCAGGAACCTAAACAAGGACATTAAAAACGCTCAGATTAGGAAACATACAAACTATCAACGAAGTACAATCTGGTTGAGCCCCTCAAGTTCGTCAACCACTAAACAAATATCATTTGTAATAATATTAAACGGTAAATAATTAGGGCCATGTAGGCATTAGAGAAGCCAAGTTTATTATATAGCACATGTTAACAAGGCAATTTAAAGTGCTTTATAAAAAAACATTAGAGGCATTTTAAACTAAGAGCTTTGATAATATAAATAAAATCACGCTTTAATAGAATAAGGGAAAATAATGAGAAGAGGAAGACTTCAATGTTGAGAAAAAAAGACAAAATGAGGAGAATTACCATGACACTTTTGAGAATAAATCAAACCTATATTCTCAATATGCAAAATAAAAAAACTAATTTAATTCCCTTGACTTGTCCTATAAGGCTCTTTCTTCCATGTGTCATATTTTCTTAGTTTCCTAGCTTTTTCAGTCTGATTCTACTTTTAAAAGAAGCTAGACAAAAAGAAAACAGGTTTGCCATAACGCACCAAAAACACAAAGACACATAGACATGGTGTCGGTGAAGTAGCTCTTTCTAAAGCTTCGCCTACAAGCAACTCTTAATTTCACACATGGGACACAAACACAAACGAACAAACCTTGAAATGGTTGTTCCCTCCTTTACCTTTGAGGCCCAGCCAATAAATAGTTATATCACGGGACTCCCTGTGAACAACTTTTACAATGTTATCACGTGTACAAATAATATTGAAAAGATGTCAGAAGTGTGTCGGTGGGTGTTTTTTTTAAACTTTGACCAGAGCTGTTGCTTCCTGCTTCCAGTGTGCATGCTTAGCTTATCCACTGCCCTGCGTTATATTGATCATACAGCAATGAGAGTTATTACTCTTATCAACAGATGTGATGAGTCACATGTTACTGCATCTCAGATGGGAAAGCTTCCCAAACATGGAGTACTGCTCCGTCCTTGCAAGGTACCTTAATGTGAAATTAAAATGTATTATAAAGTGTGATTATGGCGTGTTGAGAGTGTAACAGGAAGTCGTGTGTCTGTCAGACGGCTTAAGATCATTGTACGCTGAACTGATTGTTATGTTCTCAGTCAGCTTTTGTCATAGGCTCGGTTATGTGAAAACTAATCTCCATCACCCCCCCCCATTTCCGTACTTTTACTTTGAGTTTAAAAGGCCTTCTCCTACTGTACCTCCCACATTCCACATTGAGTGTGTTCCCTCCTCTGTCTGTCTCAATGGAGGCTCTGTTTCACTCCAACGTGTGCCGTTTATCATCCAGGATCCCACTGGCCTCCCACAGACACATGTGTGCAGCGGCGTTTTTATATGTACAAACTAATTGGGGAACGAACAACATCTGCCCTGTACATTCATACAGGGCAAAAGACACATTTTCAAGAGGCTCACATCAGAGTTTTCGATGGGGTTTTGTTTATTTTGTTGGCAGCTCATCCCTTAAAACAGAAGAGTCAAATTGCTTATACACTGAACAAAAATATAAATGCAACACTTTTGTTTTTGCTCCCATTTTTCATGAGATGAACTCAAAGATCTAAAACATTTTCTATATACACAAAATAACAATTTCTCTCAAATATTGTTCACAAATCTGAAAAAAATCTGTGATAGTGAGCACTTCTCCTTTGCCGAGATAATCCATCCCACCTCACAGGTGTGGCATATCAAGATGCTGATTAGACAGCATGATTATTGCACAGGTGTGCCTTAGGCTGGCCACAATAAAAGGCCACTCTGAAACGTGCAGTTTTGCTTTATTGGGGGGGTCTGGGGGGGGTCCGAAAACCAGTCAGTATCTGGTGTGAGGGGTAGGGTTAGGGTAATGTTGTGAATCGAGTGGCCTGTGTTCGTCGTCCATACCATAACCCCACCACCACCATGGGCCACTCGATTCACAACATTACCCTAACCCTCACACCAGATACTGACTGGTTTTTGGACCCCCCCCAGACCCCCCCCAATAAAACAAAAATGCACGTATGTAAGAACGATGTAGCCTGTGTTATATAGGTATATAGACATGGCCAAAACATTAGAAACGTTATCAACAAAATGTGAATGTGATATCCTCATTTGAGAAAGAGAAAAACCCCAACATCTGAACAATCAAATGATTGTTGTGTTTTATCATTTAGGGTCAAGTAAGGTGATTGTTTTACTGTTGCACTAATGTCAGGCTTTGCGAGACACCACAATAATCCTCATTGTAGATGAAAAGATGCTTCTTCACCAAAGTTTCACGTGTTTCCAACAGATTCGTCTTGAGGCCTCACACACTTTCTCTGAATGAGCATTAACATCTTCACAGAGCTGCAGGTTAATGGACTGAAAAAGCGTTCACCCAATTCACTTTAAAATCAGAAGCAACAATAACTGCAATTTCTCTAATCAGGAGAGTAAACCACGTGTCATTCTGTCACGTTATCCCTTTAAACCTGTCAAATACATTTTCTGACTTATTTCTACAGAAGTTTCAGCAGCTACTTGTTTGAATCACAGATAATCTCATTCTTGAGAGCCTCCAAATGAAAATGCCTCGGTTCTTAAACACATTATTTGTTTCCCTCCTTTGTCAATAGATGAGTTAATTTTCCATTACAAATAGACTGCCAGTGTCAAGAGTCAAAGGAAACACATGTTGCCTACAGAAAACTGGACTGATGCAACCTCTCCTTGTCATACATCATAATCTTCCTCAAACTGTCTTTTGTGTGATGTACTATGTGAAGCTTTTCTATGCATTACATGGAAATAAAGTGTCCATACAATACAGCTGACACTAGGATTGTGTTCTGTTTTAGAAATACACTTACAGCGAGAAAAGCACAAGCAAGTGGGTTACACCTATTTCCTGTTTTGTTCACTGACAGAAGTTTCATCATAAACAGGCCTAAGTTTCACTTTCCAACACGTGCTAGCCATTTAAATGTTGCCGTAGTTGAACACATTTTGTACAATACAACAGGCTATTTAGAGCCTTTTAAAAGAGTCAATCATTAACCTCCAGTCAGTCGGTGCTGCAGCATTTAGCTGTTATTACTCATGCAGAAGTAGAGGGTGAATGTTATCAGCTGACTTTTCATGCAACACGTCATTTAATTTGAACTTTTGACTGAAGTACAATACAACGAGGATCAAAGTCACTTACCAGTGTCGGTCACTCTGGGTTTTATGGTTTAAAATCCAGGTTGGGTCCTGTGCTGTGTGTTTTAAGTGTGTGTCCGGCTGCAGCAGTGCTCACGTGCTGCTCTGCACAGCCACAGCGAGGAAGTTCACATTATTGAGACAAGCCCCGACATGTCTGGTGTTGCTCTGAAGTGTGAGCAGCTGTAAGAACAACAGGAGCGCCACCAAGAGGAAGACTAACAGGGAAATCCAGGAGGAAAACATGTCAACTCTTTACTGTAATACAAATGGGATCTGTTCATGCACTCATGTCCGGGAAAAACACATTTTAGGCTGTTTTGTTTGAAAATAATCTTGGAAACGTTTGATGGATCTTTCTTATCACCCAGATGATGAATGATTCAACTTTATAAAATGTGCAACCAATTACATATTTCTAGATAGATTTTGGATTAGGTGTATTGTGATTGTTGCATTACTTCTCTACTGAATGCTATATTACAACAGATACAGTTAGAACTACGATAACAACCTTTTGTGCTACTTGCACTCTGAAAATTGATGTGTCAGCAACTTTTTCCTGAGTTGTAAATCATTGTGTGCAAAAAGCTATCTTTTACTCAAAAAAGAACAAAGGAACATACAAAGTAAGGTTTTAGTTGCCTTAAATTTAAGCAAGTACAGATTATTTTCCATCACTAGTGCATTTTATGCATTTAAAAGCTTTAAGAAGTGCTTTTATTATAAGTTAAGTAGAACATACTTTCCCGTCCTCTCCCAGCGAGTCTGCTGAGTGCAGTGTGGAACAGGAAGACATCAGAAGTGAATACATGAGAACAGTAATAATGAACACATGTGAGGAGAGTTCCTGATGTCTTGAAAAAGGCCCCCAGACAAATCAACAGGCACACTTAATTGATAGTCAGAAGAATATGTTTAATAAAAATAATTAAACCTCAATTTCCTCTATAGAACTTCATAGAAAGTAATCCAATAAATTACAAATGAATTTAAGACGTGTTTTCCTGCACTACATGAAGAATTATTTTGAATACACAGACCAAAACTTGCAAATATTACAACTGTCCAATGAAAGAAAAAAAAAGACAAAAACGGACCAGTGACATTTAGGATATTATCAAGCTTGAAAGCAAAATACAAAACCAACGATGCTAGTTTTGCCATCTCAGTGATTACATGGAACAGAAATACCCCCCCCTGTACAGCAGTAGTGTGTTCTGTCATTCCTCTTGCATATTGGTCATTGTGTTACTCGTGTTTAACGCAGATCCTACACCTCCTCTTTAGCACTAGCAGTGCTTCGGGAGTCCTTGTACAGTACAACCTAAAAATAAAATAACACAAGCGAAAAGTAAGCAGTCCAATCTTTTGTCTACCACTTTTACCCCCCCCCCCCCCCCCAATGTGTCCTTAATAGGATCCGCACAATCCGGTAACCCATCGCTGTGGGGCAACAAAAAGAAAATGAATCACCTACAGCAGAATAGCAATGGCTGGGTGTTTGCATAAGGGCACTACGAGTTAAAGAAAGCAGAGGTGCAGATTTACAAACTGACAGTGGCGTGTTTAAGATCTTTGCTCAGACATAGAAAAATACTGTACTGTTAGTAATACTATAAAAAAAAGCAAATTGCATTGCAAGCAAAAACCCATGACGAGGTCTATATATATTTATATATAACAGGCATACAAGGAAATCACTTGAAAGCAACATTAGAAATGAATACAAGTCTTGAGTCGAGGGGCAGCTCGTGGTTTCACCCACTACAGAACGATGCTACAGCAACAGTTAGTCAGGGGGGCTCTGTTGTACCCAGGCAGAACAAAAGCCTCACTTCAGAAATGTTTTTGAAACGTGTGTCTAACAGTCCGCTGTGTAACAGCAGTCCTAGAGCAAGCGGAGAATTTACAAAAAGGTACTTCGGCTTTGAGTGAACTCCAGTGTTTATGTGTATCCTGGTTGAACGTGTGCAGGGACGACGATAGACGAAACAAGCGTGGAGCACATAGGTGTTTGTCAGACGGGAGGTGAATGCGAGCGTGAGGTACAGGATAAGGGCACTTCTACATCTAGCTGAAGCTCCATTCGTCAGCAGAACACAATCCGAGACAAAGTGACAAACACATGAAGAAGCTGCAAACTCCCAGCAACACAAGCTGCTTTTACCGAGCCCTTCCTGAAGCGGACCCGTCTGGCACTAAAGGATAATACTCAATCTTAGCGAGGGACTTTAACTGTTTTGTGCTTGTGCCTTGTATGTTTCCAAAGTACACAGAATCAAAGGTCTGTCCTCCAAATTTCTAAGGTTAGAAGGTCAACGTTTTTTTACTGGTCATAGCTTTGCAGCCCCCCCCCCCCTTAATACACAGCATTCAGACTGGAAGTGATGGAAGCAGGAGATACCGGGTGAGGGGTGAAACCACGGAAAACACAGTGGAAGCTCGGAGTAAAAAAAAACACAGCCTCTGACAAACACGTTCCAGCAGAAACAAGGACATTGTGTTCTGTACATGGACAGCAATAACACACACCCATGCACAGTTGCACAGTGAAGCCAGACCATTTTAACAGTTGAGGTAAGATGCAGCCAAATATGCCGGGGTGGTAGTAATACCATCCTGAATTCTTTCAAAATAAACTAAATGAGGACCTCAGAGGGTCAGAGGGCAGTTTTTGGCACACAGTAAAAGGTTGTTTTCTGTCCCACAGCTTTATTAGACTGACACTTAAGTCATTATTAACATGTGTGTGCGAGTGAGCGTGTTCACCTGCTGTCAGAAGCTAAAGTGCGCCTTGGGACATGTTTCTCAAATGAAATGTGAAAACTTAAAATCTCAATTACGATCCATTTTGACAGATTTAAGCGGATTGAAAACATAATACTTCCATAGATTTCCCCAAAGTGAAGCGCAAAGAGTGAGCTTCAGGTAACTTTCCAAAAAGGATGTGGACTAATACAGAAATGAAGTCGACGTGATGTGACAGGTGAGTTGTGCACTGGGTGGAACATGGCAGACAGAATCTACAGCTTCAGTGACATTCATTAGCTGCCCAAGTTATTGCTGACATATCCAACGTATGATCTGCAAAGCAAAAGTGTCAACGAACCTGTAAAAGTACCGACTATTTACAAGAAAAGTGTTTGTCAAGTCTCGTTCCCCCGACCCCAAACAATCAAAATATATTAATAGTACAGCTCAACGAGCATGTTGATGTAGTTTCACTTTTTTAATAAAATTAAATCCTGACATAATTACAATAATGCCGTTTTTTTGTTGCAATTGTACATAAGTGTGGTACAGGTTCACAGAGTTCAGAAATCTACTAAAGTCTGACATGCAAAATGTCTCAAAACAAGACTGTACCTTGTGAACAAACACTGACATTTTATTTCAGTTCTTTTTACGTCAGTTTTACTGTTTTTTTTAAAGGTTTTTGTGGTCTTTTTTTACACAACGTTTTTGTTAGTTCTTGTATTTACATGTAAAGAAATCGCAACATAAGTGCTGGAAAATCCATATATATGTGAATATATGTATACATTTCTAGGCGATACATAAATAAATTTATAATTATATTCATAGGATCAGTCCTAATCACTGGAGTCTGAATCATCCGATGAAGAGGAGCTCCCAGACTCCGAGGAAGATGACTCAGCTTTCCCCGAACCGTCAGGACCACTGTTCTCCTTCTGTTCTGCTGAGTCATCTTCGTCATCGTCTTCTAATGCCTCGTCATCCTCCTCTGCGTCCCTCTGTGCTGCTAGCCGAGCGATCTCCTGCGAAGAGCCTGCAGGAGGAAGGGGGGGGCCAGAGTTAGAGCTCTGCGGCTGTGTGGGGGGGTTAAGGCCTGGAGTGAGAAGCATCCCTGGGTAAAGCATACTGGAGAGTAACAAGGGGTTGAGAGACAGTGAAGAGGCAGCTGAAGCACTTAGTGGGGCGGAGGAAGAGGAGCTGGAAGTGGAGGAAGGAGTGGAGTTTGAGCCCTCTGTCCTTTCTCCTCTGGGCTCTGAGGCTTTCGAGGCAGACGGTTCTCCTGCTGCACCGCTTCCCTTTGTCTTCTCCTCCAAGCCTCCTGCGCCCTCCTGAGCCGGCTTCCCCAGCAGGCTGCTCATGCCAATCAGGTTAGGCAATCCGGCCATACCAGAGAGCATCATGGGAAACATGGCGGCTAGGTTACTGGCGGCCAGGTTGCTGGCGTCGGTCGGCAGCCCCATGAGGCCGGCGGTGAGCTGCAGGCTCTGGAGGCTCTGCAGGTTCTGCTGGAAGGCCTGCAGGCTGCTGAGGTCCAGCCCAGAGAGCAGCCCGTTGGCCAGCAGGGGGTTCAGGCCCATGGCAGCGGGGTTGGGGGCTGAAGCTGCTGCTGCTGCTGCTGCCGCCGCTGCCTTGGCCAGAGGGTTCTTGGGTCGACGTCCACGCCGGCTCACCTCCTCAGGAACGATGGGTCCCGTCAGGATCCTGTCAAACATGCTCTCTGGGAGGTAACCCTGGAGACAATGTGGAGGGAATATATGCAGGGTGAGCAGAGATACACAGCGCAGCTAGAGATGATACTTCACTGCAAATCACAGTACATGAAAAGACGCATATACTGTACATTGTTAATTCTCTAGGTGCATCTAGCTCAAACTAAAGCAGTCCGACACAACAGCCCTGCAACCAATCCTACATTCATCACAGTTGTTGAAACTGTAGCCTACCTTCATGCAGATCAAATATAACACCATAAACTACAGCTTCCAGAATAATATTACCATTAAATCACACCTTCTAAAACAGTAAAGGATTTATTACTGGGAAGTTATTGATTTGATTTGTGGCTAAGAGTATCTAATACAGATGCAACAGTGTATTGATAACACAGTTAAAACACTTTTCTGACACATCTTAGTCCAGTAATAGTTTGGATGAATTTGTTAGCGAGTGACTCACCGACTGTTTGACGACATCAGCCCATTCAGGTGGGACTCCGTACTCGGGGTTCTCCTGAAGGAACCGGCACAGATCCTTCAGAGGAGGAGCAAACGCTCCACCGACCTAACGAATGAAAGATTACAGAAACATGAACAAATGTACAACGGGGCGAGATACACATTTTACAATTAGGACAACAAAATCCCTTCTTCCCCATCCTTAGTGGTAGAATCTGAGTTGTATTGTAGTAAGAGTGAGGACAACTTGTTTGAGATTGAGGGTATGCGGTAAACACACACACACACACACACACACACACACACACACACACACACACACACACACACACACACACACACACACACACACACACACACACACCACACACACACACACACACACACACACACCACACACACACACACACACACCACACACACACACACACACACACACACACACACACACACACACACACACACACACACACACACACACACACACACACACACACACACACACACACACACACACACACACACACACACACACACACACACACACCTTGCGTGCATTCCTCCTGTTGATGATCTGGACCCTCTCCTCTCCGGTCAGGCTGTTCACATCAATCTTGTTTGGGTTCCTGCAGCGGTGCCTCTTCTGTTTGGGCCGACCGTCCTGGAAGTGGAACTGCATTTGCATCTTATTCACCCCCTGCACATGAGACATGGAGACATTGAGACATTGAGACATGGAGACATGGAGACATGGAGACATGGAGACATGGAGACATTGATACATGGAGACATGGAGACATGGAGACATGGAGACATGGAGACATGGAGACATGGAGACATGGAGACATGGAGACATGGAGACATTGAGACATTGAGACATTGAGACATTGAGACATTGAGACATGGAGACATGGAGACATGGAGACATGGAGACATGGAGACATGGAGACATTGAGACATTGAGACATTGAGACATTGAGACATTGAGACATTGAGACATGGAGACATGGAGACATTGAGACAAATGTCTGACTGAAGTCACCTTTCTGCACAAGCCAACTATGAGTGTAGTTGTTTTTAAATCAGCTGGAAACCACATATCTGAAAGCCATGTTCTGAACAGCATATTCGTTCCTCTAAATCCATAAAAAAGTGTTTTATATCTTATGATTTCAAAAGTTTCTCCTTGTGTTTTTGTTACATTGTGTATTGTCTATAGATACACATATTTCTACTGTTGATATGTATACATGTACAGTTTATCTTCTACTATGTGCTATGCCTTGGTAACATGCTGCTGTAAAAACCATTTCCTAATATGGGATCAATAAAGTGAATGTAATCTAAAAAGCTCACAGGGACATGTTATGTTACATAAGCAATGAACTCACAGGGATGTAGGCTCCTGTGTCTGCCACAAAGCCAGGGTGCTCCATCAGCCACTGTTCCAGGTCTTTCCTCTGGGGGGCGTCCTCCCCTGCCAGCCGGGTGCCGTCTTTGAGGTTGATGACGGGCACCCGGCTGTCAGAGTCTGCGGGCGCCTGACTGGAGCTCTGGCTGTAGCCCGGCACCGGGGCCACAGCCATGGCCACCTGACCAATACCCCCCCACCCTGGAGGCACCTGGAGAAGAGCACAACACAGTGTTTGCAAAGCACACACAAACAATACCAGTGTTAAAACATGAGCAACCAGTGAACCAAAGCAAGCATAAACTGATGTTTGGGCTGATTTCAGTAGTAACGGTTAGACTCGTTGCATTTGGATATTTAGTTAGGGATATGTGTTTTGTAGCTTGTAAATGTTTACGTACAATACGTTAACTCTTTCCAATTCTAGCTGTATTAATATTATATGTTGTAATGGTTTCTTTACAGTCTCTGTGCCCCTCTTCTCAAGCTTTAGATCAAACACATCTTTCTTATGATTGTTCTTGTATTTTTTTAACAATTTGAGAAGTAAATTGAAAACACTGCAGACCATTATTTTTTGGAGCGTTGTGGTGCCGTACAAGCTGCTAAGGCCCCGGCCACACGAGGACGAAAACGGTCGTTTGCGTTACTGTTTAGTGTCATATAGACCGTTCGGCCAAACGAGGACGACCGCATACGGCACTAAACGACTGCGGAAACGATAACGGGTCCCAAGGTGGATAGAACGGCATACGCAACGCTCTGGGGGGTCAAACGGCTCCGTGTGTACGCCCTATACGATCATTTTCTGATAATGATGAGGCAATAGCCCCGCCTCTCCCCACCTCTGCTGCTCACCCCCGCGTCAAAGTAAACTGCACACTGAATTCAGATTATTTATCTTTCTCTCGATATGGACATAAACGCGAGTGAAGTCTAATCTGACAGGACGGAGACACCTCTCAAACTAAACTAGTTATAAATATGTTTATTTTTACTGTCGGCCGGGTCACTCATTACTGGATCAGCTGCTGCATGAAACAGACACTGACGCTAACCGAAGAGAGGGAGGAAAAAAAGAGGCTCAGTGTATTTTATTATTATATTATATAGATTCGTTATTCATTTGTTTTAAAGCTCAATAAATAACAAAGAAGACCTTTGACCGGCACTTTTATAATTTTATCGGAAGATTTAAACTTTAATACACGTTGACTGGCAAAAAACTCTGCCCGGTTCCCTCGGCCCCCACCGCGGAGAATAAACAGAAGGGCAACCATGACAACCATGCTTCTTCGCTGCTTTTGTGGAGGAAATTACAGCGCCACGTACAGGCTCCTGCATATGTACTGCAGCTTCTCCAGCGGTTGGAGCTAAACGGAGCGGTCTCGTGTGGACAGACACTATCCGGTGAATATTGCGTGTGGACGGAAGCTTTTTTGCGATTGCGTTAATCCTATGCGTTTAGCCGTTTTCGTCCTCGTGTGGCCGGGGTCTAAGACAGGCTGCTTACCTGATCAGGAACAGCAGGGGCTCTGTTCCTGTTCATGAAGAGCAGGTCCATCCCCTCCACGTTCTTCCTCCTCCCCCTCCGCCTCTTCACCACCGGCTGGCCGTCCAGTGCTCCGTTCAGCCTCATCTGAGCAGGGAGACCTGGAGGAACTGCAGGAGAAGAAGCGTGTTAGCTGTGGGCCACTTTGAAGCAATGAAGCTTCGAGGTGTAATTGGAAATTGTAGACACACATTCAGAATTCAATGAACAGCTTTTTAAGACAATAACCTCAACCGTACGGTATTTTTGCATGAAACATTCAGATGGTTTATTTCAGACTAAACGATTACAATTGCTTTGTAAATATTTGTGTAAACAAATCCAGTAGGCCTACAGAAGATGGCTTATGTCCTTGCAGTCTTCACTCACTAAAACTATACTCTGCTGCCATCTAGTGGTGTTACAAGGAAGGTAAAGGAAGACATGCCTCGACACAAGTCTTATTGTATTTTGAATAAACCCACCGCTCTGGAAGCTGCACTGAGGCTTGGTGATGTCGGCCAGGCCGGTGTCCGAGGCGCTCTGCAGCTCCTGAAGCCGGGCCAGGTACTGCTGCTGCGCCTGGGGCCCCTCCTCCGACTCCAGGGGCCGCTTCAGAGGTAGACCTTGTTTCTGGAAGGTCAACTTCAGACCTCCCTCCTGCTGAACACACAGACAAGAAAATGTGTTGGATACGTCTAGGAAGATTTATAGTGACTGGGAAAACAAGGTGAGTGATATACAAGGAGGGATTCTAGCTTATTATTATTGTTTACGGAGTTCTCTGCCTGTATGTCCAGTCATTTAAGGGTCCTTGTATCAAACTCAATAGTTATGTTACATTTCCATGTGATTAATCATGTAATTGATAAGAATTTCTTACAAAAAAGCAAATGTTTGTCAGGTATTTTCTTGTTAGTAGTATTGACACACGCAGGGCAGTGGGTGAAGTCTATTCATAGTTTGTACAGTAGTGGGAAGCCATGCCAAACTGATAGCTGCTGTCAGCATTTACAGATGTTCAAGGTAACTAGCAGCAGGGTCTGAGGGTCTGTGTAAGATGTGGGAAAAAAAGACCCCGATCAAAAAGCAGCACTCAAGCAAGGAGTAAGTGGAAGCATGTCAGGCCTGCAGAGTTAACAGCCACGTTGCCTGGAAGCATATTAGAGCACAGCCACGGCCTCCGTTTCAATGAGATTATAAGCAAGACTCCTCCAGTCTAAAGAGGCTTCAAACTCAACCCTTGTTATATTCTCATGACTGATTTGTGCTCATGTAATCACAGCCCCAGAGCCCAATTCAAATTGAGTGTGTGGGAAAAGAAAGGAAGGCTGCTATTAAATTAATCTCTCATCCTGCCAGGCAGTAAAAACCACTAATCATACCCAAAGGAAAGAAGGAAGAAAAACCCAGAGAAACATGCTGAACGCGGCAGCTAGCGCCGGTCATGGCAGCGTTGGGGTCCTACGGTTAGGCGAAGCAGAGGGAGGTGGAGAGGAAGGGCGAAATCAACATACATCGTTGAGTTTTACTGAGAACTCCTTGTTTTCTGCAACATGCTTGGTCACCTTTGACCCCTGTGGAGAAGCGGAGGGGTCCTCGCACAGACTGTTGGCATTGTCCAGCAGCTTGGTTGTGTAGAAGGAGGCCACGGCACCGGGCTCGTACACCCGACGTGTTCCCGGCCACTTGCCCTTCAGCACCGCCTGGCAGATGCTGTCCAGGCGGTTGATGATCACACGATCCTAAATAAACAACATTAGCACGTTAACAGTCAGTTCTGATTTCCCTCCTCACCAGGGTAATCACTTCCATTATTTCCCATTTAACTTAATACGTTTAAAAGCTTCTCTTGAGAACTGGACTTAAACTCCCACTGTACATTTTACATTTATATTCAATTTAATATTGAATAATCCATTTCTTGCACAATAATATCCTGCATTATATTTGTTACTGGAAATATGTCCACATTTTTTTAACTTTTCAATGCTATTTTATTTCTATTTCAGAAATATTTCGGACATTTTATTTCTAGTGTCTTAATTTCTCTTATGTACATTGTCTTGTTTTTTATGCTGCTGCAATGCAAACAATTCCCATTTCCCATCCATCCATCCATCCAGCGAGCCGAGCCAGCGAGATAGAGAGCGATCTAGCCAGCCAGCAGCGAGCCAGCCAGCCAGCGAGCCAGCCAGCGAGCGAGCCAAGCCAGCGAGCGAGCCAGCCAGCCAGCGAGCGAGCCAGCCAGCGAGCCAGCGAGCCAGCCAGCAGCCAGAGAGCGAGCCAGCCAGCCAGCCAGCCAGCGAGCGAGCCAGCCAGCGAGGAGCCAGCCAGCGAGCGAGCCAGCAGCGAGCGAGCCAGCCAGCGAGCGAGCCAGCCAGCGAGCGAGCCAGCGAGCGATCCAGCCAGCGAGCGAGCCAGCCAGCGAGCGAGCCAGCCAGCGAGCCACGAGCCAGCCAGCCAGCCAGCGAGCGAGCCAGCCAGCCAGCCAGCAGCCAGCGAGCGAGCCAGCGAGCCAGCCAGCCAGCCAGCCAGCCAGCCAGCGAGCGAGCCAGAGCCAGAGAGAGAGCCAGCAGCCAGCCAGCCAGCCAGGCCAGCCAGCAGCCAGAGAGCAGCCAGCCAGCCAGCCAGCCAGCGAGCGAGCCCAGCCTCCAGAGAGCCAGCCAGCACCAGCCAGCAGCAAGCGAGCCAGCAGCGAGCGAGCCAGCAGCCAGCGAGCCAGCGAGCGAGCAGCAGAGAGCAGCCAGCGAGCGAGCTAGCGAGCGAGCGAGCCATCAGCCAGCGAGACCAGCCAAGCCATCTATCTATCTATCCATCCATCTATCTATCCATCTATCTATCTATCCATCCATCTATCTATCTATCTATCTATCTATCCATCCATCCATCTATCTATCCATCTATCTATCCATCCATCTATCCATCTAATACTTGATGTGATGCTTTGTTGGCCATGCAGTGTTGTTATGCATTAGTAACTGGATTGCAGGTGTTCACCTTTGGCCAGTAGGATGCAGCGAGCATGTACCCTCCTCCCTGGAAGGGATGTGAGGAGTTGTTGGTGATGCCGTTCTCAGCCGTGTGAGGTTCCTGGGTTTCATCCTGCGTCATGGTCAGAGACGCCACGCTGTCCTCGTCAAAGCCCTTCACCATTGCTGCTGCAGGCACTGAGAACACAGGACACAGAGACAGATGTTAGGAACACACCGGAAGCTTTTAAGCACGCATGATTTTGTGCAGTTAGTATTATTTCAAACTGCCCTCCGTTGCTAATGGACCAAATGAAAGCAGGACCGCAGAAACAAACCATGATTAAGATAGTCTCGTTTTTTTCCACCTACACTTTTGACATTGTTTTAGTTTACTAACCTTTCTTCTTCCCTTCCTCTCCCTCACTGTCGCTGCCATTGGAAGAAGACGAGGAGGAGGACGATGATGACGAGGAGCCAGAGGAGCAAGACGACGAAGAGGACGAGGAGCTGGACCCGGAATGTGACGAGGAAGAAGAGGAGGATGAGGAGGTGGAAGAGGAGCGCGACGAAGAGCTGGAGGAGGAGCCGCCTGAGTCGGACTCAGAGCCCCTCTTGGCCTCCCTGCGGCGCCTCTTGGCCTTCTTGGGTTTCCTCTCGGAGGAGGTGGGGGTGAGGGGCTTGGTGCGCGCTGCAACCATCTGCATCTCGCCACCAATCATCTCAAACAGCGGCTTCTCCTCCAGACCCGTGGGAGTCGCTGGTGCTCGAGTTGGGCTCCATCTCTCCGCCTGCTTCTCCCTGCCCTCCTCCCCCTCTGAGGCCGGCTCCACTTTGGGTACGACCCCACCGAGCTCTGCGTCTGTGTGGGTCGGCGGAGGCAGCGGAGAGCCCGTCAACATGGAGCTGCTGGGCTGGCACTGAGGCTGTAGGAGAGGGGTGGGTGTGTGTGAATGCTGCTGAGCGGTCTTTGTTTGGCTGTAGTTGCGCTGTGCCGCCATGAAGCTGAGCTCGGGGTCCCTCAGGATGTGGTAATCTGTGCGGCTGACTCCGTGCTTGGCGGCCCCGATGAGCAGGTCTCGGTCGTGGGTTCCTGCCTCCCACCAGACGGGCAGGTCGGAGCTCATCTGGCACAACAGCAGGCGCTCGTAGAACAGCTCGTGGCGAAGGACTTGTTCCCTCACCTGGCGAAGCAGCTCCACCCTGTAAAGCGTTCGAGACGCTCGCTCCTCTGTGATGGGCTGGATGTTCAGGGACGGCTCCACCGCAGCGTCTGGAACAAAAGACGGAGGAGCAGGTGTGAGTGTGTGCGAGGAAATGAAGGCTGCTCTACAGGTACAACCCACCGACCTGTTTGAGTTTAAACATCACACTGTTTGTCTTCCAGCAAATGATTAACCTTATCAGCCCCTCTGCTTGAGTGCTGCTGAGCCAGCTTGTTAATAAGATGCTGCCGACCCCTCTCCAGAATTAAATCATTTACAGCCGGCGTGTGGGTCATACAGTATAAGTCACTCAGGGCATGGTACATTAGGTAGAAATACATAATATACCCTAATATGGCATTTCCACAGCCACCATATGTTCAATACAGACACATAAGGCAATATAATTACTTATCCAATGTTCAAAATAGGTAAATCATTCGTTTTTAAATAAACTTTGAGAAGTGGGCCAAGCATTATTTCATAGATACAGTGTGGGGCTGCAAACAATAACAATAAGGGCTGCAACAACATTAATAATTCACTTTTAAATACATTATTTTTTTCTGATCCATTAAGCCATTCGTCACTTCAGTTTCCTAAAGGTGATGTCTTTAAATGTCTTGCTTTGTATTCGTCTAAAACCCAAAGATATTCAGTTAAGTATGATATAAGAGGGAAACAGGAAATCTTGATTAATCTTTTAGCAAAATAGTTGACAATTATTTGTTGTCAATCGACAAATTGACAGGTCATCTAATTGTTGCACCTCTAGCTCACGGTAACTGACCTTCTGTAGGGAATGTAAAACAAAATGTGGATGTGGCGGTCCACATGTCCAGACTCCTTATCTTAAGCTGTGCAAAAAGACTAACAGTTTGTCTGTGTGTGTAGATGTGTGAACAATCAAAAGACCCCTCACCTCCCTCTTTGGGTGGCAGGCGACACACCCTCCGGCACATGGCGGCAAAAGCACACAGGTATTTCTGCAGGCTCTCGTCGGTCTTCTTGTGCAGCCGAGCCATGGCTCTGAACTTGTTCCAATCAAACCGGCCGAGGCTCGGGTCGAAAACGACTCCAAAAGTAGAGACCACACGGTAGAAGTCAGCCTCTTCTCGCCTCGTCCATCTGGGGAGAAAAACACGTAGCCGGTGATGACACCTTTCCTACAAAATGAAGTCATATCTCAATGAAACATCGTCCCACAGCTTGTGCTGTTTCTGTTGACTTAATTGCGGCGGCTATATTCCCATTGAATACGGCCGCTCTGAGGCTAAACTTCGCTCATTGATGTGACGCGTATAAATAATAAAGTCTGTACTGAACTCAACGTTTTAAGGATATTTAATATTGTAAACCAAAACAATAAACAAACAGAATCATACGGTCAACAAAAGTGATCAGAGCTAAACTCACCCCCATTGTCATGCTGCTCAACCTCTACATACACCAGGTGCTCTAAATACCATTAACCACAGCCATGTGACAATCACCGGAAACAACCCATTACAAGTGCGTGTGGTGTAAATAATGAAGGTAATATAACTATAAACACAGGCTACCACAGCATTTTGGTTCCTACACTGACCTTTGTTGCCGTTCAATCTTAGCGACCATCTTGGGGTTGAGGGTGTCGTTGAGTGTGGGGGGCAGCGGGCAGAGGGGAGCGGACAGCATCATGGAGGAGGGAGACGGAGTCTGCGTCTGGTGGATCTGGAGGATCTGCCGGCTCTTGGTGAAGCGCTGAGAGGCCGTGATCAGCCGCCTCAGCCTGGCAGTCAGCACTGAGGGGGAAGGCCAGTAGGAAGTCTGACTTCCAGTCAATGGAACTGCATCTGATCACAGAAATAGAAAGTACACTTTTAAATCCCTCAAATTCAAATCATTTTATTTTACAATTGTCATTCAAGTCTTTCCAGGACATTACTAGGACTTACATGTAACATCTTCATTGGTAATATTAAGTTTGATATCACATAAACACGAGACTACCACTACCTAAGACTGTAACAACACTGAAATAACACTGTGCATTATATACTTTCACAATTTAATAATATTAATACTGGCTGCTAGTTCACCTTTTTTTACATTTTCACTAACTCTGCAACCAATTTCTATACCTTGCACCTGTACTTGTTTTATTAAAATAAAGACATGTTGTTCTATTCCTAATGTTATTCTACTCAGTTTATCTGCCTTGTATCTGCACCGCCCCCTATGGTGGAAAAATGTAAATGTACCTGCTTTTGTACAAATAAAGGATTTCAGATTCTGACCTTAAAATAAGACTTTTAAATTTGCCGCTGCCTTTATTAAAATAACCAATTTATATCTTACACTGCAGTGTCATTTATGTTCTAGTATGGTATACAAGTCTTATTATACTTTAGCTTGTTTTAATTTGTATTTTTTCACCATTTTAATGACTCTTTTTAAATTGAATTGTAATTTTTAAATAATTTTTTTGCACCATGTCCGAATACTATAAATATTTGTATTGTAAAGCACGCGGAGCACTTAGCACTTGAATTGCTTCGTTGTAGAAATGTGCTATATAAATAAACTTGCCTAACTTTACATTTTACAACTTTCCCAGATTTCCCCCGCTTGTGGAAAGCCTGTTTTTATTTTCATCACAGCAAAGATAATCCACTGTGGATTATAAGCATCTAATACTCACCTCCGGCATTGTCAACGACAACGAGATCTCCAGGAGAAGAGGCGTCATCCTGCGTGAGAGGACAGAGTGAGATTACAGAACACATACGCAAGCAAGGAACATAAGGTTACCAAACTGATGGGTTTCACAATTAATCAAATCCAAGCTCAAATACACAGCGGTCAAAGTTTCTCTTTATCAGAGGACCAGCATGCAGCTGTGGGTCACGTGGCCTTACCTCCATGTCGTCCTTCAGCAGGGCGGGGGCAGGCTTGTACTCTGGGTCATCCACATCCCTACACACAAGACCAGAAACAGTTTCTACCCCTGCGCCGTCACACATAATGCAATAACCGTAACCATTCTCACACATACACACACTTTTAATGCACTTTATATACTATTTATTCCCCCGTATGATTGTTTATGTTGTCTGTCCTATTGTCGTGTTTTTTAGTGTTATGTATGTGTTTGTGTTTTTTGCACACCAGGACAGAGTTGCACTCTGAATCTCGTTATACTCGGTGTATAATGACAATAAAAGGCTTTAACCACCCACACACACACACACACACACACACACACACACACACACACACACACACACACACACACACACACACACACACACACACACACACACACACACACACACACACACACACACACACACACACACACACACACACACACACACACACACACACACACACACACACACACACACACACACACACACACACACACACACACACACACACACACACACACACACACACACACACACACACACACACACACACACACACACACACACACACACACACACACACACACACACACCCGTCCATGAAGTCGTTGCCTCTCTGTTCGGCAGCGATGGCCTTCTCATCCGGACGTCCCACACGCTCTAGGTAACACAGAGTGGGGTCCGCACGCAGAGTGTTGTACTTCTCATAACCTGGGAGAGCACAGGAGGAAAAGCAAATAACAGAGTTAGCAAAGGATGATGCATGGAAACCCTTAGATAGGGACCACACACAAGCTGCAGGATTTTCCCACAATATCCTGCTATCAATGGAAAATAGACCGACACACTGTAAAAACAAAATGATCAGTTCAAATGTTTTACTCACAACACAAATACTACATTTTGTAAACATTGTGACTGTTTTAAAGCAACTTTCTTATATTTTTTAGGGTTAGGGTTTCCTGTTTAAAGCACATGTTTATTATTTGGATAACCCTAAATATTTAAATAAAACAACACATAGTAAGAGCTGAGGTTTCTCACCATGCTTATAGACACCCAGCAGCAGACACTTGTCAGCGATGGCGTCCCACCACAAGGCCGGCAGCTCTGAGTGGTCAGGGTCTGGCACCCAGATCTTTATATCACTACAGAGGAGGAGGAGGAGGAGGAGGAGGAGGAGGAGGAGGAGGAGGAGGAGGAGGAGGAGGAGGAGGAGGAGATTTAAAGAGTCATCATTTGGTGGAATCCAATGATCGTCTTTTTGTTATGCTTCCATTTGCTTTAATCATTTGGTATTAATACACACATGTTTAAGTGTCATGAGGCCAAACACAATACTCTCCGTGAAGGGGTTTTATTGTGAAACACCAAAAGGCAGCTTCCTTTAACTTTCTATGGGGATTTCTTATTTAAAAGCAGCTTGATCAACCATTTTAAACAGTGCTGTATAATAGAAGAACTGCCTGTCTTTCACCAGCAGGTGGAGCTCTACAACCTTCTTATTCATGTGGTTTCATCAGATGATTCTTCCTACAACAGGTTGATACCATATGCTAATGACCACACTCCACTCAAGGAGAAACATCTATTTAATTCACCTCGGTACGGAAACTCTGCCCGGGTGTGTAGTGTTGGATTAAATCTGCTAAATCAATCTGACCTAAAGCATGTAATCAGCTGTTATATCATGTGAGCTGATCTGGGACTAGGCAAAGTGCTAGTTACCATCTATTGCATTGTGTTTTTCAAGAGTGTTAAGCAGTTTGAAGTTGTAGAAAAAACGCTAACAATGATAACAGTGAGTGTGTGTTGAGTGATGTCCGCTCACCTGGAGTCCACGCCGTCTAAAACCCTCTGGGCCTGGCTTCCTATCACCTCCTGTTTCAGGTAGTAGAGCATTCTGACCCTGAGCAGCACCCTGCACACAGAAAACCCAGTGGTCACAACAAAGCAGGCACAAACGCTGAGCGAGCAGAACCAACACACACACACACACACACACACACACACACACACACACACACACACACACACACACACACACACAGCGACCACAATGCAAATGAGTCAAATGTGTGACAATTCAGCTGGAATCCGAAAAATGGTTCTGTGTAGTCATGTCGTTTCACACAAACTACAGCATTCTTGCAAATAAGGATGTCTGAGTTTAGGATTGTCTTTGTGTGTACAGCTTTAAATCCTTAGAGCGAGCAGATAAACTCATATTTAATTATTGTGGTGTATTGTATTTTAACTGAGGATGATTTATAGACCACACAGAGAGTGGGCGGCTCCACAGAAAGGCTCCGAGGACCCGATTGAACAGACAGCCGTCTCTCTCCGGTCGTCATGTGGTCGTGCTCTGGCAGCAGACGAAGGTTGGGAAGTGGAGGCTGACAAGGTAGCGAGAGGCTGACTCACCGGGGAGACATTAGCTCCCTGATGCATGATCACACATCACAGACGGCAGGCTTTGAAACGAAGACACAGTGAAGTGGTGGGAGCTGTGGTGTGCCAGGCCATAACGTCTTGTGCTTAATGTACAAAGCCTGCCGTATAATCATTTTGTCTAAACGCAGAATGATTTTTCAATTCCGTCGTGTAATGCTGGCTGTTGGCAAAATGTGGAGGTTTTCAGGATTCCTGGCATTTGAGCGAGACTCTCTGTGGGGCATTGATATAACTGTGGAGTTATTATCTGTCCTACAATTACTCTTAACAGAATGGTTACATCTCAGAGGAGACACAGTATTCTCCGATCGTGCCAAATGAGTCGGGGAAATTCAGGAAAATTGGCACATCTACCTTTCCAGAATTAAGCCCCTACCACACCACAATTACAAATTGTTAATCAAGCCAGAGTAGATAAGAGCAATTATAAATGTTCCCCATTAGTAGCACACCAGTGGAGCAGCACAACTGTCTAGCACCTGTTGCCAAACCTCTGATATCTCAAAAGGTAAATATATAATTAAGAAGAATATGATCTAGAAGACTGAAAAACAACTCTCTTTTCTCTTTATTATCTTCCAGAAGGTGATGTGGGTTATTCTCTACATACGATCCACAAAATGCATCAGACAGGTGACCAACTTGTGTATGTAGTCTATGAGGTCAGAACTAAGAAAATCCTCTCTCAAGACAAACAAAGGTTCTGCGACCTGCTGTCATTCTGTGGAAAAAACTAAGTTCAAAGTGAAATCATAATATTTTTTGCAGCACTTTGACTGTCATTCACACCAGGTCATAGATTCCCATCTACCTCACACCTTCTGTAATATCTACCCTGCTCAGACACATTTGCTAAGATTCTGTATGAAGGAATACAAAATTAATCTGTGGCCTGTTCTCCAGCCATTGCCCCTTTACAGTTCTGCTCTCCTTTCACCAGCTCCGTAAGAGTTGTGGACGTATATTATGAAATACACCATGCCAGGCATTCCATATTTTGTTACGCAATATTGTTATGAATGAGCCCCAAATCCTTCCCTGACTCACTGACAGGACGAGGAGAGACCACAGGGCTCGTGTGTGTGTGTGTGTGTGTGTGTGTGTGTGTGTGTGTGTGTGTGTGTGTGTGTGTGTGTGTGTGTGTGTGTGTGTGTGTGTGTGTGTGTGTGTGTGTGTGTGTGTGTGTGTGTGTGTCTGCCAGAGTGATGGATGTCTGTGGTGACCAGTCTGGACTTGTAGCTCTGGTAAATCAAAGTGTTGGACTTCCTCCTTTCTCCTCCTCCACCCTCCAGTGTGGAGCCGCCCAGGAGCAGCTGCTGCTTCCTCTGCCTGTCAGCGCAGCCCTTCATCACTCTGATCCCAGTCTGTGTTACTCACTCTCTCTGTGTGTGTGTGTGTGTGTGTGTGTGTGTGTGTGTGTGTGTGTGTGTGTGTGTGTGTGTGTGTGTGTGTGTGTGTGTGTGTGTGTGTGTCTTCAGTCATACCACTGTCTTTCTGAAGCGAGTAAGCCCAAGAATGCATGACATGATGTGTGGCATGAAAATAATCCCTCATAGTCTGTTGACAGAAAACCAGCATAACGGCGAGACGCTGAGTCACGGATGTGATTCCAAATCAAAGCACATGAGATCTTAATGTGCCTCATCCAGACTGCGTCCTCCAATCCAAAACCACCAGACTTAGGGACAGTTTTATCCAACAGGCTGTTGGACTCCTGAGCTCTGTGAAGTGTCATCGTTCACACAATGTATGTTCATACTTACTGCTCATCTGACATCGGTTAATAGTCCTTATTTCTATATATTATTACAGTATAACATAATTAATTTACTAGACAGTACTTCGTTTTACATTTTGTTTCTTCTTGTGCTTTTTTACATGTTGATATATTCCTTTATCCAGCAACTTATTTAAAGTATTTCACTATTTTATTGCAGGTTTTATTGTTTGAGGAGCACGAGACCCAAAATGTCCAATGCCAAACTACACTGAAGCTATTTTGTGTGTCACGAATAAAGCTTTTGAGTCTTTGAATGTCAAAAGCACATTTTCATATCTTAAATACACCAACACGCGCAGGATATGTGATATTCATACAGTAACAACTCCACACACTGATTGTAGAACAAGACAATTACAATATGATGATTAGATTTTCTGACACGCTTGTCTTTGAAAACTTCTGGAAACTATCGGCATCATTGCATTCCCACTAGTTCCTAAAGGGTCCCTTCCTGTGTAGGAGTCATTTACATTTACGGTCCTGTTAAGGAGGCTAGTGACCGCCCCCTCACCCCCACCAGCCACATTCCAGATCCTCAAAGTAAAAAAACGCACAAGTCAGCAAACCCTGCTGACTGTGTCCCAGTTTGCCGGGCGTGTCACATATCAGACAATCCCTGGATTCAGCACAACTGGGCGGGGGAACAATGGAGAACTTTCTATGGACGCTGCAGCGCTCTGCGGACACAAGCTCCCTTTTAAAAAGGACCAGCCATCTACTAGGCTTTATATCTCAGCGGCCTATGTTTTGATAGCAGCCATCTTTTTTCCCCCTGTAAATAAGAGAGATCTATGACGGCCATTAGCGCGGCTGAAGTGTCATTAAGCTTCGCATCAGTCAGCTGGTCGCGATGTGATGCACGTCCGTTAATGAATCAGCCGACTGTCGGCTCCAATAGACGTTTTAGTGCCTCCTAATTACTGTGGCCACAGTTAAAATGTGAGCGATGTACAAATTGTATCTTCAAACACTTCAGGCTTTTATTAGAGTAAAATGAAACTGATACGATATGTGCTGGAAGAGAATAATGACCCGTTACTATAATAGCATAAAGGTTTAAAAACAGACAGAGACACACACTCCCACAAGAGATAAATCAAACTATTAGTCACCATGTGCACTGTGAGCAGGTTAAATGCACTTATATATCATATTTAAAGTGGGTCTCTGACATAAGAACACTATTCTATAAAGTCAAGAGTATTTATATTTCGTATAGACTAGAATATTGTATATTTTGGTTGTTGTCATATACAGTTGGCACAATCTAGGTGTCATACTTGACTTAAATGTCAGCTTCCAACATGTATTTATCTCTTTATATTGTGTTTTTATTAAACAAGGAACATGTCATCTGAGTTTTCTAATTGTAACTGTATTGTAATGTTATATTTGAACTGTACTATGTATTATTTGATTGACCTGTATTTAAATCATGTTTTAAAATGGTTTGTGTGATGGAGATGATGCAATGTGTTTAGTGTTTTCTGATGTACCTGCCTGAGGACTGCAGATTAGCTATTAGCTCAAATAGCTTGTAGCTAATCTCTTTTCTGAGATTAATGTATTTGTATGCATGGTCCTCTTTGAAATACATCCATAATATAATGTAATATGAAAATACATTAACCTCAAAAAGAGACGAGATGATTTATGTCAGATTTAACTATTGCAGTGTTTTATCTAAAGTCCCTGAAGAGGGACACACATACTTCATACCTTGTTCAAGGAATAAACCAGCAATTCTTTCAGTCCAACTGTAATATTAGAAGTCATTTTAACCAAAACAAAATGGAAAACTATGGTCAAGTATTTGTCTTGTACAATGTAAGGTGGAGTGAGGAAAGTCGTACTTGTTGCAGTGGTGTTTGAGGTGTTTCTTGTAGCCGTCGTCCTGCAGCATGTGCTCTGGGTTGTGTTTCCTGAGCCACTCGGCTTTGTGGATGTCAAAAGCGCTGGACTGGATCTTCATCTTCTTCCCCTTCCTGCCCCGCGGGACTGGAGCAGACAGACCTAGTGGAACAAGAAGGAGGCATTTCCTTAATCCCACTTAGTATAATCTCTCTATGTTCCACTATCTTTTGTGATGGTAGGGAAGGTTTCACTCCTTTCACTTTATCACTCACAACCTCAGAGCACACTACAACAACTGTGAACATTCATGAACACACCTCCGCCCCTCAAAGACTGCAACCACTACTATTAATAGAAAAACACTACATGTATACAGTTTTGTACATTTAACGTTTTTAAATCATCGCTACTACCTCTGCTTTTACCACTCTTATTTATTTGTGTCTATTTTGTACTGCTGTGAGAGTTGCCAAAGAAATTGTACTTTGTATGAAGACAATAAAGATATATTGTATTCTATATTCATAATGTTGTCTGGAAGTCACTCACCCAGGTGGTTCTGCAGCTCCTTGGTTTGTCCGTCCTCAGAAGGAGCGATCAGGTCCCACATGAAGCTTTTGATTTTGTCATCTCCACGGTAATGGACCAGGCAGTAAGACAGCAGGGCCCTGCAGATGGACTCCACATCCCTCTCCGTCAGCTGCTTCTTAAAACGACCGTGGGTCAGAATATCTTTCCAACGACCCCACCTGAAGTCAAAGACAAAAGCTAAATGTAAGAAATGTGGGCTCAGATTTAAATGAACCACTTTGTAAAGCTTTGCTACATAAGGATATTATTGAGAAACATGTACTGTACATAGCAGCATTTTGCATCTGTCTATCTGTCCGTCTATCTGTCCGTCCGTCTGTCCGTCCGTCTGTCCATCTGTCCGTCTGTCTGTCCGTCTATCTATCTGTCTGTCTGTCCATCTGTCTGTCTGTCCATCTGTCCGTCTGTCTGTCCGTCTATCTATCTGTCTGTCTGTCCATCTGTCTGTCTGTCCATCTGTCCGTCTGTCCGTCTGTCTGTCTGTCTATCTATCCATCTATCCATCTATCCGTCTGTCTGTCTGTCTATCTATCTATCCATCCATCCATCTATCTATCTATCCTTCCTTTATCGAATTTCCACTCTCTCTCATCAATGGACAACATCCACACAGTCTCTCTGATTTGAAGACTATAGAGTCATCTTACCCATAAACCAGCAGGTTCTTCTCCACTCTGAAGCACTCTGTGCGCCCGTAGCTGTTGAGGCGGTCGTGGTTTCTCCTGAGTTTAGGTTTGGAGTCGTCACTGTCGCTGTTGCCCTCTGAGAGCTCGGCCAGCTCATCCTTGGTGGCGCTGAACGGCCTCGTCTGCTTTCTGACGCGAGGAGTGTCGATCACCAGGCTGTTCTGAAGGGGGAGAATGAAGGCCAAACAAAATATCAGCAAGGCACCATCACGGTCTAGAATGCAGATAAAGAAAGGCTGAGACCGTACTGGATGTCTAGCCTCTCACATCTTTGTGAGAAAAGGTCCTAATTTTGCTCTGTATATTATATCATTTGTGGTGAAGTACATACTCTGCCGTTAGCCATTTCCATATCAACGTCAGCCTTTTGGGCCCATTTGTCCCAGAAGTTGGGGTCATCCAGAGATATGTCTGTGCGGTTTCCAGACGCCACAAAACTGGCCTGAAAGCAGACGTGAGAATCATATTAAACCATAATCATATGTGCCATTCCCCGTACGATGTATCCCCAGCTTCTCCTGCTGGAAAATAAACAGTCTAAGCTAAATGTAAACAATCGAGCCAAGTAAAAACAGTTGATAAAGTTTAAAGGTGTATTACTTTTTTTCGAGGCGTATTTATTTTCACTCACCTTAGCAAAGGTGGATCCTCGGCCCTCAGACTCGATGGTGATGGTCTTGGTGCGGCGCTGGAGGATCTGATCGATATCCTCCTCACAGAATTTGGCCCCTTCATCCTCATCGTCCATGATGGCGCCGTAAGCCCCCCGTCGCAACAGATCCTCGATCTCCTTCTTAGACAGCTGCTGCTGCGGAGGGGCCTGCGAGGTGCAGAGGAGAGAGACATCCAGGGTCACAACACTTTATAAACAAAGATGAAGTGAATATAAGATGGCCTTGAGGTGCAAAATGTTAATATATAAATGGTAATACACGACACATGGGGAAACACACACGTTTTATTATTCACTTTATAACATCAGCAGGGATGTGTCTAACCCCAGCAGATGTTTTTGTATGCAAATATGTCGCAGCCAGACCAGATGTGGAGACCTGCTAATATCTCAGCTTCCTCATACGTTTCATAATTCTCAGAGGAAGCGAAATGTGGCAGAACATCCACCTACACACTTCAAACACGCTGACACACTCCCTCACAAGAGATGAGTCTAATAGGATCAGTTACACTTCAAGTGGGTATTTTGAAGAATGAGCTTCAAGTTTTAGGGTTTTTAACAAGTTATTTTTCTTTGCTTGGCAGCTTGTCTGTCATCTGTAACACTGTTCCTCTGATGTCACTCAGGACTGAGATCAGAAACATTTGACTTTCATCATTGTTGGAGAGACAATTCGAAGAAGTCTTTGTCTCTTTTTGGCTAACTGTCGTGTTACAAATGTACATCTCAAAGCTAGTTGAATATTCATTGTTACAAAGAGGTACATCAGAGGATCGTTAATAAATAGTAACCAAACAAATTGTGTGAAAACTGCTCTGTGATTAGCGCCAGGCTTTTTCCATCCACAGCTAGTTTGTGAAATCATTGAACTGAAAAATGTCTCACCAAGGTCAACTCATAAAATAGACAGTATTCATTAGAAGCACGTTCTAAAATCAAACACCCCTCTTTGAAAATGAACTCGACTAAATCATTGAATTCCCTTATTTCTATTCCAGACAATTCTCAAACTCACCGCCCCCCCGGTGGCTCCTCCCAGGCTGTTATCTCGACCACTCATGCTCTGCAGCACCGCTTTGTCCAGGCCCAGCTTGAGGCTGGCGCGATCAAACATCTCCCGCTCGTACGAGTTCCTGGTGATCAGACGGTACACCTTCACTGCCTTGTTCTGACCAATCCGGTGGCAGCGAGCCTGGGCCTGTGAGGGACAGAAACATGAGTCAAATGCACTACAGGTACAATTAGGAGCTTCTGTGTTGATACCTTTAGTTTGAGCTAATCCTAAATGATGATAACTTTAATTGTTGAGGGATAATTGCATCTGTTCTTCGTTGGACATATTGTAAAGTACTTTTCGTGGTGATGACACGTTGGCAGGCGTTTACAGGACGGCAGAAGAGTCAAATACACTACAGGGTACAATTAGGAGCTGTTGTGTTAATAGCTCTACTTTGACCTTAATGACCCAAGATGGAAACTTAAATTCTTACGTGAAATGTGCACTTGTTCTTGATTGGACATGGCGTAAGGCACATGTCGTGGTGATGAGTCTCGTTGGCAGCCGTTTGCACAAGCAGATGTTAGACAAGAGATAACTGTGAGGGTGCCAAGATGTTGTCTACTTGTAGCACACTAATGGTAATCTACAGCAGCCTGTTGCATCTACTGCTAAGTAAGTGTGTGTGTGTGTGTGTGTGTGTGTGTGTGTGTGTGTGTGTGTGTGTCGTACCTGCAGGTCGTTCTGCGGGTTCCAGTCTGAGTCAAAGATGATGCAGGTGTCTGCTGCAGTGAGGTTGATTCCCAGGCCACCAGCGCGTGTGCACAGAAGGAAAACGAAGCGCTCTGAGTCGGGCTTACTGAAGCGGTCGATAGCGGCCTGACGCATGTTTCCACGAACACGGCCATCTATACGCTCGTACAAGTACCTGCGACACAAAGAAACGATCCGTTAGGCATATCAAAATCACTCACTGAATACTTATTCTTTAGTTAAGAGCTTTATGGAAAAGCTCAAGCATCATACATTTGAGTTTTCCTGATGAGTGTTATTAAGTGACTCCAGCCCCTTGCTCGACAATAGTGCGAATGGACTACATTTGACCCAAAGCATTATTTTACTTCCCTTCTACACCTCTGTAACTCTATCCTAGATTGACAGATAACTCTTATTTCTCTATGCTCTCTCATCTTGAGACCATTCTCCTCCACTCCCATGATACGACCCCCTGCACCCCCCAGGGTAATCCAGTCAGGAGAAGCCTCACACAAACTCCTGCTTGTCTTATGTAGAGAAGCCCTGAGGGTTCCTACAACCTGCAGCTGAACCCTGTCTGAGGTCTGTGCAGCGCAGCACCTCACAGCTGTTCAACAGTGTAGGGTTAGCTTCAGCTGCTGGTGGGAAGATAGATGAAAGGCGCAGAGAGAGAGAGAGAGAGAGAGAGAGAGAGAGAGAGAGAGAGAGAGAGAGAGAGAGAGAGAGAGAGAGAGCGAGAGAGAGAGAGAGAGATAGAGATGAGAGAGAGAGAGAGAGAGAGAGAGAGAGAGAGAAGGGCAGAAACAGAAACATGAGAGCAACAACAGGATGTAAGGAGACATAGATCAGAACTAAGACAAATGAGACTGAGCCGAGTGCAGATCAGGACACTTGAGAATAAAAACAAAGAAAAACCCAAACTCCTATCAGTAATGATCAGATTCCTAATTGCCATTTAACTCCAGCGCTTATTGCAAGCTGTAAACCTTTCCCCATGGTTGTCTTGCTCAATGTTCCTGACCACTCACTCACCCCATTTCAGCTTTTTATGGGACCTTTGGGGCATTACCTAAGATGCCACACACACACACACACACACACACACACACACACACACACACACACACACACACACACACACACACACACACACACACACACACACACACACACACACACACACACACACACACACACACACACACACACACACACACACACACACACACACACACACACACACACACACACACACACACACACACACACACACACACACACACACACACACACACACACACACACACACACACCCACACACACACACACACACACACACACACACACACACACACACACACACACACACTTTGTTCAAGGTAATGTTGTACTTTGGCAGAGCCTTAGGTTAGAGCTTCATAGCCGTGATATAAATCCAATCTCTTGTCCAGCATCTTTATCAGCTGCCACTGTGCTCTGTGGGTGGGAAACAAATGCTCGTTTCTTTTGTTTTTATTCACTCTAATTACAGGTCTAGATTCCATACAGTGCAATTTGAAAATAACCATTTTCCTAATTAAAGTCTAATGATATGACTCATGGAGCTGAGGCGTTTCATTTGAATTCTTGGCAGAAATGTGTGAAATTGCATGATTTCTTTGTCTTCCTGGTGTAGGAAGAGACAAATAAAAGACCACCCCCAATACTTTCTATAGGAGGGAAGGTACATTTCCAATTAGATCCAAAAGTCCCAGAAGGTACTCATCTGATGTGAACTGGACACAAATAATCACACTCATACCTGTGGTGGATTTGTTAGTATAAGGCAGTGTATGTTATAAAATATGTTCCTGCCCCTTTTGGACCTGACCCAGATAAATGGCTGCAAACACGGATAGATAAATGGGTGAATGTGTGTGTGTGTGTGTGTGTGTGTGTGTGTGTGTCTGTGTCTGTGTCTGTGTCTGTGTGTGTGTGTGTGTGTGTGTGTGTGTGTGTGTGTGTGTGTGTGTGTGTGTGTGTGTTGATTTCACTCATTAGATGTGATCAAACACTAAGCTGCTGCCAACTTCTCTCACTGCCATTTGGCTGTCATGTATCACATGCTAAAAACAAACTATTATACACATAGTGTCCCTAACCATTTGCAGCCATAGTATTCAGAACATCCTCTCCAACGTGTGGAGCAACTACCGAGTGTCCCAATAAGTCCTGCCTGCCATGTGCACAAGATCTGGTGCTTCCTTGAAACCATTCTGAATCTAAAAGAGGATAAGAGTGACTTTAAAAATGTTGAGCAGTAGCGCTAATCAAGAAAGAACCTGTGCAACAAATAAGTTGATTATTATGACATCACAGTGCAAAAGTGTTTTTTCCAGAACTAATATCATTATAGCATTTTATTTGCATGCTGTTGGATTAAATATAAGCTAAATGGCTATTGCTAACTTGTTATGGCTGATTTTTCTTAACCTCAATGCATAATATTTGTCTAAATACCTTGGAATCGTCTTAAAGAGATTAGGGCTGCTCGATTATGGCAAAAATCATAATCACGATTATTTGGGTCAATAATTGATATCACGATTATTAAAAACGATTATCCATTTACTTTAAAAACATCCATTTATTGAAAAAATTGTTTTGAACAATATGTTTTGAACAGTTGATCACCCTGAACTTTAAGTTTAATTCAACTGAAAAACCACTTGTGTACAAATAAAAATAATAATCGTTTTGTTTCGATTACGTTGTTTTCGTAATCGCTGCAAGCCAAAATCGAGATTAAAATACGATTAATTGCACAGCCCTAAAAGAGATTACAAAAATGCACTTTTTCAGACGTTTGTAGTCATTTTAAAATCTGAACCATACTGTACAGTATATGAAAAAAACCCATCATCATCTGTTCCCCGTACCTTCTCTGAATGAGGTAGTCTTCCAAGATGTCCAGGCAGCGCACCATCTGAGAGAAGATGAGCACCCTGTGGCCCCCGGCCTTCATCTTGGGCAGCAGTTTGTCGATGAGGACCAGCTTCCCGGCAGACTGTACCATCGCCTGCAGGTGGAAGTCGAAGGCATTGGGGCTGTACACCTCCCTGAAGTCCTCCATGATCTTCTCTTCTGCCCCTGAAGAAGGAAAGACACGGGGACGTCAGCGTGTGGATTTATTGCTTTTTTAACAAGATTTAACTTCAGCGCTTTCCCTTTTTTGAGAGTACAAAAAAGGGGAAAGCATTTGAGAGTATTTTTAAATATCACATTTTAGATGCTTGTGCAACATATAAAGTAACATTTCATGAATATTAACCAGAACCCTAACCCCTAACCAGAGATGACCGTAATGCAGTGGTTCCCAACCTGGGGGGCGCCAAAGATCGCAGGGGGGGCGCCAGGCCTCAGATGATTTGAGGCCAAATATCATATTTAGACTTTTTAAAAAAAATTTTTTTTTTACATATAATTGTAAAGCAATACATGATTGTCACTAAAAGCCTTGTCTCTACATTACAATACAATATAACAAATAATTGACTAATTAATTTTAATACAAATTCAAGTTAGTAGCTAAAGGCATAAAAAGACAGAAATGTATAATTATTTCTTTAATAGAAATGTTTCTTCCTGCCCGTAAAGTGTCCAAACCAGGCTTTTCTGGATAAGCGCATTTTTAAAACATAGTCATTGTCCATGCCGGTTTCAGATGGATTATTTGTCATAGTTGCTCCAATCAGATCATTTTGTAGATTATTTACGACTTTTGAATCCACATAAACACATCGGCAAAATCCGGCTTACTCTGAGCATGTGCTTTAAACAGTTTAATCCCTTTGTGAATTGTTTCCACTTGCGCCGTCCTTTAATTTCTTCATACAGCGGGAATCCAAATGAATTAATCCTGAGTCCAATAACCATCAAAGTCACTCCAATAGTGCTCCTTCATTACGCTTTCATCCTCCTTTAACAACATACTTCACATTCATCCAGTTTGTGACAGTAGTTGTAGCATTTTGAGACTTTTAAACTTTAATTACTGCTGTTGCGCGTCCCCCCCCTAGTGTGTGTGTGTGTGTGTGTGGGGGGGGGGGGCGCAACTTCCAACAGGAGTCATTTGGGGGGGCTCTTGGGAAAAAAGGTTGGGAACCACTGCCCTAATGTATAAGTTACATTGTGATAGCAGGAACGAACACAAAAACACGACAGATCCAGTGCATATGCTCAAAATCCAAAATATGTTGAAATGACCATATGTTTGTTTTTGTCTGATGTAACAGTCACTTGTGTAATCAAATGATAGGAAGCTGAACTTAAAAGTGAGCAAAACACACCTCCTGAAGACTAAACAGGAAACTGAGTAATAACAGACCTTCTGCTGCTTTGCCTGCCAAGATCACAATTGTACATTTGAGCGTAATGAACCTATATTCAACTTCATCCTACCTTTGATGAGGTAGGGGTGGTTGCAGCACTTTCTCAGCTCCATCATGGTGTTCACCAGGTTGGGCATATTGGCCTGGCCGGCTCCTTTAGCCAGGAAGGTGAAGTTCTTCTCGAGGATAGCGCGGTAGTATTTCTTCTGAATGTTGGTGAGCTCCACCTCGATGATGGTTTCCTCTTTAGGAGCCAGCTTCTTCTCCACGTCCTCCTTCAGCCGGCGCAGCATCATGGGCTTCAGGATGGCCTGCAGCTTCTGGACCTGTGGGCCCCACGAGGAGGAGACAGTTATATCATGTCCTGCAATGCTGCTTCCCTGGACATCTTCAAGTCATCATTACAAACTCACCTGTTCACCATGGCCTTTGACCCCTAACCCATCACAGTCCCCCTGCTTCTACTCCTACTTATTATTTGAACCTTTCGTTTGTTTGTTTGTTCACCATGTAAAGCGGCCTTGGGTCCCTTGAAAGGCGCTTTACAAATGTAATCTATTGTTATTAATATTATTATTCTGTATCTGATGCAAGATATTGTGATCTACAGATGAGTTGGGTTACACATGCTGAGTCTTAGCTGGGTCTGATTAAGACTATGAACACCAGTGTCATACATGTCCTTACAGAACATGTGTGCATGCTCCAGTGACTTTTCCATTCGCAAGTTAAGACTACATTTGTTGTTTTTAATAATTGTCTTCAAAATGTGATCATAATGCATAATCAGACTTCAAATATGGAAATACGTGTTAAATGACTGATGTATGCAGATGTTAGAAACATTAAAATAACATCAAAACACAGGGGAAGGCTATGTAAGCTCATATTCTGTATTTGATGTATCTATAGCTGTAGAGTTATTATGTATTAGAATGTCTTACTTTTATATTCATATGTTAAGTTTTAAAACCAGTGATTTTATTTTGGTTTCCTATGATGAGTTTGTGCTCACAGCAGAACACCACAGCTTCGTAACTACTCGACCCCGATGAGTGGGCCAGCTTCCCTCTTTTTGTAGTACACACACAGGCCCTTGACTAACACAGTTTTTAGGAAAGATACCCGCACCAGCAACGCTTTCTATAAAACGCTTTCACATTTCCACCGGTACAAAGAGCTTCTATTTATCCTCGCCTGTTGAGTACTAGCTGTTCCAAAAGTGTTTACTTTCAGCAAGAGCACAACACTTCAAACATGATTGAATGCTTTCCTCGAGCATCTCTTTAGGGATTCAGCCTAAAAATGAAATGCCAAGTGTAAAAGTAAAAGGTAAAACGCTTTTATCTTGTGTCAACACACAGTCCAATAATCATGGTTGATGTGGTGGTTCCATCTGTACCAATAGGGTCTTTGAAGCCGTGTTTAGTGGGGCTCTAACAGACAATAATGTGTCAAACAACAACACAAAAAGTGGGGTGTCCTTGTTGAGGACTACAAATGGCACCAGAAGCCCAGACCACATCTGAACTGATTCATTGACATGTGGATTTCTGACTTACGGAATATTTGCATATTGACATATTCTTCATGTATCTGTGGGCTCACCTGCTCTTCAGTCTTCAGGTCTCCAAACTCCTGCATGAAAGGGACTTCTGAGGGGAAGCGTGCCGGCTCCAGGAAGTGGAGCAGGCTGAAAAGTTCTTCCACAGTGTTCTGGAGAGGAGTACCGGTCAGCAGGGCTTTGTGCTCCTGAAAGAGAACAAGACACACACAATGAGAATGTAACATTTGATAATTAGACACATTATACTTTAGAGAACTTGATACAAAGTCTTGAGTCAAAATAGGTGGCATTAGTTTTTAAACGAGAGCTTTAACAATGCACACATATCACACTTCTAAATGTGTGTGTTATGTACCAGGTTCATGAGCTTGAAGCCCTCTAGCAGCTTGCAGTTCTTGTTCTTGAGGCGGTGGGCTTCGTCGATGATAACACAGCGCCAGTCTATGGCGTTGAGAATGGGACAGCCTCCCAGGATCATCTCGAACGTGGTGATCACCGCCTGGAACTTGTAGGCCCCTCGCATCACACGGCCCTTTACAGGGATGCAGGAACATGTGTCAAATTAGTTGACAAAGCATTATTATGTAGTACAAGTGGAAGTGTGTTAAAGTTTAATTTGCTTCATAGTATTATAAATTTGAATGATGCAGAATGTCATTAAGAAAAGCTGTTTTCAGAGAGAATATAATGAGCATGTAACCGCTAACAGTTAGAAACCCACTAATTTGCAGCCTCGTGCTGTTTCAATTCAAAACCATGTTCAAAACCTTTATTTATCCAGGTCAAATCCCATTGAGATCAATGATCTCTTTTTCAAGGGAGACCTGCAGCAGTAGATTCCACAGGAAGACATAAAAACATAAACAACAGAACAACAAAAGGACATCATACAGCAAAATGTACAGGGATTACAATTTACATATCTAACCACATGTACAGGTACCAACAGCATCTGATTTTGTAGCATCCAACCGAGCTTTAAAAACATGTAGTGGTACTAATGTAGTGGCTGTTGAGAGCAAACACATGGCTTACTTTACTACTACACACCTCTTGATTGTGAAGCTATCTCCAATCTAACATGAGTGCACACCTGCTTGTGAGTCTTTTTGCCATTTGTTTATTTGTCCTTCTGGGGAGGCTTTTCTTCACCCCGCCTCTCCATTTGTAACGATTGTCTTGACAACAGTCCTCTAGGGATACTCAGTTATCCAATAAGGCCCTCCCACAGCCTGCTGTAGAGCCGCCTCTCTCTGCGATACGCCTGAGCGCCGCTGACAGAGCTCCCCTCGGGGCTGCGGTGACATCACAGGCTGCTGGGAGACAGCCTGGTGGCGGCTGCGCTGTCTTCTGCTCTCTTTTGCCTTCATTCCTACCACGGTTCGTCTGAAAACTAAGAGCATCTCGCTGCCTGTTGTGACACATCACATGGCCTGCCAACCACAGAAAGCCTCTGCCCAAGGCTCACTAACTACCTAGCAGCCCCCTCACTGTCGGGAACGTGCCCTTTTTTAACACTGTTTTACGCTTCGTTAGTACCGCTTAATTAGGAAGATGTTCTCTTACTCTCTTAAAACGCAATATATCATTGGCTACATTGAATTATCTAAAATGTGAAACTAGAGTTGCACAATTAAAGCTCCACGTCCTTTTGAAATGGCCATATTGAACATTTCCAAATCGCAGTTTGTGCAATATTTGGTAGAGAAGGAAAAAATATATACGTAAATATGATTTTGAATGAGGATCTGTGATGCTGTAGAGACGTCCCTGCAAGTATAACCAATCTTAATAAAAACCATTGTTGAGTACAGACCCTGTGAATAAATATCACACCCGGATCATTACATATATTTTTGAATAGCGTGGAAACTATCATGAATCATATCACAATGTCAGTCGAAATAATGACACCTAGTTATTGTTCCCAGATCCTGCCGACCTACCGAACCTTTAACAATGTCTCAAATAAGATATTTATGTTATTTCTTCAACATTTTCCTGAGATATTCACTATCCTCCAGCTGCCGCCCTCCTTCCTCCTACAGGTGATATTTGCCTGGAAACATTGTGGTAAGTGGGGTTGCTGCATTAGTTACAGAGTCCCAGTGTTTGTGGTTTCGTGTTACATACGGTAATCACGTTCCACCCGGCTTTTCAATATCTGTCTCCTTTTGTTTTATTCAAGCCTCCTGTTTCCAAACACATCATTAGATTGCTCTCAGGACGTCATGCTGCTGACACAGTGCAGCTGCTGTTTTCTAAAAGGCACTGTGATTATTTTTAATCGAAGTGAATCACTGCTTTCCAGTCTGAAGGTAAGCACAGTGACGTTGCTTTTTCCTCGTCCGTCTTTAAAAAGGAGAGGTATGTCAGGGCAAAATAAAAAGGCACATCACTCTTAAAAATTCAATTTGTGTTAGGAAGGCCCGGGTTGATTCATTCCCGGCTACTTAAGGCCAAAGCAACTCATGTGGAGCCAGAACACACAAACAACACTTTGAAGGAAAGCAGTGTTCTTGCCTAAAACACACAATGGAAATAGTTTGCAAATCTAAGATGTATTTAACGTTTAGAAAAGGTTTGCATTTTATAAAAAATGAAATGAAAATTACATTCTCAAGGAATCAGTATCACAGATTATGACTGTCAATGTTGGCTCCTTACACTTTTACACAGTTGAAATCAATATGGATTGCATGTAATTTACTGTCTGCATTGGAGAGCAACTGTCTCGTGTGTTTTTGATTCAGTGGCCGTACTACCCATTAGGCTTTTGGGGGTTTTCCCTTTCCTGTAGTGTGTTGTGATTTCTATGTCAATGCAAAGGCTAAAATCTCAGTTTCCTTCCAGAGGGGATTTCTCTCCCACACACTCCTCCTCCTCCTCCCCTGCCTGAAATGCCTCCATTGGTCTCCTGTGTACTTATGGGCCATAGTGACATCACTACGCAACACTTCTATTGGCTAGCGCTGAAAATAAACGCTGAAGCACAGGCAGTATGACAGAAATAAAAAGAGCTTTTTGAACATTAAAGCATGGAGACATGTCCCAGTAGAGACACACAATACAAGTATAAACCTGCCAATGAGCATAATAGGCCCCCGTAAATGCAACCAATGTTTTTATTTGGTATTTTCCAGACAGTTAATTGAACGTATGTAAACGAGTATTCAGGCTTAGTGAACTTGTACGAGCACAAGACTGTAATGTAATAATACACTGCAAAAAGCTATGTCTGTTTACCTGTGCGTCCCTGAAATACATCTCGTACTGCTGCAGCATCTGCCTGCTGACCATGCTCCCGTGGTAAACGATGACGTTGAGATAGGTCCAAGTACGAAACTCGCGCTCCCAGTTAGCGATGGTGGAGAGCGGAGCGATGATGAGGAATGGCCCTTTAATGCCCACACGGCAGATCTCCTCCAGGAATGTGATGGACTGGATGGTCTTTCCCAGGCCCATCTCGTCGGCCAGGATGCAGTTCCGTCTGACGGGGGAAAGATAATTGAAGCTTAATGCAAGTTCAACCAGGAAGACCGTCTTTAGTCATTCAATCACATGTTCCCAGCTTACTACTCTCTCTCCTCTCAATCAGTGATCGGGGGCGTCACTCCCCAGCTAAACCTACAGAGAGGCGAAGTCCCTCCCTTCCCGGGATCCTCCATGGGACCTTATTTAGGAAAAAGTATTGAAGTCAATGGAGAGAGAAAGATTATCTTTCGAATTTGAATTGTGCCACAAATTACACATATGATGTTTGTCAATTTAAAAGAAAATTTTACAAGGCAAAAAAATAAAATGTGTCCTAAAACTGTGAAGTGACACTTGTTTTTGTGTGAAACCGCTCAATGAACTACATCTCCCATCCCGCACCACACACCAAGATGGCCGTCACGTTGGAACATTTCACTTCTTTCTTTCAGAATGAGGCGGAAAGTATTAAAAGAGGTGAAAATCACTACAAGTCTGGGCATGTTGAGAGCTGTACATACACACAAGGGGAGTTAGTCGGTTCCTAAGAGCCAGCATGCGGGACCGGGACTCTGGGATTTGTAGTCTTTCTAGTTGCGTATTTTTCATAGTCTTATATTTCAACAGTTTTACGACAAACTGTGACTTTTTTGACATAGAAATAATTTTTTAAGATTGACAAACATCATGTGTGTAATTCGTGGCATAATTCAAACGGGATCGAAAGATACGTTTTCTCTCCCCATTGACTTCAATACATAATTTTTCCGAAATAAGGTCCCATGGGTCGGAAGTAGATTGGCGGGACTTCGCCTCTATTCCCACAAGCCTATCATTGTGCATTGCTAAACCTTTAAATCTGCTCTCTCCCCTTCCTCACAGTCGTCCTTTCAGGTGACTCAACGCAGCCCTCCTCCACCTTCCTTTCTTCCAAATCCAGGGTCAAGCTCATCCACTACTTTTCAGACCGACCTCCATCAATCCCTTCATGCCTCCGCCACCACCCGTGTCTAGACCCCAGGGTTCGGTTTTTCCCCTCCCGAATAATATTCCAGCACAACGGGGGTCTAATCGCCAAACACATGCATCTGTGTATTACCGGCAATACATAGTTACATCAAAAGAAAACGTGTCTCGCCTGATTGAAGTGGAGTAGAATACAAACATACGAGAAAAGCGAGAGTGTAAGCCATTAACACGTCAACGTCACCTGTGAGAAAATGCTGTTATATCCCTTGCGTGTTCAACATGTGTCGGGGAAAGGGTGTTTAAACTCTCACCACATTGCTGTGTGAGGTGTAATGTTTCATAAACAACGTAGCGTGTGTTCACTGACAGCATCTCTGTGGCACGTTCAAAGTAAAGAAGATACACGTGTGCTGGGCTACAGAAGGGGGAAAACTACGAGAGGAGGAAACATCCCATGATACTTAAAGAATAAACACGGTACAATAGTCATCATCAGCAGTAATAACAGACCAAAGAGATGAGATTCAACATAATGCGCCTGCCTCTGCTGCGTGGTGTACTCCAGAAAACCATTTATTCAGCTGTCCAGTGGGTGGGGGTATTATATCTTGATGCTAATTGCAACGTGCAGATATTCCCACTGGCCTCTTAAGCAGCTCTGTAAGTTTGATGAATCTCTCTGCGTAGGCACAGAGAAACTCCAGCATGCTCACACATAGAGTCATCTCCCTGGGTTAATGCAAGCACACTGACACTACACTCTTCAGGTGTACTGTGAAGCGCTTCGTTCTGCCACTGTGGGCGAAGGAAAAGGATTTGTTGCAGCACCTGGAAATCAGGAAATCTCACTCTCCTCTCAGGCTAACCAAATGTGAATACAGTCAAATCGCAGCGTGGTCCAACAGGAAAAGCGATTCATTATTCATCAATAATTCACTTTTATCAATACACAGTAGGTTTCCATTAGAATGGGATTACCATTCGGTTTGAAGTGCGAGATATTCATATTAGATGTAATATTTGTCCTTTTTTGGAGAAGTGTGCTGAAGCTACTGGAGCTAGCTTACTTATGCAATGTTACCGATGCCCCAGGGCCAAGGCATTTGCTTGAAAGGCATACAAGTCTGTGACATTTACCTCAGTGTGAACAGGTTGTAGTTAGAATATTTCAAACTGACCTGTTGTACCAGTTGAAGAGGAGCCAGTTGACCCCCTCTAGCTGGTAGTCCCTGAGGCCGTTGCCATTCCTGTATTCCCTCGACTGATCCCTCTTCTTCCACAGATTGGCCGGGGGACGCTCCTACGTGACACATTTTACATGGAGTTAAAAATAGCTTTGAAATTAACTCTACGGTTCAAGTACATTAAGCCAGAGTGCTGCTTTCAGAGGTAAAGCAAGTAGGGAAACACAGAAATCAGTGTTGGGGGGGTGGTTTTCGTTCTGAAAATGTGTACACCTGGAACCACTCAGTGTAGATGTATGGCTGTAAGTATTTATGCATTTGTATTATTTTGGGAAGCGGTGCAGTTCAAACCGATGCTACTGGTAACAATGGCAAGAGAAAATAAATGTAATCCTTTAACCATCCCACAGCGGGGAAATCAGGGTATATGCAGGAATCCTGAAGTCAGATGTAATGCCTTTTAAGACCTTTTTTAAGACCCTTTCCATACATTTTAAGACCTCATCGCCACTTCAAGTTCTAACCGGTTACCTTGGCGACACACTTTACCTCACATTGACTATACACAGTATTGATTGTCCTTCCTCCTTATCTTCCAACCATTTGGACGCAAACTTGCATTTCCCCATAACGATGTTGTTTAACAACCGGCGTAACAACCTTCGTGCTAGGGCTGAACGATTAATCGATTTTAAATCGAAATCGCGATTTGAAATGATGTGATTATCAAATTGCAAAGCCTGCGATTTGTTTTAGTTTTTACATTTATTTTTTTATTCTTTATTATTATGTTGTTGTGCAGAAAAACTGCTAATTAAAGATGAGTCGACTCGCCTATTACATAAAGAGGCAAGCCCACATAAATCAAATCAAATCCAATAAGTAGTGCATGTTGTATCCATTTAAAAAAGTAAGCGAACAGTAGTGAAGTAGCATCCAGTAGCAACATTAATACGTTGTAAAGACAAATGTAAAAGAAAAAACGTTCAATATTGAAGATAGAACATTTTACATGACAAATATTTGTGAAGTCTGGTGACCTTACAATACATACAGCGGTAAAAAAAAGGTTACAATTGAAAACATGATTATTATTTTCTTACCACTTTAAATGTTAGCGATAATTAACTTCTGATAAAACAGAAACTTCGTTCACTCGTCTTAAAGTCACTTTCTCCTCCCTCACATTTGGTGCTAATGATGCCTTTTAATTGAACACTTCAGTACGTTTGGTGGCTCTTCAACACATTCTCAAAAGATTGCACTATAAGAAATCTGTATCTTAAACAAATGTTTTTTATTCATTTAAATGTCTTTCATTGTTGTAAAGCACTTTGAATTGCCTTCTGTTCAATGGTGCTATATAAATAAACTTGCCTTGCTTAAATAAAAAGAAGGGGGATGCTAACGACTTAGAGTTCATATGGTGAAGGATTCCATGAGCGGTATGCGCCGGCCTGTGCCTTTACCTTGGACTTCTAATAGAACTGCTCGGGTCTTGATAGATTGAGTGGGGAAGTTCATGAGATCTTTCTAGAGGGTCATCAAGAATAACTTTTATCCAATGACCTTTTCCCTCTCTGTCTGTGTCTGTGTATTCTCTTGTTCCGATTAACCCAGCCAAATCTTTTTTCTTGTTTTGTATCTATCTCTACGCCGGGATCCGGAGTCGAGGCTGATCCTCTTGCTGTAGTCCTGTGTCTTGGATCCTCTATCCTGAGTTCTGGATTAAGTCGTGGACTTCGGGTCGTGGCCGAACCTGTCTCTGCGGTCCTGCCTTGGGTCTCGTCATGCTGCTTCCCTGATGGCTTCCACAGGATTGTTGACATCCTCGTGGATTCATCTTCTTATTACAGACACATGCATTTCCTAACATTCGGTCTATATGCTGTAAAATGTATTATCTCTTCGATTTACACACGGCATCTATTGCACGTCTGTCCGTCCTGGCAGAGGGATCCCTCCTCTGTTGCTCTCCCTGAGGTTTCTCCCATGTTCCCTTTAAACTGTGGGTTTTCTCTGGAAGTGTTTCCTTGTACGATGTGAGGGTCTAAGGACAGAGGGTCTAAGGACAGAGGGTCTAAGGACAGAGGGTCTAAGGACAGAGGGTGTCGTTTTTCTCATACTGATATTCTGAACAATCTGTGCTGTTGTATTTGCTGTAAAGTGTCTCTACTGTAGGCTATTTTTATTATATGTACAGCACTTTGGCTCGACCAAAAATCCTTTATAAATGTGCTATATAAATAAAACTTGATTTGATTTGACTTAGCACTTCTAACCCAGCTACACAATTAAACAAATGTACAACTTTAAGATACTTTAAACAGTATGGAGTGATAGAGGGACATGGAAACATTGATAAGTGAGCGATGTCTTTCCTTCCTGCAGCGGTCAGACTATACAACCAGCACAGCCCCTAGTTGACCCCCCCTACACACACATCACAACACAGACTATATCACCCGCTGCTGCTAAATACCAACTAACTATGTGCAATATATAAATGCTGTTAATAAGTGTGTAATATATACCTGGCTGCTATATCCTTAGAACTGTTACAAGGTGTGTATTTTGTAAATTGTGTAGCTTGCTGCTGTTAAATACCAACCACCTATGTGTAATATGTGCAATATATATAGATGCCGTTAATAACTAATATATACCTGGCTGCTAAATCCGTAGAACTGTTACAGGATGTGTATTTTCTTTTTATTATGTAACTTTGTATTTTTTATTATATCATAACTTAGTACTTTTTTTTAAAATGCATGTCACATATTTAACATACGTAACATTAAGCTGTCTGTGGCTCTTTTTCCTGCTGTAACTACGCAAATGTCCCCTCTGTGAACTGAAGGGATTCTGATGTGGATGGTCATGACTTACCGTCCTGCGAGAGTCTGGCTTCACTGCCTGCAGCTGCTCAAACTCTTCTATCTTGCTCTGTTCCACGTCGTCCTTCAGCTCCCAGGTGCTGTCTTCATACGCCAGAGAGCTCCACTTCACCAGGTAGTACACCACCTCCTGCAGCAGGCAGAGAGGAGTTAGCGCTGCAAAAGACTAGAGCGAGGCCACGCTCTGCTTTGATGATATTAACAAAGGCTGCGAGGGAGCCCAATAGCATGGCCTTGGGCCTGACTGAGACTGTACAAAGACATCGCTAGAGTGGAGCGTTTACTGAAAGGAACAAGAAAGCTGAAAAAGGGTAAAAGGCACGTAGATACAAATAAACACTAAAGTGCTACTCATGGATATAATTAACCATTAAGAAAAAGGATTCACTGTACCTCTCCTGTGTCTTTGTCCTCACAATACGACACATCCAGCACTCGGTCTACCTCTATATAGTCCGGGTTAAAGGGGTCCTCTTCCCTCTGAAGACGCAGAGAGAAAGAACAAGAGAGAATCAATGGAAATGCCCACTCACCATCTGGTAGCTGAGATAAGTATCACTACTGTATCAACCGAGCAGGCAAATTGATTGTGATATATGCACACAGATGTGCCCGCCCACACAGACTCAAAGTGAATCAAACATCCGGACACACAGAACATTCATATACACTAAGCACACACATTTCCTCTGACAACCAATTGTGGAAACACACGTGCTCATAACATTGTGAATGCGCTCATAAAGAAATGTGTACACAGACACACATCCTTACGTCTGCGAAGAAGAGTGCCCTCTGTGCTTGCTTCAGCTTGAAACGTTTGATCTTCTGCGGAATCCTCTTGTCCTTCTCCAGCTGCTGCTCTGTGGCCCACTCACAGTGTAGGTAGGAGCTGAGACACACACACACATTACATCATTACATGTCACTTGTTAGACGCTTTTATTCAAAGCGACTACATACTCAATACTGTGGACAATCCCCCAATTTCCTGGAGACTTATCCTAACCTTAACCAACACATGCCTAACCCTTACCCTAACCAAGTCTTCACCCTAAAATTAATGATGCCCTTCATGGGGACCTCCAATGTGTCCCCATAATGGAGACGAGTCCCCACACGTGACTGTGACAGAACTAGATCCCCACAAGTTCGTTCGGGATTAGGCTGAAAACATAGTGAATGCAATCTGGTAGACGAGAGATTATGTTTCAAATAGAAAAAAAAAGATTTCTCTGTAAGGGCTGTCGAAGTTAACCTACGGTTCTCTATAATCTTGAATACGTTTATGGCTAGGACGTTTGATTGATGTTCAAAAATGTACATGGCGATACCGAAAGCTATCCCAAGGAAGCGTGCTTGTACTCATATGTAATCACATAGTTCTAGTTCAGCATCGTTTGCAAAGCCCTCAGATATCAGCTTCATGTATTATCTAAATATAGTTTAAGAGTTTCTGTTATAAGTGCAACATGCTATATATAAAACAGATCACACACACTTGCTTAAAGTGGGATAATTACATATACAGAAATATATACACAATATTATTTTGAATCTGTCTGCTATGTATCCTGGTGTAATTAATAAACTGTTAACGAACGCTTACTGTGAATGAACTTACTAGTTTTTGTATTTTACAAAATACTCCTCGTCTTCGACCACCACTCCTGGAGAAACCTGAAAGAGATTCAAATGAACATCTTAGAATTACAAACAAACTTCAAATGAAATATTTTACTTGGCTAATAGCGGTTTTATTATGCTATTTTGAAAAATAAAGGTATGTCATTAAGGACCAAAGTAGTACACATGTGAAAAATGCTACGTAAAATAAGGTAATAAGTAATATTTCAGGTAAACATCTTGCGAAATAGCACAACTATTCATCCTGATTGTGCAGAGATGTACAGTAACAATTAGTAAAAGCAGGAAAATAAACTGCAGCCTATCATCACCTCCTTCTTCACGATACGAGAAGACATGATTTTGTCAACAACTGCAGCGTCCTCTTCACTGGGGTTCTCCTGAAAATGCAGCAAACAGAAAATTGACTTCATATTCTTCCACGGCAGACATTTGCATAATCCTCAGGACACATCTTAATAAAACTGACTTAAGGGGAATCAGCTTACTACTTAAAGGTAGGTAAGAATGGAGAAACCAGCTCGAGTGCGCTAGAATTTGAAAGTACGCAGCCGAAAAAAATCTGCCTCTTCCTTCAGACTTCCTCACAGAGCCCCTCCTCCAACACACACACACAGCACATGACCAATGAGGGCACGAGATAAGTTTGTGCCCAGATGGGAGGCTGACAGGCAGGTAGGCCATCCAGTTATTTGACCCGGGCCGGCTCAGATGATTGGTCGTGCTTTTTACAACGCCACGGCTTCCACAGGTGACGTTTTTTAATGTATTTATTGTCAAAGCATTTAATGTATTCATTGCTATCGGGATGTTAAGAGCATTCCATGGGATATAACAAAAAGTGTTTCTGAAGTGAATTACCTACCCCACCTTTAAGAACTGCATCTACCTGTGCAGAGAAACTAACAAAGTATGAATGATTTAAACGACTGAAGCCAGGGTGCAACTTTAAGACCACATATTTGAAGACAAATCCCATCCTGATTTATCTGCTGTTAAATCGAAGTAACTAAAAATGGGCACTGAATACGCCGGGTGACTGCAGGGGTCTTGGTTTGTACGTCACTATGTGCAAAAAGGACAGGCTGTGCTGCACTGTAATGTCGTGCTGTACTTTCAAGATATGTGTTCTTGCTTTTCGGTATATAAGATTAGATAAGATGTACTCTGTTGATCCCAATTTGGGAAAGGTTTGCGTCGTAGCAGCATAAAAAACAAAGCATTGCACATAGAAATGAAAAGAGTAGAAATACAATTCTAAAAATTACACATCTCAAAATAGAAATAAAACATTAGAAAATATACAGTTGACCGTGAAGATAAAATATCTATAAACTGTCTGACAAATAAAACACTATTAAAAAGGGCCGATAGTCAAATAAGTTATTTTTAAATATGCATGTGCCACACAGAAAACGTCTCTTTATGGAAGCCAAAAAACACTTATTTTATATAATTGTAAGTTGGGCCTACACTACAGTGTTTTTTTGATGGTTTCTAGATATACAAGTCATTCATTCTCTTCTTCTTAGCTTCTAGGTAGTTGAAGGCAGAGCTGCTCACCACAAAGAGCTGAACAGCCGGCTGCTTGGAGCCTCCAGAGCTCGTTTTCTTGGCTTTCACAATAACCTTGACCTCGTCATCTGATAGCCGGGCCTCCAGCTCTTCAGAGTACTTCTTTCTCTTCACCTGCCGATTTGATCTCCTCTTCTGGAAAAGCACAACAAGGTGGAAAAAAGACATTTACAAAAGATATTCTACGTATCTGGATGAATTCATACATCAATTTCAACACGGAAAAATACAGAAAACACTTTTTAAAACCTGACAATGTGTTAAATGGATCAACCAGGCAAGTTGGATTAGGAACAAATCATTGATTGCAAATTATTCAGACTGATGTATTTTAACATATTTAGCCTTTAACTAAATATTGTTCAATGTAATTATTGCACTAGTCCATACTGCAAATGAAATTAAACTTCTATTAATTGTTCAGCTGTAGTCTCAGCAGATGTGAACATTGCTTATGATCAAATTGTACCATACACTCGTGCTAATTGACCCTAACGCAAACATATAGGGGAGGGAGGCGTGTGGCGCAGTGGATTAGTGCGTTGTGCGTGGTTCAAACCCCACTGCAGTCAGCATGTCGTTGTGTCCCTGAGACACTTCACCCCACATTGCTCCTGTGGGGATTGCCCACAGTATTGACTATGTAAGTCGCTTTGGATAAAAGCTTCTAACAAGTAACATGTCATGTAATGTAGGCAATTATTTGTCAATTTAAAAAGGTTTCACTTATGCATTTTGCAATCACATTTGACATAAACAATACATTCCTCCATTAGCATGCGTTTTAACAAGGACTGTCTTAGCGTATGAGAAAAAGCATACATTTCCCTGTGTTACCACTATAACAACCACTGTCATAAATCTTCCCTTTTTAATAATCACAGTTGTGAGTATCAAACTACTTCTTGCTCAGCTAAACGAAACGATTTTGCCGTTTCCCATTTTCCTCTCATGTAAATCAAAGTAAGAGCAACAATGTCCAGACCTTGTGGTTACTATTGATCCAACATTTACTAATGTACTGTAAGTTATTCAATCTGACTGTATGTCATATTTGATAGCTTATACAAAGTCGAGCCAACTATTTATGTATTTATAAAATGACATGAGGATAGTATCCCGTCTACAATATGTACTCCATTATCACTGATTGAATTACACTAACTCTTATTGAAAACATGGGTTCTGTTGAGTCTTTTTTAGTCATCAGATTATATAGAACATTTCAGTCAAACTAGTCTAGCCAAAACCAATAATTTGTCATTTTAGTATATATAAATAAGATTATATCTTGTCCTTATTTGATGAAAAACACAGGTTGAATGATTAAGAATGCAGCTTTGCAGAGAGTCTCTGGTCAGGTTTGTGGTGTTTTTACCAGCTGTGTTATGGCCACATTGCTTCCCTTCTGATAAAACAATGCATTCGCTTTTTTTTCTCCGCCTCATTGTAGCGAAAATGGGCCCAAATATCACATCGTTTCTTTCTCCCAAGCAGTGGTAGCTTTAGACTTTTTCGTTGTCAGTCATTTTGACGGACAGGATCGTAACATTTCCGTCATAATCCATTATTATCCGTCGAGTGCACAATTTATCACTCACTCGCGCTGACTGGGGGTATTCGGTTAACGCGAGTGCGACCACTGCTCCCAAGCCCTGTTGTTGCCATTTTATTTTCTGTTAAATAAGGTTAGTTAGACCATGAGTTAGACCCGAGTCTTCCTGACAGTTCACAGTGTGCCGCTGCCCGGTGTAATTCAAATCTACCGCCGCGCGCAGCACAGACACACAGCTGCTGCCCTGCCGCAGCCCCGGAAATGGAACTGCTGGGAGAAAAACTGACTATCAGAGATGTAACGTTATCTTTGATAATATTTCGTCTCCTCATTTTTCGTCAACGAAAGTAAAGAGAGATTTTGGCATAGTTTTTATTTAGTAAACTACATTTTCGTCTCGTCACTTTTCGTCAACGACATTGCATGATGATTTCGTTACAGTTATTGTTAACTGTCGTCGGTGCCGTCTCGTCATCGTCTCGTTTTCGTCATGGAAAAAAAGGTTGTTGACGAACATATTTCATCATAGTTTTAGTCAACTAAATTAACACTACAACCAAGGAATACATTCAGAAAAGCATTATGCCAACACAATTCCAGCTTCTTGCTATTCCTTCCTGTCAGGCCTTTGTAATTATCATAAGCGTGGGCTTCTGTATTCTGCATCGACACACCGACCGCTCCTAATGATAATATGTAGTTCATTAGGAATAAATGCCACTGAGCCAAAGTTAATTAGGTGTGAAGTATAATATCCCCATGGAGAATAAACCTTCACATCCCCAAACCCAAGCTGACCAGAAACCAGGAAGTGAGACCTGCCACCACAAAACACCCGTGAGGTGGCCATGCTTTTTTTCTATCCGTCAGTCATGCTGCTTCCACAGGATCCTCCTAAATGAGTCATCAACTGAGTGTTTTAATTAAAGCCAGGGGCACCACTTAACCAGCATCATTATGTCATAGGCAAAAGTCCGGATGGGAGGCAAAGAGGAGGGAGAGAGGTGATGAGGCGAAGAAGGGAGACACTAGTCATCCACATGTCACTCTTAAAATAGAGGATCATCATTGGTAATGAGGCAGTGGGCAAATGACGATTGCGTTAGAATAAAATAAACTCACAAGTGGCACTTCAATTATAAATCACATCAAATAGAAAATGGCCATGGTAGTTATTATACTTCACTTAAAAAGGTGCCCTACTATGCTGGTCAATAGTCAATAGTCTGCAACGGCTAAAATCCCACAGAGTTTCTCTCTCACACCCCCCCCCCCCCCTCTGCCTGAAACACCTCCATTGGACGCCTTTGTTAACTTTAACAACATAGTGACATCATTATGTAACACTTGTGTTTCTTTTGGCTTGCGCTCCAACACATTGTATGTACGTGATAGGAAAAGGGGCGGGACGTCTCTAGGCGGTTAACCAATCACAACAGAGCCGGACAGCTAACCAATCAGAGCAGACTGGGCTCTGGTTTCAGACAGAGGGTGAAAAGAGGTGCTGCAGCACAGGCAGTATGAGAAGAATAAAGAGCTTTCTGAACATTAAAGCTTGGAGACATGTAGAGACACTACTTACTGATATACACCTGAACATCAGCAGGAGAGGACTCTTTAAAGTAGAGACACTACATACTGATATACACCTGAACATCAGCAGGAGAGGACTCTTTAAAGTAGAGACACTACATACTGATATACACCTGAACATCAGCAGGAGAGGACTCTTTAAAGTAGAGACACTACATACTGATATACACCTGAACATCAGCAGGAGAGGACTCTTTAAAGTAGAGACACTACATACTGATATACACCTGAACATCAGCAGGAGAGGACTCTTTAAAGTAGAGACACTACATACTGATATACACCTGAACATCAGCAGGAGAGGACTCTTTAAAGTAGAGACACTACATACTGATATACACCTGAACATCAGCAGGAGAGGACTCTTTAAAGTAGAGACACTACATACTGATATACACCTGAACATCAGCAGGAGAGGACTCTTTAAAGTAGAGACACTACATACTGATATACACCTGAACATCAGCAGGAGAGGACTCTTTAAAGTAGAGACACTACATACTGATATACACCTGAACATCAGCAGGAGAGGACTCTTTAAAGTAGAGACACTACATACTGATATGAACCTGAAATGTATGCTAATAGGCCCCTTTAAAGGACACTTTTATCCAAAGCAACTAGAATATCATCTCTACAGCTGCAGGAGGAAATCGATTCAGTATTTTGCACAGGCTTAGATGATTTCGTTTAGCACTTGTTTTTTGTACCTTATAATAATCTCAACCTCAGATGAGCAATGTTCTAATGTTCCAGAGCTGAACTTTTAGTTAAAATAGAATCATTACTCTGGATTTGAAATAAAAACTAAGTCATTATTACATTTCGCTTTGTTACGTTATCAAACAAACGTTCAATTCCTCGAGGATTTCAATTTCACTGGAGCTGTTGCAAGGCAAGGCAAGGCAAGGCAAGGCAAGGCAAGGCAAGTTTATTTATATAGCACTTTTCAACACAAGGCAATTCAAAGTGCTTTACAAAAAATGAAAGACATTAAGAAAATGGCATTTAAAATCAGTCGCAACACAATTTCCTCTAGAATGTAAAACTGTTAAATGCAGGTGAGTCCTGCCGTGTTAGTCAGTGTTAACGGTGTGACTCAGTGTTGTGCAGACACCTATTCAAAGCACAGAGGCGCAGGGGTCAGATTTCACTTATCATGGACAGTTTACAGACAACACAATGGTGGAGGAGAAACAAAACCATCCGGTGTTAATGATCAAAGAACGTCTTTTCTGCTAAATGTAGACAAATTGTAAAACTGGTTTTCTCAAAATTCTAAACTGGTGGGAAATGTTTCTGCAACATGTTCATTGTGGTTTGACCTAGATTATGTCTCGTTAGGGATATCTCCATCATCGGGATGAATAAGGTTACTTGAGATAGCCACCCACTGCCTGACCCCCACATGAACCACTGAGTTGATCCTCAAGCTGAAGCCTTGAAGCCTTCCTCTAAGCTCCAAACAGTGTGAACAGTCAGACAGAGGACAGTGCACCACATGTATCAACAAGTCGTCTAAATAAGGCGGGGAGCTAGATGAAAATCTCACAGTTAGGATTAATATTGTAATTTGATAAATGGAGATGAAATACACTCCGAGTATTCCCAAGCATCACAGCCCCATTCACACTAATAGTGGCTTGTATTGTAGGTTTATATGTCAGTGTGTGTGTGTGTGTGTGTGTGTGTGTGTGTGTGTGTGTGTGTGTGTGTGTGTGTGTGTGTGTGTGTGTTGGATCTTACAGAGTCGTCATCCTTAGAAGAGTGTCGAGTGGGAGGTTCATCGTCTGACTCCGCTGAAGACGCCTGCTTTCGTTTTTTCTTCTTCCCAATCTTGATGACAATTTTCCTGTGGGAGAGAAAAGCACAACATGAATAGACTGAGATGATGAAGGAGAAATGAAAACATGCTCAGAGTTCTCACACACTACCAAGTGAACGGCATTGTTGCTGATAGGAGTCATTTGTGTTGACAAATTGACTTAATGACGCAGCCGTGGTGTTACTGCTGATCGTCTGAAAGTTATTAAATCTACGCCTGTCTCTGTGACATGTTTCATAGAATCTATAATTGTGTGACAACAGATAACTATAGCCATTGATATATTTAGAAAATGACATTAGGATGAGAGCCTGTCTACTAAATGTTCTTAGCAGACATGTCTTGCAGATGAAAGAACATGATGTTGACCATTCACACTAACCCAAATACAGAAAGTGAATACAGACAGTTTCTCCATCCTCCTGAAGTTCATACAAATTAATTCATACACAAATAATTCATAAATGAACCAAGGAAAACACCTAAAACATGGACAGTCTTTTAGTCATTGGACGCTTGAATGAGATGAATTCACATCTATAATTCCAGATATATTTGACCCCAGGGTTTACATCACAAATGGTGTCCACATTCCTTTCAAAGGTTTTCAAATAAATAAGGCAACAATATATTTAACTGCTTGGGTGAGGGATACCAAGAGTGTGGCACACAGACGTTAAAAAGAGGCCTTACACTGAGGACATATAGCAAACTACAGTCATTTGCAGTATGTAAGTTAGGGCTGCTCAATTAATCATATTTTAATCGCAATTACGATTTTGGCTTGCAACGATTATGAGAACATAATCGAAATAAAACGATTTATTGATTTCTCAGTTGAATTATCCTTAAAGTTCAGGGTAATCAACTGTTAAAAAAATACTGTTCATATTTTTCTTTTCAATAAATGGATGTTTTCAAAGTAAATGGATAATCGTTTTTAATCATCGTGATATCAATTATTAACCCAAATAATCGAGAGTATGATTTTTGCCATAATCGAGCAGCCCTAATGTAAGTTACAGGTTTTATAAAAAATAAAACATTACAGACTCCACTTGCAAAGCCCCCTGCAGGTTTGCACCAGTATATAAGATGGAGTGAATCATGAGTTTGTAGATTTGCATCTGCTGCACTGCAGTCCATAAACATGCGTGTTTTCAGCAGCAGCCAATGTCCTCTAAGAATTTCTCTCTGCACAGCTGTCGGCATGCGATGTTTGACCCCCACCATGACACACGCAGCAGCAGCTAGGGGACCGGCTGAAGTGTGGTAGGAAATGCTTACACATATTAACATGCGGAGGAGAAAGGAATTCTCTGCTTTGCTAAAGCCCCCGCCCAATTTTGATCCTATCTGGCGGACATTTTCCCTTTCAGCAAGTGCTGAAATTCTCACCGTGGCCTAATGTACCATTTTAGAACCACGACAGACTGCAGAGATGGTATCAGGTGCCCAGAAAGCAGCAGATTGCACAATGAATAGAGGCAAGCTTGTACTTTTCACCAGAACTTCATTTTCTAACTCTCTCTTTCACAAACAGTCACATATTATTTCTGTGACCTTTACCATGCATTCTCTCTATACATATGCACACACTTCCCATCCCTCTACATGTATTATCTCTTGGAAGCCACAGGCGGTGAATCTCGGGCATGGTGTGATATTAATAGGGGGGGGGGGGATAAATAAAGAAAAGACACTGCTATCATGTTGAAAAGCAACAGCATTCTCACTCGCCAATGTGTTTGCATACACACAACAAACCCACAAAGGCAAACATGCTCTGTGATCCACACACACCGAATCAAAGGGCCTGTTTAGACAGACTGTTATGAGCAGGTACGTCTCTAGTGAGAAGGGTGTCCCTGTTGGGCTTGCTCACATGAGATCACATCAGAGACGCATATTGAGTGGGAAGTAACATTCCCTTGCTAACCAGAGTGGTACAGGGATGACATGTTTGTGCAGGCTGATCCACAAGCTAGCATTGTAAGGGCTACCCAGACTAAAATCATTGGAGTTTGTAATATCTCAGAGAATAAGCTGTGTGGTAGAATGATAAGTACACATTATGTTCGTCAGCGTAATATGAACATAGTATGACCACTTTTCTAATACAAATGCAATCACCAGAAGTAAATAGCTAACATAATGCTATGAAAACTACAGCTTGCTTGAATGACTTAACGTTAGCACCGCTAAGGACTCGCTGTATCCAAGACATGTTGAAGCTACAGACATTCGTGTTTTTTATGTTGCAGAACAAAACATTAACATCTTGAAAGCTTGAATTAACGACAGACCTTATTTCAGGCATCTAACCTAAAACTAATTTTTTTTTAAATTGACTTTTGAGAAGTGCTAAAATGCTAACTATTTTCCGGTTTAACGACTCATTCCCACACCACCCTATATCTTCTACTGTTAGCAAACATGGATGCACTCGACAGGAGGTAAGCCTGAAGAACAACACGCTAGGAACAGCAAGCTTTCATATTAAGACAGCATTGTAATTTGTTCAACAAGTCAACCATTTGAAAAGAAACGGCTATATTTTTATAATCGATTCCATACATTAGATGTTGTCTGTTCGTAGCATGCTGGTTAACTTTCATCGTACACAGAAGTCAACAGATGGTGTCAAAGAGCTGTCCCTTCTTCCTGGTGTCCCTGCCCCCTCTGGATATTACATTACACAAATCCTCTTGACAATGACATGTTATGGTTGCCATGCAACGCGCCCTTGGGAGCGTATTCGGCCATGTGGGAGCCAGCGTTCATGGTGACCTCACTTCCTGTGAAAAACAACACCAGCACATGTCCACTGACACCGTGAATGATTGCAAAATGTGCTAAGTCAGAATGACACAATGAAGAAGAAAAAAAATAACCAGCCGTGACACCAGGAAGACTAGGAAAAAAAACATTTTAAAGCAGCTGAACGAAACACACTGTTCCTCCTCTACCAAATGAACGTTGGCTGGGATTCGGGCCTAGCAGAATAGCAGTGTCACATCACCAGGCAGCAGCTCAGCAGCTAACAGCATTTAACAAGGCCAAAGAACTCCATGATCCCCATATGGGAAAACCTGAACCGTTAACAGGAGAGTTGGAGGGCTGTGAAATGTGATTGAGCCAACACAGACAGAGAACACTGATGGGGAGGCCTTTGTTCTGCCTGATAGTGTAATCATGACGATTACAAGGTTAACATTGGCTAAGAGCTTAATACAATGAAAGGTATTCGACACACACACAAATGTTTCAGTTAGCCGGTATCTAGCGGGAAAGACTATAAAAATCAGACATTTAAATAATGTCCAGTGAAAATAAGCACAATTTGAAGATAATAATAAACATCCTGCATAGACTAGTCAGCAGAAGACCCTTTTAACGATGCCACAAGAGCCTAACCCGTAACTTTTGTTTTATTCGATTTTTTTTATTCTATTATAACTTTTGTTTTAACTTTAATACTTGTTTATGCATGTGACATTAAGCTGTCTTTGGCTCTTGTTCTGCTGTAACAACCTACATTTCCCGTCTGTGGGACTAATAAAGGTTTTCTGATTCTGCACAAGTCTATTGACCGTATGTTTTTGTTTTTTTATATATAGCCTAATATATATCCACATGCATTGATGACGTTGTTCTTTATATAGCCTTCATTTCAATCATTGTTTAAAGGTCCCGTGTCATGGCCATTTCTACTGATCATAGTTCCATTGTTGAGGTCTACTAGAATAGATTTATATTGTGCAATTTTCCAAACTCACATTGTTTCTCACAGCATCTCTGTATAGTATGTGTATTCACTCTCTGTCCTAAACGGCTTGTTGGAGCTCCTGTGAGCCCAGTGTGCTCTGATTGGTCGGGACGTTGCGAGGCTCGTTGCTGCTCGCAGCTGCAGTGAGGAGCGGACAGGTTTCTGGGTCGGCAGGGTAATAACCAGAAAAGCATGACATGGGCACACACACACACACACACACACACACACACACACACACACACACACACACACACACACACACACACACACACACACACACACACACACACACACACACACACACACACACACACACACACACACACACACACACACACACACACACACACACACACACACACACACACACACACACACACACACACACACACACACACACACACACACACACACACACACACACACACACACACACACACACACACACACACACACACACACACACACACACACACACACACACACACACACACACACACACACACACACACACACACACACCAGGGTCACAGTCAAGCCCCCCTGATGTGAACACCTTGTAATAGAACTGAATGAAATGCCTTAGAAACCATTTCAACTGACCTTGAATTATAAGAGGAGCTGTCGAGTGCACAAAAAAAGAAAATGGGGAAATTGATAAAATAACCACACAGATTTCCTTCACAGTATGTCCTGTATTGCAAAAGACTGCTGCCTATACGAGACACCACAAATGAAATCAAACCCACTCGAGTCCGATTTCAAAAAGTCAGGTTCACTTTCAAAATAACTCGTAAATCCACCCTCTGGCAAAGTAGTAAAAACCATGTTGATAAGACACAAATCCTGGTCAGTCTGACTGTCAAAATCAATAACAATTGTCAGAAATGATCAAAAATAGCCTCAAATGTTGGTAACACACAGGTTCAGTTTCCAACAGTCTCCAGTGTGATCTGCCCTGAGCAACAGTATGGGGTGTATTAGTCCTCTCAACAGGCTGGATATTTGATGCAAGCCTGCTTTAAAAACTGGCTCTGGGTACATCAATGCACATTAGTAAATGCCAAAGCTTTTGGCAGGGAGATTTGTAACAACTGCTATGTGCTTTTTGTTGAATAAAAGAAGAAGAAAAAAGGACGGAACGGTTAAGCCTTAGAAAGCAATGAGTGTTATATTCAAAACATGGCATATGAATCGTTATATTAAAACATTCACAGGTATTTCAATTCTTCTTTGCAATTGTGTTCTTTTGCGCAAATTACATTGTTTGACTTGCAAGTAAATGATTACGTTTCTATAAATAATGCAGAATATAAGAGAGAGATTGGAGTTCTGACAGCATTTAGGTGTGAGTGGGAAGCTAAGCCTTATTAAGGTTTTATCATTTAGAAATCAGAAGTGAAACAATTCAAACATAACATTTAGAAATCAGAAGTGAAACAATTCAAACATAACATTTAGAAATCCATGTGCATGTTTATTTACTGTAAATGTTAATTATATGAGTAAAAGTGTTAAGAAGCTGACAAATTAAAATCTTATTGTATTAATAGCATGTAACAGAAAACACAATAAATATCAAATACAGTTCTCCATCTTGTTTTATATTGTCTCTACTGTAGGCTATTTTTATTTTATGTACAGCACTTCGGCTCGACCAAAAATCGTTTATAAATGTGCTATATAAATAAAACTTGATTTGATTAGATATTTAGATATTTAGACGTTTCCCCATCTGTTCAGTGCCTGCTGCCTTAATGTTTTTTACATTAGCGAGGAAGGTGATTTATTTGCCTCCCCACCAGGAGTTAAAGAGGCCATCCTCCAGACATAATCTTGCATTTCTAATTAGACCACAGCTGCCCCTGATTTGACATTACAGCGTGATCCCGGCTGATGGGCTACAGCTAGCTTCCTCAGAGCGATAGGCTCGTTGGAGGCTTGGCTCCCATCATCCTATTGTGCCAAATAACCTCCGTCCCCTTGTCCCCCCAGTGTTGTCCTGCCCTACTTGGCAAGCCGCCACTGGGAGTGTATTATGTGAGGGTTAGATTTTAATAGAATAAAGATAGGATAGTGCTATGCAGGCCGAGACTGCAATGTGCTGCAAGAGCTTCTACCTCAGAAATGCTGATTGTGTGTGACGGAGTATCCTCAAAAAATGCTGTCTAGTGTAATGCGTGTGTGTGTGTGTGTGTGCATGCGTGTGTGTGTCTGCTATTAACCCTGAGGGGCTTATTGAGACAGTAGTGCTGGTCCTTGTCAGGAAATCCCTGGTCTTATGAATGGAAGGCTATAATCTCAGAGCCACACAGCAAACAACTGGAAACAGTAGTAACAAACACCATCAAGCCCGCTCTTTAAGACAAATACTGTATCAGCGCTGTGCACATGGCCACACGGGGGATTTCTGCTTTCTTCAGCAAACGTTTAGAAAATGGGCAGCGCAACACACACACACACACACACATACACACTCACAAGAATGTGTACATGATTGTGCAAGACTTTCAACTCAACGCGGACACATAAACATGTTTATGCAGCACACACAAACACACATGTGAACATGCACACATCCGCACCCCGTGAGGGATTAACTATGAAAACACTCAATTAAAAAAAACAGCTTTAGCTCTTCCTAATGAAATAGTGAGGGGGGAAGATTAGACGGCTAGCAGGCGAGCCCTGAAATATGAACGGCTATACGCAGCTGCATATACGCTAGACTTAAACCTCCATTTTCTATCATGTAATTGATCTCACAAGCACCATTTTGTTTGATATTTTGCTGCTACCCTGCTGCTTTGTGGTATCAGCATGTTTAGAGCATGCCCGCATTGGATGCACAGCAGACTGGAAGAACCACATTTATATTAGGGGGAGAAAAATGTAAAGGAGGAGGGGGAGGGAGCAACAAAAAAGGGCTTGAGCGGCACAGTGCTTTCATCTGATGATTATATGAGCTTATTTTTCAGCAGGTAGGCTGCCTAGAAAAGCAAATTCCAGTCCGCAGAGAGCCGGGACCAGTGGAGCCTGGCCTGTGGAATAACCCTTGCATCACCTAAGGGTAGATCTGGTTGGTACATATTCTAATGCACCATGTTCTATAGAGCTGTTTCTCACACCAAACCTACCATTTACCAGTGCCTTTGTTTCAAGGGTGAGAAACATGGAAATGCACGATGAATGACTTTCTCATCTCAGCGAATGCATTCAAATGTAAAAAGCCCAGGGGTCACTCACTCAAAAAGCTGAGGTATTGTACTATCCCGTTACACACAAAGACACATGATGAGCTCCAGTCTCTACTTCATTTGACTCTATTTACAAAGACTCAAATGAGACGTGGAACATAAAAATAACTCTTATTTTGGAGATGGAATAGAAAGGAGCCTTCGATAGAGTTAATCATAACACCTTTACTTGGGAGCCAGTCAACATGTGTGCTGTGAAAAATACACATACTGTAGTTTAGCCTGTGTTGTACATAAGGGAATATATATAGGGGTTAGGGTCTGAACAAACAATAGCTACTGCAAATGAGGGACTCACAGGTACAGGACAGATACCAGCAGAGCTTTTTGAACAGATGGTTAGGCCCCCTTCATGCACAGTAGCTTCCATGTTGATACGTTTTGATATGTCGGAAAGCTTTTGGATCTTACAGGCTATGTTTAAGCTTTGATCGAAAAAACATTCAGCTCAGCAAATTAAAGTCAATTGATAAATGTGATCAACAACAAAAAGCACATTGAAAGCAGTGTCCACAGTTGCTGACTTTAATGTAGCACATCTATTAACACCGTAGCTTTGGGAATGGAAATGTGTGATGTGGTTATTTTCCTCAAACACCCCCGGATCAGGAGCCCTGCTTGATATACAGCAATGAAGAAGATCACTGACAAATGCACAACAGATTTTTGTTGTAATGTGTGTCATGTTGCTAGTCCACCTGTCACAGCGGCTGGTGCATCCGTATTTGAATCAGCTGCTTCCAGATCTGTTTCTCATCAGTAAACAGATTTTCCATATGATGATATGACCCCTAACTCCAGCAGAGCGGCTGGTAGAGTAAACTAGAGAGGTGATACAGAAGAGTGAACTGATGATTCTAGTAGAGAAACCTAGCTAGAGTAGTAAGTAGTAGCATACAGGTCTCAGAGAAACAGACCATAATGTCACTGCTGTGCCGCTCTATTGTCTGTGTACTTATGCCAACATGCCGTTAGCAACGCAACAGCTTCCTCCACAGAGAAAACAATGGGATTGACCATTGACAATTTTTGCAGAAAATAAGCTTTGTGGCCAATACACGTTAATGATACTTCAATGTGTTGCTAAGGCGGCTAATCTCAACATATTTACTTTTACAATAGTTGAAACATAGATGTAACCGGCAGACATCGAACCAAAAACACATACAAAAATGTAATTGCCAAGAAGAGCTAAAACTCATTTTGGGTTTAGGACTCATTCCTGCACCACGCTATTGGGTTAATAGTTATATCTCCTTGCTTTAAGAAGAGTCATATTCCATAGCACAGTGAGCAGATCCTGAACACCGACTTCACACACACACCCTCAGCAGAGTAATGACTGTAACGGAAGGTTAGGACCTCTGCAGCCATGAGGCATTCATATTTTATTGGGAGATCCTGGGTGGCGCATGAATATGAGCAGGACTCTCATTCAGTATGAACCTCTCATGTATGCAGGCTGTCTCCATCAACCCGCATCAGTCAAAGAACAACTGTACAGAAACAGATCAGAAAGACATCTATACAGACGGGGAAACACACCCGGTCAACGTATGTTCAAACCCACAGACTCCACTCACAGGCATCAGCACTGAAGTCAGCAGTCAAATCCACTCCATTAGGTGAAGTTATATCTCCAGAAGTAACAATTAGACTCAAAGGTAGTTTGAAACAAAAACTAAAAGAATTGCAGCACACTCACAGCCTTGATGCACATACACATTGGAGTATAACGACGTGTCATGTGATGTGTCCCAAAGCTATGGATTATTTAAATAGCTGCATAAAGAAGTGTAAAAGCAAGTGATGAAAAAGAGGGACTTTAATCAGGTCATCGGGCGTACAGGCCAATACGGTAGTGTTTATGTTTACATTACAGTGCCGGGACTGATCAAGCTTCTTATGATTCAAGGCTTAGAGCTGCCTGCCAGCGTGGAACTGCACTTGCTGGATTCCAATCCTGTAAGAACATTAAGGCGCTGTTTACACGAGAACGAAACGGGGTGTATCCGCTACCTTTCTCGCGCGTGTAGCCCGTTCGTTCACACGAGGCCGTAACGGAACCGCGGAAACAGACCCCGCAAACGATAACGGGTGCCAAGGTGGATAGATCTGCGGACGGAACGCTCTGGGGGGGCCAAGCGGCTCCGTGTGTACGTCCTATACGATCATTTCCTGATAACGATGAAGCCATAGCCCCGCCTCTGCTGCTCACTGCTGTAGCATGGTCAGTAGCTACTGACCATGCTACAGATGTTAGTGCAACATCTACAGCTCCTCTACCACAACCATCAGCAACAAGTGGACATGGAGAACTACATGAACTACATGTTGCTAAATCCACCGCGGAGAATAAACAGAAGGGCAACCAGGCAACCATGGCAACCATGCTCGGGGGTCTTCTTCGCTGCTTTTGGTGTATTTTGTGGCGGAAGTACAGCGCCACTTACAGGCCCGGCATATGTACTACAGCGTCTCCAGCGGGTCGAGCGGTCTCGTGTGAAGGGACACGTTTATTGAGCCGTATCCGTGTGAACGGAAGACTTTTTTGATATCGAATTCGGTTTGTTTGCGTTCCCGTGTAAATGGGGCCTAAGAGTCCAATGTTGAGGCCTCCACTTTCATTAAATGCAGCACTGTAGAAAGCTCTTCAACAACTGTTTTGTATCTATTGTGCAGTTTTATAATGAATCTTTACACCTCAGACAAAATATTCACACTCCCACAAGTCTATTCTCATACAGACAGAGCTTTACGTCATTGCCACATTTGCACCGAACTTCTTTTCTCAATTAAAACAAAGAGTAGGACAAAGAGTGAAAGACCACCACGACCACACATCCTAAAGACTGTGAAACGATTATGCAGCACACATATGTAACCGCTGATTTAAATAAATAGCGCAATGTGTTAAAAGTGCTTTGGATTTGACTATGCTTGATATAAGCGCTGCATAGTAGAACTTAAACTAACACCAGAAACAGAAAGCATTGGTCTGTTTTGAGACAGAAACAAAGCTATCACACACGCATAAAGGTCATGGTGTGTATAGTACACGTTGATGTAAGATTATACCAGTGTGACCATACTGAAGAAGTTTATCTCAAACTAATGGTGCAATGAATGCTATATAAAGGTTAACTCAGACAATGTGAGGCTGCATAATCAGGCTGTGTTGCAAGCATGCTAATCTGTGCTTTTGTGCTGCATGTAGGCCAAGTATGGTTACACTGAATAATACAAATGGGTTAAACAGCTCATTACCTCGAATCCTTATCAGTAACACATTTGAATGACAGTCTTAAAAGGGCAGCTGACAAATAGTCCACATTCAAACAAGTCTTGGGATGCATTTGATCAAAATGCTGATGGTTTAATCAGCTTTGTCTCCATGTCGGCAGGGTGGTTAAATAGAGAAAAAAGGATCCAGAGTTAATCTTCCTGATCGCCAAAGTGTTTCATCTCAGAGTTAAATTACCTTGATCAAACTGAGCTTTTACTCAATTATCAAAACTTAGCATTTTCAGTGATCTCCACCTGATCAACAACCATTAAGTTACCAACCAGCTCACACACACACACACACACACACACACACACACACACACCACACACACACACACACACACACACACACACACACACACACACACACACACACACACACACACACACACACACACACACCACACACACACACACACACACACACCACACACACACACACACACACACACACACACACACACACACACACACACACACACACACACCACACACACACACACACACACACAACACACACACACACACACACACCACACAACACACACACACACACACACACACACACACACACACACACACAACACACACACACACACTCACACACACACACCACACACACACACACACACACACACACACACACCACACACACACACACACACACACACACACACACACACACACACACACACACACACACACACACACACACCACCACACACACACACACACCACACACCTTCCTGCAGCTCTCTGGGTGTGGCTTACAGCTCACACCGCTTGTAGCAGTGAAACAGGGGGATGGGAGGCGGATCACCGTATCTATACATCAGCACTGCTGCTTGTGTACCCAATATACACGCCAGCACTGTCTCACATGTAAATGCAGCCTTTGTGTGCTCCTCCCATGTTTATGCTGATGACTGAGGCTGGTTTATTGCTATGGCGTGCTGTAAAATCGGTTGAACTTTGAGCTTCCATCTTGGCAACTAAAGGCACAAAATGTACTTTAGATATACAATGGACCAAAACAAGCGGGTTAAATCCGCAAAGTAAGAGTACAAGCAGTGGTGCAAGTATATGTTGAAATGTAGACATTGCTTCCCATAAGCATCCTCCGAAATCCACAATAGTATTCTAATTTTCTAACTAAGATCGCTACGATCCTCACCTTAAACTCAATAGACTTCAACTTGGCCTCTTTACAAGATGGATTAGATACAAACAGTATTATGTAAGATGTTAATTATGGTGGCGAGAGATGACGTGGCCAATCAGCTGCTTGTCAGATGAACAGCAGCACATTCGGCTTCTTAAGATAGACACCAACTTAATGCCATGAATATCATTTAAAAGAATATGCATATCTAAACTCTTACAGCACAATGAATCAAAGGGAGGCCAGTACTTCAGTCTCATTCAATAGCCGCTTTGACAGCAAGTACTTTGCCGCACTCAGTTCCCAGCACTTAGTTCCCAGCACTTAGTTCCCAGCACTTAGTCCCCCCATGGAACTAAGAGCCGATCGCGTTCACACCGGAATAAATCCCAGAGGGAAGACTACGCAAATGAAGCAGCTGACGTCACTTCTTCTTCTTCTGCTAGGGACTGGCTTCAGTAGAAGTTTTTTGTGTTGCCATAAGTTATTCTCTCTCCGTTGGTGCGCGGGGCTAATGCTAATAATGCTAATGCCAGCAAATATAATGGCGGCTTCAAAAAACGTTTCAGAGTTTTACGGGGCGTGGCAATCCGCCCAGCCAATCAGAAATTGGAACTTTTTTCTCCCCAGGAAAGTACCACCTCTCTAGCAAGGACTAAAAAGGGGGTAAAAGTTCTCTGAACTAAGTTCTCTTTTTGGTGTGAACGCAAAATCCCAGGAACTATCGGAACTAAATGGGAAAAGTACTCCGGTGTGAAAGCGCCTAATGTCTTTTTAAGCTCAGGTTATGCTAAAATTGTAAATTGCTTTGGGTGTGGTAGGACCTGATGGGTTTCTTGCAGGGTCATTTTAACATTGTGCATTTCAGAGGGTTAGAGACAGAACAGTATTAATAGCTGTGACTACATACCCGATCTTGGCCTTCTGTTTGTTCTTTGAGGACGTTATGATTCGGGCCTTCCTACAGGCCTTATCTTTAGCCCGCGCCTTGCCGTTTCCTTTGTGCTCGCGCTTGCGGTGCTTGTGCTGCGAGGAAGAGCTGGGGAAGCTCTCGGGACTCAGAACTCTGGGAATGTTCTTCTCCCCGCGCTGCCGGGCCTTAGCAATAGCCTCTGATATTATCCTATTGGCCTTCTCCTGTTTGTCCGGTGTACCCAACTCCATCTGAGCAAGCGTCCTCCGCGACGTCCTCTTCTCCGACGAGCTAGACGAGGGCGAAGACGACGAGGAAGAGGAGGAGGACGATGAGCTGCTCTTCATTGGGGGACTGAGGACCCGTACCTGGCTGCCGGGACCATTAGCGTTCTTTCGAGGCTGAGGAGAGAGGAACACGAGAGAGGTTTTTAAATGTATGATCCACTTTTAGCTAATTATAACAGACAATACGTCATCTATTTATAAAGTCAAATGCTGTGCTATATGTGCTATAGCAGGACCAAGTGACACTGACACATTTAAAGTTGACACCTGACCTTTGGAGAAGAGTTCAGTGACTGAAGCTGAAGACAAGCTTTAGCAGATTCACTCAAAAAAAGAGGTTAACCAAATCAAAAATTGTGGACCGAACTGACTTAATTTAAGCAAATTAAACATTGTTCATTCAATCAGCGGCAACATGTACAGGTACAAGTCGTCAGCCACCTTCTCACTATGCATTGCATAGGAAACAGTTTTCTTTATGTAGCCCAATATCACACATTTAGTAATGATATCAGAACACAATCCATTAATTATCTTAAGTTGTATTTTGTATCTGATGTGAATGCATGAAGTAATTATAGAGTCATACAGCTCAGTGAACAGGTGAGTAATACAAGCAAAGCTTTACAGGAAATGGTGCAACTATCACTCATTCAGAAAAACACAACATCCTGGAGGCTGTGTGAAGCGCTCAGACAGCAGAGCTTGTTACTGTCCCTGTCTCAGCTGCTGGGGGTGGGTGTGTGTGTGTTTATGTGTGTGTGTGTGTGTGTGTGTGTGTGTGTGTGTGTGTGTGTGTGTGTGTGTGTGTGTGTGTGTGTGTGTGTGTGTGTGGAGAGAGGGGTCAGACCTGTCTCGCTCTACAAGATGCTCACTTCAACTCTCAGCGCCCGCCCTGTGTAATTCTACTAGCACCTTCAGCCATAAAAAGCCAGTGTTTCCCTGAAGAATTCATTTAGCTCAGTTGAAGGACACTGTGAAAACTCTCCAATGCCCGATACAAATTCAATTCTCTAAGAAGCTATTCAGAAGGTAGGGTAAACACTGGCTCCATGTAGCAGGTTACAATGAGCCTTTCAGTCATGAATTATCCAGCCTTCCTGATACATGATAATACGTGAATAATAGATGGTGTGACTGTAGTTATCTACACACCAGCGCTGTGTGTTGGGCCTGGAGCCCAGCGGAGAGGGAACCCATAAATGGATGACCTAATCTAAAAATGTGTTGCGTATGCCTACATGGCCCAGGCGCGGCCAGTTGCTGTTTTGTTTTTTTCCACACTGCTAGCTAGCCTAAATAAAGAGAATAAGCTTGTACCTCGCCAACAAAGTGGGGGGAGGGAGTTGAATAACTAGCGATTCATTTGGAAGGAAGGGGGAAAACACACTCACGCAAACACACACAAGACCTGCATTATGAAGTTCACATGTGCAACGCTGCTGAGGCTATCAGGAAGATATTTACTGGATCACGCTGGAATGTTCTTATTCAAGTTAACGGTTAAAAAAAAAAAAAAAAAAAGACAAGGGGGAGGGGTCGAAAGTAATGCTGAAGTGTGGAAGAACATGAGGGTACATGAAATATTTTTTATGAAAACAGGCTTCTTTCAGCAAGACCGAGAGAGAGGGAGAGAGGAAATATGAAATGCACCAATACTGTGAGCACTGCAGCTGTGTAATACATCTATAAATAACTGAAATTACAGCCTGCCAGCACTGCAGTGATTCCAATCTCTCCAGCAGCACGTAGTCCCGTGAAAACGCTGGGAACCATTAAAGCCTGTGAAAAGGTAGAGTTCATTTGGGCCGGGTAGCTTTCCCTCGCTCTCATTTCCACATGTACTGGTGACTGACAGGTTCAACTCATGGAGGGCACACACTGTACATACACCACAGCTTAGACAGAGGGTGGGGAAGAGACGTATGGAAAGAGTGGGGGTGGGGAAAGGGAGTCTAGTGTGCCTTGATGAAGCTCTAAGCACAGTAAAGCAAGTGAGTTTGGAGCGGAGGAAAATAAAGCAGCAATGAGTTCAAGATGGCGGCAGTGCAGCATGAGCCAGTAGCAGAGGAGGTTGTTCAGTTCCTGCCGGCCCCTCCTCCCCCCTCGTCCCTCCTCCCTCTCAGAGCAGCTCACTTACCCTTCCTCTTGGCCTCTTCACTGTAGACATGGTGGGGGTTTTTTCTTCCTCTTTCCTCCCCCTCTCCAACCGGCTAACAAAAGCCTTGCCCTTTCGCAGGGTTTTTTCCTCCCTCAGTGTGCTTGCTTTCCCCCTCACAAACACACTCACACTCTTTCCCTTTTTCAACAGTCGTTTTCTCTCACTCTTGCTTGAGCTGTGAGTACCCCCCCCCTCCCCTCCCTCTCTCTCTCTCTCTCGGCTCGTTTTGCCTCCCCTCCTCCTCCCTCCCACGGTCAGCTCTTCTCCTCAGGCAGTGCGAGAGCGCCGGAGCTGGTCGTCTCCTCCTCCCCCAGCGGGCAGGGCTCAAGAGGAACGCATGGGAGCCCTCTGTCAGTCTCTCTCTCTCTCTCTCTCTCTCTCTCTCTCTCTCTCTCACCCTTGTTTGTCTCTTCACAGGGTGATGAGGGAGCAGCGCTGTGGGCGGTAGAGGAGGTGCGTGGCAGTCCAGGAAGCTCTCATTTCTGCCGCCGAGTGCCGCCGAGCTGTCGTCTGGCTTCACCGAGTCCCCTCTCTCCCAATGTGTGTGTGTGTGTCAGAGTTCCCCTCTCATTGATTCCTCTTTCCGCCTGCCTTTCGTACTCTGAGCCTTCTCCCTCTTTATTTCTATTGCTCTTTCCGCTCTGCGTTTGCCTTTTTGTTGCGCCTCTCCTCGTTGTCCTTCACCGGCCAGGATAAGGTAGGTTACTCCTTTACATACACAGACAAAAAGGCTGTTGTGTTTAGCTTGCTTGCCGAGTTTGCCCGGTTGTTTTCTCCTTCTTCCCCCCCCCCCCACTTGTCTTTTCCTCGTTCCTCGTCCTGGCTGCCCTCCCCTCTCTCTGGCTGGGGCGTGTGTGGCGAGCTGAGCGGCGGAAAATGAAAGCACAAAGCAGCAAAATGCATGAGCATGAATATTAGAGATGTCGTTAAAACCCAGACTCGTTTTTCCCTCTCTCTCTTTCTCTCTCGCGCACTCACTGGCTCTCTCTCTCTTTGTAAGGAAGTAGGCCAGCAGATGGTGCTAGCAGTTATTACATTAACTTTCACAACTTAACCCCCAAAGTACTGGATTTCGCACTCACAACAGATTGTCAAGATCGTAAGCTTTCCCCCCCCTTGTAGGTCACAGCCAATGGCACAGAAACAAATTCCCAAAGAATAAAAATGCATCCCTAATTCAAATCACACACAGTTGCAACCATTTAGACATTAACACAAACTATAGCAGACTTTCCACCCCGACTGTCCCAGAAACACTGAGTCTCCAGGGCAGAGTTCAAGCACTTGTGGGGTCAAGGCCTGGTCACCCTTCTATGACTCTTGGGAACAAATAAATTCCAATAGAGGAAACTGGGATGTGTCCAAGACATGCAGCTCTTCCTGTGCGCCTGAACAGATCCAGAAGGAGCAAGCCAGCCATTGGAGGGGACTCCTGACCTCCTGATGCAGAGGCCATGTGCACCAGCTGGCACATGGTACTGGAAATGATGCAGAGACACAATGCTGGTCTGAAGCCAGGGGCAGTGCACATGGCACTAAAGGGTCAGGCCTGAGTAACTGACAGTTACGACCTTTACATCTGTATGTTATGTGCAAAATCATCTGAACAGGCTTCACTCTCATACAGCTGCACACATTAGACTATGAGCTGCCCAGTGTTAACGGGACTACTGTGAACATCATGTATTTAGGGCTAGGAAGGTCTTTTGACAGCACATCTTTGAAAGACATGTCAAAACATAAATCAACAAGGTAGTGGCATGAGGATCTTCCACAGCATTTAAAAAATAAATATATATATCTTCATTTTTTTAAATAAACATTTGTTTTGTAAACTGTGTGTGCTTAAGAGCCAAGTGTCCAGGTTAAAGGGCAATCTTGTGTTATGTAATGTTTTTATTTTTATTATTTGTTCCATTGTGCTCCAGCTCAGCTCAAAGCAATCTACACTACTTCTCGTGATTTTATTTAAATATGGTGTGAAATATGTGGGTGAGCTTGTGTATGCTACAATATGGCTTTACATTGCATGTTAAACTGACTCAATAAAGTAACTGACCAACTGGAATGGTGTAGACCATCTTATTCAAAATGTGTGAGCGTGTAAGTAGACACCGGCAGTGGATTTATCTCACTATATCTATGGTTTGTGTTTTACATTTTACAGCTGTGTATCTCCTCCATAGATAGACTGTGTGTGTGAACAACAATGGCCGTCCTCTCATCAGATCCACCCACCATCCCCCTGACAGGCCTTGGAGTTTGAACTTTAAAAACAGACTTCATGTTCGCAGAGAGCCGGGCAACAGAGTCCTCTCTGCTAAACAAATCAACTGTCAGATAATGTCCGCAAGAACACACAGAGCCTGGGAGTGTGCTTTGACTACAAACATGACATGAAATTAGCTCAACAACTGGATAGAAAAGAAATATCTACCAAACTGACAACAAATAAAGACATCAAATCTGTGTCCAACCTTCATCTGCCTATGTGTACTGACCTATACAACTTGTTGCAAAATGGATAAATCAGCCACACTTAGCACCGAGCAGGAATTGCAACGTACCATTCAAATATATCTCTGTCAACATAAATCATTGCAACAGCTACAATACTAAATAAATATGAGCACGATATGAAAGTCTGAATAACATCTCATTTAAAACACAGAAAGAATACCGCACGTGGCTGTTTGTAACAATCAAACATTGTTTCTTGACTGTCGACGTTTGTTTGTGTCAAATCAAAAGCAAGGGACAAATGGAAAGAGAATAACAGTGAACACACACATGCTTCAACAGTCACATGGCATGAAGCCACTGCTACCCGGACACTAAACAGTTAATATGCAAGCCTGGCAGCTCTGTATGAGGGGGAGTGGCCTTCTTTGGGGACGGATGAGGGAGGGGAGAGGAAGAGGAGGGGGGGGGGAGGAGAGTAGCTGGTGAAAGGAAGCAAGTGGGGGGGAAAAAAGGTGTGTGTGTGTGTGTGTGTGTGTGTGTGTGTGTGTGGAGAGAGAGGTACGGTGGCTGCAGAGGCACAGGTGTCCGTCTCTGAACACTCCATTACTCCCTCATCAAAGGGCCTGATTTAGAGTGCCTCTGCTATCATTTCTTGCCCCTAACCACCGTGAGAGTCTCCACCAACTCACCATTAGGGAAATGAGAGCTGAGAGCCAGCAATGCTCTGAATGAAAATGACAAGATGGCTACAGCTACCTGCTACTCTCATACACAGGGAGGAAATCCATAGGCAAAAAAAAAGGCCTTTGATCTATTTTGCACTGCGGGAGACAATGCACGTTTGATCTGGTTATTCGGATTCATTCAGGTACATGTTTGCAAATAGGGGGTAAATGAAACACTGTTTGCACTGGCATTACATAAGCCTGCTGTAGTGTTTTGGAGAAAGACATCAAATCAACACAACAACCTGGATACTGCTTTGTAGCTGGACCTTTTACACATCACACATTTAGCTGTTTGTGTTTTTAGCTGATAACATTAAAGCTCAATTTGTATATACAGCAGCACCAGGTTTTCAGCTAGTATCTGCGAAATCTCCGACACATTAAAAAAGGCAATGAGAAGTTGAACCAATGACCTTAGTTGACTTGCTTCTTGGATCAGTAGCTAAAATGATATGAAAGGGAAGCATGTGGATCAAAACCTACAATTAACCGCTTGAGATCCAGCGTCTGTCTTTACGGTGCAGAATTGAAAAAGTAGGGTCTACTTCGGCCACGAAATTGATGCTGTGTCCTGATCGACGTGGACAATGACAAGTTGGTCGCCTCAACAGAGCTGCAGGTTTTAAGACAAACGCCAGAAGATCCAAAATCTCATAATTGATCATCAAAACTGCTGTCATTTAACTCATATATTCATAAATTAACAAAAAAAAAACGAACCAACACAATAATGAAGTACTTTTATGATTATTCAAAAGGAGCACTGACCCGACACTAGGGCTGTGCAATTAATCGTATTTTAATCGCGATTACGATTATGGCTTGCGACGATTATGAAAACAGCATAATTGACAAAATACGATTATTTTGCTGGGTGCTGGACTTGTAAAAAGTTTCGGTTCAAGTCCGGTTAAAACCGGAACGTCGGGAACCGGTACTTGGACTCGCAAAAAAATAGCACTTACGTATATTCTGTGGTTATTTAAACATTCCCTGATAAACGTTATTCAGCGGCAATAAATGAGTGCTAATCCCAGTGTGCTCAGTGTACAACATCACATGTCATTTCACCTTTGATTCACGGTTTGAAAACGTAGCATTTCGCCACATGCTAATGCTAACCGGAAGTGAAGGATTTTCAGAATAAAAGTATTAAGTTAATAGTGTGAACTTCCGTTTTTTTCAGAATAAAACTGATTTAAATTAAATAGTGTATTTAATTCAAAATTACGCTATATCAACATTGATTTTAATTTCTAACAGTATGTAAGTACATCACTATGTATGTAGTATGTACTGTATAATGTACACATGTAGAGTTGTAGAAAATACATGGTGTACAGACAGTACAGTACACTCTGACTGTGCAGTCACTACAGTGTAGCCTATACTGTATAGTAGGTGTGTAACAGTGTAATGCGTATAGTCTACTCTACACTCTACCTTTCAGCAACGTTTTAGGGATTTAGGCTCAGTCAGCTCAGGGACTGTTTGGTTACTTTAGTTTGAACTTTGTAGTAGTTCACTGTAGTTACTGTCATAAGTCATTTGTAGACTGGCAAAAAGTGTTTTTTTTACATTTGTATTTTGTAGAGAAATGTAGACACAAGTTGGAAGGGAGCACAATAAACCTGACGAGTTTGAATTTGAGTTGATTATGAGTTCATTTTCAATTGATAATTAGCTCACAATAAGTTCACTTTAGTTACTCACACAACTTGACACAAGCCATGGGTTCAGGTCCGGACTTATAAGTCCGGACCTGAACCTGAACCTCTGGACTTGAGTCCGGATCTGAACCTGAATGTGAGTCCAGGTACGCAGCACTACGTAGGAGTGATATGTGTTGTGAGTGTTCAGCGCAAGCGCAGATGTCAGAACAAGAGCAGCAACTCGTTAAAAAGAAGGGTACAACTATTTCCACTATTTGGAAGTACTTTGGCTTTCAGGAGTCCGACAAAGTACAGTGCAGGATTTGTTACCAGGTTGTGTTGGCACCACACGCTAACACAACCAATCTCTTTAATCATCTGAAATACAACCACAAAGTGCAATACGACCGGGCAGTAATGCAACAAAAAGCAGATGCCGCTCGACTTCATCCACCACATCATCACAGTCATCGATTCAGGACGCATTGTACAGAGCAACGGCCTACGCGACGAGCTCGCAGAGACAGAGATATTACAGGTGCCATTACATTTCACATCGCTAAAGATATGTGCCCAGTTAGCACTGTTAGCAACCAGGGCTTTAAGCAACTTGTCAACACGTTGGACAAGCGTTACGCGATGCCGTCTCGGTATTATTTCAGCAGGTATTATATGACAAATGCCGTGGGGAAGTTGAGAGAGATGTGGCTTCAGCTGACTACTTTGCCACCACAACAGACCTATGGTCTAGCCCAGGGGTGCCCAACCAGTCGATCGCGAGATGTGTCTAAAAATAGAACAACAATATTCTGTTTTATCGTTAATGTCCTGTAACATAATCTTCCTGTGCCAGAATAATGCACTTGAACGCATCAAAGCTTTGTGATTGGCCGGCGTCACCCCATGTGTCAGGGCGTGGCTGAGGGTCTTCAGTACAGGTGGCAATATTGTCACCTGCCTGCGCTCATCTCTGAAACCAGACCATGTAAACAGCCTGGTGTTTCTTGCAAAACATCTTTAAGAGATGACATGAGCAGCCCTACCAGCATTTGCCATGGTGGCCTAAACATTTTTATTTGGTCTTAAATTGTAGTTCAACATTTATTTCCTGTTACTTCTGGACCATGACGGTTGGCCAGCCTTCAACGTTTAACTGAGTGGAATATGTTGAATATGTTTTACCAAAATGTTGGCTATATGTTAAGGAGTTTTCAGTAGGTTGTGACAGTGCACTGCAACATGTTTGATTTAATTTATTTTGGTCTAATTTATTTTTATTTATCATATTAATAATATATGTTTAGTATGGTTTTGGAAGTGCGCTCCAACATATTTGTTGATCTTGTTTATTGGTAAAATATTATTTGTTTTAAAGTTCAATAAATGGTCAATGAATAATCGTCAAAATAATCGTGATATCAATTATTGACCCAAATAATCGTGATTATGATTTTTGCCATAATCGCACAGCCCTACCCGACAGTGACCCTTTTTTCCCCTCACACGTTCAGAACTAATCTTGACACAACACTTTGCTGCAACACAGTGTACTCGCACATTAAAAGCTGATTAGCAAAGTATATTTTCTTATCTAAGATTTGGGGAGCATATCAAATAATAAAGATTCTGCATGCATGATGCATTCTGGGAGACAAAAATACTTTAAAATGAAGCATCCCAGAAAGCATCAAGCGATAAAGAACACACTTTTTAAACTCTACCATAAATAAAAATGATACAAAAGCCTCAATGCATGATAAACTAAGTATTTTTACATTCACCTTAAACCTTGGTTGAACTTCTCCCTCACTTTCACACCTCATTGAAAGTGTTTCTCAGTGTTGTTAACACTTTCTCACAGAAATGAAAACATCACAGAAGCCTTGCCATCACTGATCGCCAGACTTCATACCTATGGCTTTGTTAGCATTCTAGGTGTGAAGACATTACTCACTAATTAGGCCTGCAGCTAGAGGTCAGTTTGCAGCCACACCGAAGTGTGAGGCAGCGGCAGGGTTGATAAATGAAAGGAGACATAATGCCCAGCAATGCTTCCTCAACCAATTAAATACAGCACCATGCATTAATGATCCTTTTCAGAGCCAAGAGAAACAGTAGCAGTGGCAAGCATGGCGCTATCTAGAGAAGCTGCTGAAAGTCTAACAGAGCATTATTACTACTACAGCCCGGCTTACTCCACTCTGACCAGGAACTCTTTCCAAGCCAGGAGGAACAAGTACTGACGGGGAGAGACGGGATAACAAAAGCTCACAATCGGCGCTTTCACACCGGACTACTTTTACCCTAATTTAATTTGATCGCATGTTGTTGATGATATTGGTGATGTTTTTAATGTTTTTAATGTTATTAATGATGTCAGGACTTATGTCCTAAATGTTGCTGTATTATTGTTGTATTATTGTTGTATTGTTTTAAGTGTCGGACCCCAGGAAGAGTAGCTTTTGTCGAGAGCAAAAGCTAATGGGGATCCTTAATAAACATAAACATAAACCCGTACTTTTCCCGTTTAGTTCCGTTAGTTTAGTTCCCGCTGCCTCCGCTCATCAGAAGCCAACCTCCTATCCATCCCCACCCACATCAATCACCGGACCTGGGGGGACAGAGCCTTCTCCGTCGCTGCCCCCTCCCTCTGGAACTCACTCCCACAACCCAGACTGCACCGACCTCACCACCTTCAAAAAACTCACCTCTTCAATCTGGCTTTTAATGTGTGATTGTTTTTGTATTATTTGACTTTAACTATATATTTATTTGTTGTTCCTTTCTTTTCTTTTGACTATATCTAAAGTGTCTTTGAGCACCTGTAAAAGCGCTAACAAAATAAATCTATTATTATTATTATTAGTGCCTGGAATTTTGCATTCACACCAAAAAGAGAACTTAGTTCAGAGAACTTTTACCCCCATTTGTAGTGCCTGCTAGAGAGGTGGGACTATCCTGGGGAGAACACATTTCTGATTGGCTGGGTGGATTGCAAACCAGTGGGACTTCCGGCCTGGAACTTCGGGTGGCAGTATACGCCGTGAAGGTGTTTGCGGCCTGCCAGTAAACCCAAAGCAGAAGAAGAAGAAGCGGCTTCATTTGCGTAATCTTCCCTCAGGGACTTATTCCGTGAACGTGATCGGCTCTTTAGCTCCATGGGGGAACTAAGTGCTGGGAACTAAGTACGGCAAAGTACTTGGTGTGAAAGCGGCTAATGCAAAAACGTGCACTTACAGTATGTTGCAATATAAATGTTTACTTTCTCTAACTGTACCTGAGGATTTGTGTTTTTTAAGCAAATGCCTTTTTTTGTTGGTATTCATACAGCAACAATCTTGCACCAGGCTGCTGCCAATCATTCTATATAATTGGTCATCAACAAAGCAAAGGGTCAACGGCCCTGAGTGACCCCTTGCTAATAGGCCCCTGGTCAGCAATGTTTCTGTTGAGGCGGGGCCTACCTACAGATCAAGAAACCAATACATCTGATGCAATTATGTCGTTTCTTTACTAAAATAATTGAAATGACTAGAAATGCACAATTTAAACTTCCACATGTCAGTAATTAGGGAAAAAAGGACAATCTAAGGCAGGGGTGTCAAACTCAAGGCCCGTGGGCCAAATCCGGCCCGTGACTTCACTTCATGTGGCCCCACAAGAATATAATATGTTTTATATGGTACGGTTACATGCCGCTTTACAGAAGCACGTTGTCCATAAACTACATGTCCCACAATGCATCTCAAATGTGACTTTTTTCTCAGAATTTGACTTTTTTTTCAAAATGTCACTTTTTTGTTTTGACTTTTTCCCCAGAATTTGGCTTTTCTTTTAAAATCATTTTGTGACGTGCGCACTGAAGAGACTCGCAATTATTGGCGCTAGACTTCTGCTCTAAGACGTAGTTGATTATGAAGTTATTACCCTATCCCACAATAATCCAATGCAGAGGCAATAATGTAATATAATACATTATTTTATATATATTAAATATTATATATATAGTCTTGAAGTTACAGCCGGCCCTTTGAGTGCAACCATAACGCTAATGTGGCCCGCGATCAAATTGAGTTTGACCCCCCTGATCTAAGGCGTCTAAAAGTACTTTTGAACATTAAAAGAGACATTTACATAAAACCACTGTGATATCAGTAGTGACTATTGGTCATATTGTCAGCCTCAATCTTCAAAACACAGAGTAGGACACAGACGTTTATGTTGCTGCATCCTCAGGGTTAACCATGCATTAGGCCATGCAGGTAAAAAGAAGAAGTGAGCAGACTGACACTTGACCTCAGAAGATACAGCTGCAAACAGTGATGAATAGAAGCTCTTAACAACCATGATCACAATGACAGACAAACAGAACCGTCCACCAAACTGTCACACAATAGGCTTTGGGCAAAGTTAATGATGATCAAATGCAGCAATTAGTGCGCTGGATACAATTAGCAAACTGCTCCAGCAATATGAGGGAGGGAGGAAACTCCAATCCAAAAAGGCTTCAACAAAGACAGCCTTTTAGCTCACTACAATGCAGTCAGCTAATTGATGTCCTTCTTCAATCAAGTTCATCACTGACAGCCGGTCCTTTTGCTAATAAAAAGGTTGACGAGGGAAAACAGACCAAGTGTTACAAAGTGCAAAGGCATGTTGTGCCTCGTGCTAGGACAGAAATAACCACTAGGGGGTGACTGTGAGGAGACAGGGCAGGGATGCATTGTTGAAAAGAAAAGACATCTGCCATCCTGTTTATGTGGTTATATCCAAATGAGTCTAGTTCAAATGTTTTTCTTTGTATTATGATGATGTCAAGAGCAGCCTAAGAGTAAGTTAGAGACAAACAAGTCACAAGAATGAGTGACAAGTTGTGATATTAATGTTATTGCCGCCTAACCACAGTTTTGGGTGTTGGTTGATTTTGGCTTCCTCATTACGCTTATTTTGACCTGTAGAATAACAGCTGTGCCTTTGGTGTGAGGGTTTTGCAAACTCTGAGTCTCTGAGTCAATCAGGCCGGATGACTGAGGAGACACGGTAGTGATTCTAACTAGGGCATCTGACCTGCTCTATCTTTTAGAGTCAGCCGTAGAGGGCATTCAATCAGCAAGATTAAACATGATATTTTAAGGGCTAACAATGTGTGCACGCAAGCATGAGGCAAAGTGAAAGCAAGAGGCCATTCTTCCACTGAGGAACACCCATCTCAATTAGTAGCTGACTCCCAAAGGTGTACATGCCTGCAGCGCCATTGTTGTTCCTTCCCTGTGCAAACATAGTGCATCACTCTTGTGACAAATACAAATAGAGTACACTTGAATCTGTCACAGTGGGGTTATAGTATCTCCTGTAACTATCACATACTTTAATTATGTCATTTCAAATAAACATTTGTCGATGTGACATCATATATAATTCTCTCAGAGAGGGGGTGCATTATTAGGATTTCTGCTCAGGCCTTTAGTAAAAGGTTTTGTACTAAACACTAAAGGATAATATTACAACTTGGACTTTATTTTGTACACAACGAAGTCCGAGTGGGATATTTTGAGGTAATATCAAAAGTGACTACATCAGCAATGACGGTAATATCCGTCGTTGTACAGGAAAACTGTGTACAGTATAGGGCAGCACGCTTTTGGGGAAAAATCGAATTGCGATTTGTCTGACAAATATTGCGAAGTTTATTGTAAAATGCTGCCATATCTCCAGCTAGGAAGGTCGCATCAAAGTGCTCCCGCAGCCCGAGCTACGAGTGAAAGAACTAAACTTACATGAAACTTCCGTTGGGTTGCTTTAAAGTCGAGCTTCAGTTTAAGACTCACCCTGTAATAGAAACGTGTGATGGAGCGTTACTAACCTGACTCAGACGGTTTGTTTCACCAAACCATCTAAAGCTCCATTGGAAGCCATTTGGAAAGGGCAGGCACTTTCAGAAGCACTTGGCAGGTGATTGGATCAATCTGTCAATCACCTTCTATCATGGGCCACTTCTGATTGGTTAACAATGGCTGGTACATGTGGAGCACAGCACTTCTGATTGGTGTGGACGACTGACGCACGAGAAGAACAAAAACCATTTAAAAAAAAGAAGAATTTGATAATCGCATCATTTAAAATCGCGATTACGATTTAAAATGGATGAATCGTTCAGCCCTAGTACAGTACCAAACTAAAGCACATAGGCAAGGTCAAAGTAAAAACACGGGAAATAAGCAATTGATTGACAGTGTAATCTTAACTAATAGAAACAGTGGCCGAACCTAATAAGAAGACATGTTGTATTAAACCAAAACAATGCTTTGAAATACATTTGGGTCTCTTCATTTATTAAACTAATGAAAAGATAACTAACTCATCACCCCTTGAAATTAAGACTCTTCTCTCGATAACCAAAGACGTGGATTTGAAAGCAACACAGGTGGCCTTCAAAAGAAGTGACAATTTTGCCCATGCTGCATGATTCATCCACCGCAAAAGGAGTTAAATGTGTTTTGCATATTAAACAGTTCAAGGTTCTTTTGTGCTCTCCACGATGCGTCACGAAAAAAAGATGAACCTTGTTCTTTAAGGCTGATTTGAAACTGCGGTTGCTCCGAGTAACGACGTGTTGCTCGGCACAGCAGGTCAAACAGCAGGCAGTGAAGTGAAGCTGAACTGTGCAAAACAAGCAAGCCGGATGATGCCATTCATTAATGGGAACATCGGTGCAAAGTGAAGAGCGGAGCTGAGAGGAGGTCCCTTAGGATGCGAGAGGGAGTCAGACGGAGAGCGAGGGGCTTACTGCCAACACACACACACACACACACACACACACACACACACACACACACACACACACACACACACACACACACACACACACACACACACACACACACACACACACACACACACACACACACACACACACACACAAACACACACACACACACACACACACACACACACACACACACACACACACACACACACACACCACACACACACACACACACACACACACACACACACACACACACACACACACACAGGTGTCGGTTGAGTGAATCTCCACTGGAATGGTAGAGCTCCCAGGTTTTCCCACAGAAACAGGAATATAGCGAACAGGATCTAACCCGTTTACACGAGTAGAATTTAAGAAGAAAAATACACATAGCTAAAACTACGGGTTAGAAGGCTAGTGTTAGCAAGGCTTATGGGTAGTCAACACACTTAACCAGGCGAGAATTAGACAAACACAACACAATTTACATCCGCTTAAAACTGTATTTGAACACCATGCACGAGCTGAGACAGTGGTGCACATACAAATACATTAAATCCAGGACAATCACAAAGGAGAATTTGTTTGCAAGTCGGAAGCAGAAATGTTCCGTGAAAGCAGCACTAAACTAAAAATCTAAGTAGTTTGCTATAGTGAATAAATCAAATGTATTAAGTAGGCAAAACAACCTCGCCATGATTTCAGAGATTATTACGAATTGTGAGTTTGATTATTTAGTCAATTAAAGCAAGTATAGATGGACAGTAAGCTTCAGGTGGTGCATATCATCGAACTCTGGGCGTCCATATTATAAATAATTGACTTTCCAAAAGAGCAAGTGAAGAAGAAATTAGTTTGGATCTGTTGTCTTTTCTGTACAGCTTTCCTACAATGTTGGTTGAATGGATGGAAAACATTACAATTGTGTCACTATGGGAAACAATATTAAAAAGCTAATATTACAACAATCATTGAAATCTTTGTTTTTTATGAATCATTTCCTACTGAAAGGTGAATGCCCTGCTTTGAGCTGCAGAGATGTGTGCATGAAGCAGAGATAATACTAGTGGTGGTGTGTGGCAGAACTAATGATAGGTAAAGATGTCTCGCCACATTTTGTCCACTAAGGCTAAGCCGAGGAAACCTGCAAATGAACAGGAATACCGAAACACACCTAAATGTCTGCTGTATTTGATCAGGGCCAAGATTTGCCAAACAAAGTGTGTACATTGATGCTTTCTACAAATGCCAGGTGTTTATGCCTAGCGTTACGCCAGACGAGTATGGCATACCAGTGACATTTTATTATCAGGCATTTGAGTGTCAGTCAACAAAAATTGAGATATGTAAAATCCAAGCATGACACTCAAACAAAGACTTGCACCATAGTTAACTATCAAATGACTTTCTACCTGCACAAACCTGTTTGCTGAACTCACAAATTAGTAACTAGAGCTGCCGTCTCTGTGGACAACGTGACCGACAAGTTTGTCAAAGTCAAACTGTGTTTAAGAATCCCACATGTCAAGTGGAACAGTACGACAAACAAAATGGCACTCTTACTTGTACTAGCTTCACTTTAGCTAGCTTTATTTAAACTGTTTTCCTCAGACAATCCCTCCTTTCGACCACACAACCTGTGTCAGTTGTAAACACAAGGGCAAAGTGGTCATTCCCCCTTGCATGCTATTTCTAATTTCCTCTCTTCCACACTACGCTGAGGCTAATTTCAAAGTGATATCCATGCTCTCTTCCTCAAGAGAGTCTCTTCATACCCAGAGACACTGTGGGAGTCTAACCACCCAGCTTTCCCTCTCCGCTAGTCAAAGGTTAACACGAGTTCAAGGAAGTTGCCTCACGTCACAAGCGAAAAGCCTTGCATTCCAGTCTCACACACACACACCAGGAAGAAAAACACTGAGCAAACATTCACCACAGAAATATATTCAAAGACATTTAATCCCAGGAGACTGAGGCAAGAGAGAGAAGGAAGGATAGAACAGCAGAATAAAAGAGCATAGTTTAAATTCAGACCTACTGACAGTTTGGGCTGGCAGCGTTCCCACATGCTACTGACACACTCATTTCAAGAACAATTTCCTCCTCCCTCTCCCAGCTCCTCCCCCCTTCCATTTCTTCCCCGAGCCCTCCTCTTCCGCCTACAGAAAACACCGCCTCACTTCCTGTTTACCTCTGAACCCTAGTTATCCCCCGCCCTTGTCTGGCAGGCCTCCACACAGACAGGCTGAAGAGGCCGGACGCAAACAGTTAGCACTTGACACAGAGAGGGGGGTGAGATACAAGGAGAGAGAGAGAGGGGGGGGGGGGGTGGGTGATAGACAAGGAGAGAGAGAGAGAGAGAGGGGGTGAGAGAGAGAGAGAGAGAGAGAGAGAGGGTGGGTGAGAGAGAGAGAGGGTGAGAGAGAGAGAGAGAGAGAGAGAGAGAGGAGAGAGAGAGAGAGGGTGAGAGAGGAGAGAGAGAGAGAGAGAGAGAGAGAGGAGAGAGAGAGAGAGAGAGAGAGAGAATGGACGCTGGGGGAGGTGATCAGGGAAAGTGTGTGAATGACACAGCCTATCACCATGTGGCCACAGAGGCAGCAGCTTTCCCAGGGGTGTGTGAGTGTGCAAACTGTGCGTGTGTGTGTGTGGGTGGAGGGGTGAAGCGTGGTGTCAAGTTTCAGGACTGATTACGGCACTGCCGGCCCACTCTGGTTAGCCAGGAGTTATATAAACCTCAGAGAGGTCAGGAGGCGACAAAGCTAGCATATCACACACATAAGTGAGCCACCACCACCGGTTGGGAAACCACTCAGATATCCTAAATTGCGTACTCGCGCTACAGCAGGGAGGCCAAGGCAGGGTAGAGAGGGTCAGATAATACATCTAAAGCAGCACAGCAGGCAGGCAGGGGGAGGCACCTGCTCAGTGTCACTGCTGGAGGGCCTGTGGTGGCTAAAGAAGACAGGCCATCAGTATCCACCAGGGACACTTCCATCTCTATATATACAGCGAAGGAGCCATTTGGACCCCTAGGTTTTTTTAAATGTGATATATTGGGGCAAAAAATCAGCAATCATTCAAATATCTGAATGTACAAATGTACCTGAGCACAGTGAAATGCTGTTTTCTTCAAGTTGTATTTTGTTGGACGAACGCACTTATTGTAAGTCGCTTTGGATAAAAGCGTCAGCTAAATGTAATGAAATGAAATGCTGTAAGGCAGATATGCAATCACATAGGAAACACCGAAATGCACAATAACTGAGAGATTGTTACATTTGACATCTCATTCCATAAGCATTGAAAAATTATTTATTTTGATCATATTTGGAATTTTAAACTGGATCTGTAGAAAGCAAATATGTTTTTGAATCTGTATAAGATGTAGGTTGGATATCTGTGCAGCTCCACAATCATCTTGGTACTAACTTCAAAATTGCATTTCAATACATATTTAGCCTTAAACAAATATTGTGCAACCTGCTATTTTTATATTGCACTTTTTAATAAACTTGTCATTCATTGTGAAGCCCCTACCCCAGAATCTGGTACTTGTACCTGGTCTCTTCTTACATGTATCTATCTGCAGCATCAAATCACTGATTTGACATGATTCATGTTATTGCGGTCGTCAGTCTAACCTGGTTGTTGTCGTGTGCTAGAACTGTAGTGGCCCATGTGAGCTTGATGTTGTAATGAGGGCTCCTTAGAAGGTGGGGCTGATACCAGGGTGTGTACCATCCTCTTCAGTCTGAGTACTCATCGGGTGTTTTCAAATCTGCTGCTGTTGCCCCACAAATCTCCAAAACCAGTTTCCTTTGGGGATAAGTGTAATTTGTACCCATATATAGCTATATCCAATCCAAAGGAAGACACATTAAGATTGTGATCAAGAATACAAAATGTGTCAGGAAGGAAAGAAGGACACACATCTCCATTCGGAACACATTTCGACAGTAATCAAACTCTAAATTAAAGGAAATTAAACCATTTGACATTTGGACAGTTTTACAAAGCGGATCTGAGTACCCTGCACTAAATGAATGACTCAATTCTCAGTTTGAATGTGCTGTACGTTTAGGTAGCTATGTTTGCTCAACTTCACCTTTTTGAACTGCTACGTTAATGTTTGGTTATTCTGTCAGCAACATAGTTCAGAACCTGAAGGTCTGTTCTCGACCATCCCCCACACACACCATGGAGAATAACTCAGTTATATCCAAAGTTATTTTTACCGGCATATTGGTTAATAAACATATACTGGGTGTTAAGTCTCAAGTCTTTCTTCATGTTCACGGTGACAACAGTTGCTATCTTCTACAAAATGTATATGAACTTCTGTGCACTACGAGAAAAGGACAACCACAGTAACAGGAAGACAGCAAATAGCAGTGGGGCAAAAGGCAATCAGCCCCACTTGGCATCAAACTTGTGCCATCGGCTTTATTGGGCATTGCAAGGGCTACCTTCACATTAGCGGCACACCATTTTAAAACTGTGACCCAGCCCCTGACTTTAAATTGTATAATAATGATCAACAATAGTAGCATGTTAGGCATCATCCAGATGTATATTCATATCAGAGACTCAGTATTACTAAATCCCCACTTTTGTTTGTCTCCAGCAGGTGGATATTTTCCAAATATGCCCCAGATGACCATTCAGAAAACAGTTTTAAGACAAATCCATACTGAATTAACTATGTAAAACCACACAGTGACCAGGCAGACGAATCATGATACCGTAAATCCTTTTAATCTAATAGTGCCACGAAAGTCCCAGCCACTGATTTGCAACCTCGCCCACACTGGTTTATTTCAACCTACACATATTGCATCTCTTTAAATGTACAGAGTTCCAACAGATGTCAGTGTTGAGGTCCTGACTTCCCCCGGCATTATAACCGTCTGCTGACTCAAATAGAAAGTAAGCATTACCAGCTCAGAAGGGTCTCACTAGAGCTTGATGCCTTTAAGTTTCAACTGCTTCCAAAGAGAAAGCCCCTCACGGTCCTTAAATGATGCTACAATCATTCACGGGACAGGCTAGATATTCCACACACACACACATGTTCATTTGATTTGAAATCCTTTGCCACAGGGCCTAAGACATTCTCTTATATTTAACTTTTGAATTTTGAACCACATGGGACCACTATTCCATCTTGAACCCTGGGAGCACATCAATCCCAAATCCTAATTAGCCGCATTCACTGCGGGGGAGTGAAGAGCGGCCAGCTAGCCCCTGATGCCTTGCCTGTTCAGCAAACACCCTATCAGCAGGCTCTTCACACATCAGTGCACATGAATAGCACAGTCAGCCTGTGAGCATCAACACGGGGCTGGATGTTGACACAGACAGGGAGAGGCTCGTTCGCATGGCTGTGGTTCATGGCCCCATTTCAATTGAGGGCCTTTGCTGATGGGCAAATGGTCTGACTACCCAGAGCTCATACACACAAGCCACACATGTTGTTGTCACCTGTTGGAGGAGAGCAGCAGCACTCAGCACACAAGTCGTGTTTTTGCTCATAGGTTTGGTTTCAGAAGGAAGACACCGTTTGGAGAGTTTTAAAATGAGTCACTGAAACTGTCACTGCAAAATGGTAATCATTCATGTGTTCACTAAGGGAACATTAAGTGAAGCTACAGAGAAGGTTGGTTTAGGGAAATAATGGCAACAACACTCCTGTGATGTCAGTGGAAATGAGAAAGACTGTCAGGAGTGGGTCATGGAAAACAAAAGTGTGTACTTTTTCCCCATTACATGATTCTAGTTTGAGATAATCTGTTTATGCGTCACTCTACTGAATTTGCTTAATTGTTGGTATAACGTGTTTTTTATGGGGGGAACTAACCCGTCAGGAACACATGCATGTGTTGAAATGTCCTTTTCATGGGAAGCGTGCAAACAATGATGAAGTGTCTGTTGCTTATGCTGCAGGTCATGTGTCCCCCGTAGGCCAGGAGACTGTGTGGATGCTGCTACGTTACCAGCCAACTGAGGTCCAGGAACCGCCTGCAGCCTGTTACAGCCAGCTAATGCTTTCTCCCAACCTCCCCCTCTGCTTGTCTTTCCCCTCTCATGCTCTTCCTCGCTGTCTCTGTCCCTTCCTTTCTTTCGTAACCTCTCCTTTTTCCATGAACTAGTGCTCTCTCCATCTCTGAAACCACCTCCCCCTCCCCCAAGTGCTAACCACTCTCCTCCACCACAGTCTTTTCTTTCTGCACGCTCTCTCACATGTTCACATGCGCACACAGTAACACAAAATGTGGCTGCTACCACAACAGTGTGCAGCTTCCCCCACACTCCAGCGAGGCAGTATGCGAGTGCCTCTGGCCTGCCCTGACCCACATCTTGATATAGCCTTAAGTATGCTTACAGCTAAGTCCTGAAGACACTCCTGCCACTCTTAGCCTAATCAGGCCTGACCTGCTGTTGCCGCACTGGGCAGATAGACAGGGCGCGCTGGACGGTCCATTATCATATTCAGAAGGCTTTCAGATGGCCTTAGGTACCGCCTCTTCACCTTCCCCCGCTGCACCACTGATTGCAGGTTTCCAACCAAACATGCATATTTTGTATCTGGGATAGTTGGTTAGATTCAATGCCACGCTACACCGGGAAGACCACATATTCTCTTAAAGCAAAGAAATGATTGCCTTAGTAAAGCAGATATGTGCAGATATGAGATATTATTCATTTGAACTTTACTCTTATCAATCTACACTGAGAAGAGGATTGGGGTAAAGGACAGCGTGCTTAGGATGAATAGACATAAATACAGACTAGGGCAGAAACAGTATTACACCAGGAGGGATGCTCTTCTACAGTGTGGCTGAATTATACTTTGTTTTATGTGCTTAAACCAGCAATAAATGCTTAATAAGAACCAAACAACAACAACAACAACAAGTGATTACCTTTTCTTCCTCGTACTCAACATGTGGTTTCTTGTGCTTACGTCCCCTCTCCTGGCTGGAATCGGCCCAGGAATGGTTGGATTCATCCTGTTGGCTTAGGGCCGCCTCCAGCTGGGGCAGTAGGTCAGGCAGCAGGTCAGGAGGCTCAAGGCCCTCCAAGTCTCCATCCTGAGCCTGTGGTGGCAGGAGATTGTCACCCAAGGCTTGATATCCATTAGTGTTGATGGCCCCGCAGCTCTGAGGCTGCTCAGAGGGCAGCTGGCTGGCCAGGCTAGGGTAGCAGATCATAGACTCGCCAAACATCTCAGATGACCCGCAGTTTTCCTGGGTTTCTCCAGAGCACCGTAAGGCCCGGAAAGGACATTCCTCTGCCAGGCTTACAGGGGTCCTCATAACTGCAGTTGATGGGAATGGACATACTGTCCCTGAGAGCTCAGGCACTGTAGTAGAGAGGGAGGCAGGGGGGGTGGTGGTGGCCAAAGACTGCTGACTGAGACTGGGTATTTCTGGCTCTCCAGGGTAGGCAGGGTACTGAGCAGCCTGGTAAGCAGTGGGCAGGGACTGAACCCTGGATGATGAATGCATGGGGAATGGCAGGTTAGGGTCTTCTGGTCCTAGGCCTCCCCTTGTAAATTGGTAGCTTCCCTGCAGCTGCTGAGGTTGCAAGCAAGTTCCACTCAGAGAAGCGTTTTGACCCTCCATGTAAGACTTACTTGGCATAGCCCTTGGATGAAACCTTGGTCCTCCTACAGCAGTTTGGTGCTGAGCCTGCTGCTGGGCATGGTGACCCTGCTGCTGACTTTGAGATTGACCTCCTTGGTGAAAAGGAAAATGTTGCTGCTGTAGGGACATTGCATGGGTGTTGATTTGTTGGTGCTGGTTCAACAGCTGCTGCTGATGACTTTGCTGTTGTTGTTGCAGCTGCTGCATTCTGTGCTGCTGCTGCTGTTGCTCCTGTTGTTGATGACATGGGTGTTGTTGTTGCTGCTGCTGCTGCTGTGTTTGTTGTTGTCTGACATGGAGTTGCTGGTTGTGCAGTTGCTGTTGATGACAAAGCTGTTGCTGCTGTTGAGTTAATGGGTGGTACATTTTTCCATTCTGGTCTTGGTTGCCCCACATGGGACTGCTGCTGATACAGAACAGCCCATTAGATTGAGGTACTTGGCTTCTGGCAGCATTGTGATACTGGCCATGTGGGTCTGCAATCATGCCGCCGCCACCTCCTCCACCGTTACCTGTGGCCCCAGAACCAGAAAATGCTTGACTCATTGGATTCTGTGCTTTAATGCCAATGTAATGACCCATGTGCTGACTGTACGCGGGCATGGCTTGTTGGGTAGTAACTGGTGGCATCATGTCCTGGTGCTTCACTGGGTCTAGAGGCTCCACTTGGAGGGGCTCAAAGTCAGCAGTGAGATTTAGCTCATCCACAAGTGATGGAGCTGAGGGGAAGCCATCCTCCTCCAGCCCTTCCAAACCTCCAACAAAGAGGCTGGGGTCATTGAAGAAGTCCATGGCAGAGCCCGGAGGGTAACAGGAAACTCCACTGGATCCAAGCTGGTTCCAATGAGCCTCACTGTGAGCTACAGCATGTCCGTTAAATAGTGTACCTTTCCAAAAACAGAGAGGAGAAAACATTTAATACTGACATGTATGACACAAATTAACAATGTTTAGCCCGAGATGACCTGACAGTATTTTCCTCCAGCACATCTCCCTTTATCATCCATTTCACCATCAGCGATACATGCTTGTAGAATGTAGACTGGAATGAATGCCCATCTCGTGTCACAAAACGCACTTGAGAAAGCAGCTAATAGCTAGGTCAGAAATGTCTGGGGATCATTTGGTTCCATTAATTACCCATCAGCACTGCCTTTCATGTATGCAGCAAAGCAGCTGGTGCAAACCCGTCACTAGCAGGTGCCTCTTCCTGTACCACCTCCCATTTCACACACATACTTACCTCAACCCCCCACCACCACAACCAATGAAGCTGCCTTCGACAGCTACTGCAGAGCGTGTGGGAGGTGCAGACAGCTGATAGAATTTCAACAGCTAGGGAAGGACGAGGTTCTTTGAGTGTGTGTTCTGCAACCACAGACCAGCGGAAGATGACAGAAGCTTACTCAGGTCAGTCATTATATATGCTGACTTGATATGCACACAGGCAGGCACACAGAAGCACATTTCTTCAGAGGCCTAACTTGTTGAGATAATTGGTTTTTATATATTTCAAATGACAGGCTAAATAGTGGTTGAGTGCAAAAGGATATAATTATACTACTGTACTCTTTTAAATAAACTGGGTGTTGGTCACAGTTGATTCTATCCATAACTATGCAAGCCTGAACTGCTTCAAGTGTGAAATGTAATCAAAGTCGCAATAAATCACTTAAAAAATATCTTTTGTTGTCTGGCAACAGTGATGTAATCGTACAATCTGCAAGCGAGTTTGAAAATGCTGATATTGTCAGGATTCTCCCATTTGACGAACAGAAGAACCATGCCTGAGTTATTACACTGAGTTATGACTAATTGGCCACTTTCCAACATGTGGGTTAGGCATTAGAAGGTGATATTGACTGTGTAAAGTCACTAACATTGCTCAATATATTTGCAACCCAAGGTTATGTATTCCAACAATCCATTTAGAGTGTATGAGAGTGTTTCCAATGACTCAAACCCTCACCCAAACATGAAGACTAAACCAATGTTAAATCTTAAACTAAAGAAACAGAAGTGTAAGAAAATGGTCTATCAATTCCAATGCTTACATCTGCCTCTATGGTTTCTATCACTTTACAAACCAACCACTTCACAGGTCCCAATACAAATCCGTTCACAAAGACATCAGGCCTGCATTGTCAATGTGGGTTGTGCGTCCACATTTCAGTTTCACTTTATTGCTTTTGTTTACTGTCATCAGAGAATCATGCGACAGTCCTCAAATGACACATTTCTGCATGTTCAATTAGTCAAGCTTCTTCTTCTTCTTTCATGATCATTCGTCTCACACTGTAAGCGGAAGGCATGTGAAATCTCTATCTGGGATGAGAGACAATACTGAGGACTTCAAAGAGGAAAATGGGTGTAATGTTCACATCCTCACAATTGAAGCACAACAGAAAACTTTCCCTAGATACTAAATGATTATTGAATTATGTCAGAACTGAAAATATTTGTGCCCAAATACTTAGGTTTCTGATGATTACAATAATACTTTATCATTTGGGATCACATGGCAACACATCAAATGTGCTTCTTCTTTAATGAACTGGGAAAACATGTGGTTAGAATTAAACTAATTTGTGTCATTTGAGATGATTTCCAAAACATATATTGGTGATATTCAAAGTAAGTCTGAGACAGACCACATGTTGAAAAGCTAATCATTCAATTACTCATATTCTATTCATTAAGCCCAACATCAATAGCAGTTCATTTACAGTAGAAACTGTAAAGTGGTAGCATGACAACTGTAGTGAAATGGGTTCAAAAATATCCAAGTCTGTTTCATCTTTCCCATCTGCAAAGAATCACTGCAGAATATCCCAGAGGCTGCTAAACAAAACCCAGCTAACCTTAAAACACCCTCAATCTGACCCCATGACATGCCACTTCCTAAGCTTTGCCTTCCAGCTGTTTCCTTCATAATCATGATGTTATAAGCAGCATGCAGGCACGTGCAACTCATGCCTTATATCAACAAAACTGTCCCTGGTCACCAATTAATCAGGAAACTACAAATGTCAACGTAACTCTGTTATTCATTGGAATCATTGTGTAAGTACATTTTTGACAATACAAGCCATTTATTAGCCACATATTGCTTATGAATTAGATAGGAATATTTGAGTAGGCAACCTAAATGTATAAAGGCATTCTAATGCAGAAGCTTATAACACAGAATAGAGCAAATGTATTTTGTAAAGCTCAATATGGCATGGGGTAAAATGGTGTTACTGTGTATCACTCAAAAATGCAGTGGTTCAAAATGTGTGTAGGCAACATAGTTGAATACAAAATGTAAAACTCACAATGTTTAAATTGTTACAATAGTCTTTAAAATATATTTTATAATAGTACTATTTGTTGCTCCTTTCTTTGGAAAAACAAACCTAGTCTTATTTTGTGTGTCTTTGTATGCACCATTTACAGCAAAGGTGTAAACCTACTTGGTAATAAAACCAATTCTGATTATAAGGGAATTGCAAATTAACTAAGAAGTTGTGAATTACATAAAACTTGATTATTGTGAACAACCTAAAAATGGCGACCATGTTATCCAAATGTACATGTGCAAAGTTAGCGATGTTGGGAAGAAAGTGACTGAAGACGAAATTATTATGTAGGCCTAATTAAGTGTCTTTCAAATGTTTGAAACGGTACCATGTAACACCCAGGAACACTTTGTCGTGTTTTAAAAGCTTAGCTAAGTTTGATAAGGAGTCTGTGTTTCATCCAACAGACACCGGGCTCACCTCTGAAGTCTCCTCATCTTCTTCAGCCCAGCAATGGCTCCAGCTCTGACTGTGTTTGATAAGCCAACGAGGCGGCAATGTGTTGCGCTTCTTTGGGCAAAACTGCTTAAATTAACACTGCTAAATAGGACTTTTTATTTTAGAAATTGCTAGCCGGCGGACTGTTGAGTTGCTCGCACGTGGCGTTAGCCAAACCTCCACTTTGGAAAAGCACAGGATTCAAAAAGGTGTCGTGACGCTCCCACACTGAGGAAGAGGAGGAGGAGGAAGAGGAGGGGGAGGAGGAGGGGATGGATGGAGAGGTCGACCGTGATGGTGTCCATGATAATTTAACTAGTTTTTTTATCCTTAACTATCTTTTGTTCCCCCTTTGCGAGTGGAAATGTCGACGTTTTAGCGTTGTTAACAGTCCACATATAAGTGGTCGCTGTCAGTTCAGGACCACCATGAGCAAAAGGAACCCCGGAGGACTACTTTACAGCGACGCGCATTAACATTTAACCCAAAAAACTACGAGAAAGTACCAAGACATGTGCTGTTTAGCATGCAAACTAACAGGAAACTAAGTGTTTGGCAAGTAATGGAGTTATTAGTACCAGGAAGATACGCACTGACACACAAGGCGTTGTGTCATCAGACAGCTGAGGCGAGGCACTGACTGTCAGCTATTTGACAGCTTATTTTCTGAATGAAATTGAACCCCTCGAGGAAGAAACCTCTCTGAAAAATCACACGAACAAGTGTTGTTTCTTACCTGAAATGGACCCCAAAAGACAACTCCAGTCGCCAATGTAGAGAGTGTGTTTTCGGCCAACTTGTGACTGTGTTGTTAGTTGTACTCCTGCTGGCGACCACGGCGCAGCGGCTCTCCACCGCTGCTGCTGCTGACGTGCCTGTGATAACATGCATTTGCATATTAGTAACCTCCTCCCTGATTGGTCCACAGACGATTTGGCACTTTTTCACCTTTCTGTTTGGAATTAAAAAGCGGTTCCAGCCTCACTCACGTTTTGGTAGGGTCCAGCTCCAAATCAGCCGCAGAAAGTGTTTGATCAAATCATGCTGTTTCACGCGTAAAGTCCATGGTAAAGTCCCTATGTTGACAGAGTGCATAAGATGGCCGCGTCCAAGCCAGAGCCAATCAGGAGAGGTTTTACTTTCGCACATGCACCGGAGTATCTCTTCAATGCAAGAATGACAGCTGCTCTCCACTGTGGGGCAATACCGACCTCTAGTGGCTGATCGAGAGGCATGCTTCTCTAAATCAGAATCAAAATCGATGTTATTACCAAGTAGGTTTACACATACGAGGAATTTGCTTTGGTGTAAATGGTATATACAAAGAAACAGAAAGGAGCAAAACATGTTTTTATTATAAAAACATAAATACAAAATAATTCATAATAATTTGATCGAATATATTTTATCATCAAAAACATGTGCATGCCTTTTATTTAATACGTTTGTCTACTAACTTTATTTTTGCCGTTGTATCTGGACTGTCCCTTTGCAGTAAACTATAAATTCCCCCGCTGTAATACTTCCAAATTGACAAGTATATATAGTCATTTAACATATTCAGAATTATCTGTATATATGTACAGGTACGTGTCTATTCTAAAAATATTATTATTATCATCCTTGTGTTATCGCTTACCCTTCCTCCTATTATGTTTTTCACTCGTATTGCTGTTGCTGCTATGACACCTGCATTTATAAAGGTTTGGCTCATCTTGTATTATCTTATCTAAGTAGTGCACAGTATAATACAGAAAATACTTTGATGTCCTTTGCCAGTTACCCTAATCATTCTGCAATGACTTCTCTGTTTGGCCCACTGTGTATTGAGTTTGACACCCCTGCCCTAAACCATTCAATGCTTTATAAACCAGCAGCAGTATTTTTAAAAATCAATTCTGACAGATGAGAGCCAGTGTTAAGCCCTCAGAACTGGAGTGATACGTAGTGACCCATCTGCTGACCGTACACTGGCATGGCTTGTTGGCTAACTGGTGGCATCATGTCCTGATGTACCTTTTTTTTTTAAGGTAATTGTGAGATATAGTTGAACATGATTCTGTGACAGGAGTGACAAACTGATTTTAGTAGATTAAGATCATGTACCAATGTACTACGTTGAAAACAAAAAAATTGTACATAGCCCCCTCCACCAGAATGATCAGAGCATGTTTGAGTGATTTGTATATGATTAGCATCTGATTGGGAGTTTGTCACTAATGCAGGGAAAAAAACTTTTACAAACAAGATCTTAATTTCGAGAAAGCTCTGTAAAAAATCATTGCTCTGCATCACCTTCTTTACATACAGACAAGTACAACATGTATGATGATCCCTCCCAATGTGCGATACCTCCAACAACAAAATCAAAAACAAGACTTCGTTTTTTACAATTTTATTGATTTCAGAGAAAAGCATTTTAAACCCATATCTATGCAGTAGGCTAATGTGTTTTACAAACTGGAGCAGGAACGGGTCCATATTGAACACATTACAACTCACACTTTTGAAGATGCCGTCAGCCAAAATGTCTGTGTGGAGTTCACTGACATTTGGTTACACCCTTTCCTTACGCAGACGCTATAAATAGATCAGTTCGTAGTAAGGTTTCAGCACCATGTCTGCTCATCTTGTATAGCCACATCCTCCTTAAAAGTCCTATCCCTTTCCTACATTCTTAGCTTTCTATTATTTGCATATTGAAAGGAGCTGGGCAATATTACCAAAACTGAAGCAAGAGCCCTCTACAGATGAAGACATTTGTCCGACACAACAGAAATCGTGTTATCTTGTAGTTGGACAGAATACCAATATATATGTATCCTTTTCCTTCATGTGGGAATCTGGTGGGACACAGGCAGTAACTTATTTATTCTTATGACAAAACGAGCTTAACATTTGCAAAGAAAACCCAAAGAAAATCCAAGCAGAAAGGTCTCTATATGCTCATCACAGCATCCATTATTTACACATCACACCTTTAATAACCAACAGCCAAAAAGGTACATAAACATTCAAAAATCAGACAAAATAAAATACATGAGCTTACTTTATCTAGCATCTCATTTCAAACCCATAGGTGGCCTGCTCTGCTTTATATATTAGGAAACTATGTAAGACAATTGTTTACAGAGTGGGATTAAGAAGAAATCAATATCCAATAAGAAACAAATATAAAACATATGGTGTAGATCTAGTTGGATGACAGGAGGGCATTTCATTCACACAGCTGTGACTGACAACATTCCAAGTCTGACAAATAAACAGTCCTGAGCCAGTGGAGGAGATCACGGAGTCCACTCTACTTGAACGCTTTACTCGTACTTTTCAGCTCCTTTTTGGGACAGTATGTTGTATCGCCTAGCCCAACATGTGCATGGATCTGAAAATCTAAAATTGAGAAAGCTCTTTGATTGCATCGCAGCCTAAAATGATGTTGCCGAGACATCCATTTGCCATCGTCGATTTACATATAATACAAACGTTGTTTCCTTATTCTAAAGCCGTTTGAGGAGATGCCTACGAAGCTTTTAAAGCCGAGCAATAACGTGGAGGTTTAACAGAAAGTTCTCCCAACTGTCGCGAGGATCCAGTTCCCTTGAACAGCAGGTAAGCCGGTGGCGTGGCATCTCATGCGTGTGGCTCCCCCTGGTGGCAGCTTCAGCTCGGAGGAGGACCGTCGTCTTTGCTGAAGGGCTGCGTGGAGCCGGGCTTCACCCAGGACAGACCCGACACCTGCGCGCCCTTGTGGTGATCGTCAGGCCGTCTCTACAGGGACAAAGGCAGATGAGCAGTTAAGGAACAGCTTGAACAATCAAAATCTAAAATTAGCTCTCCACTTTGAATATAGTATGTCATATTTTACTTTATCCTCACGTATTTATATTTAGTGTAAATATTGTCTTTATTTCAATAGCTTTAATAATAGTACTCCTTTTTGCTATGTATTCTTCTGTCTGTGTCTTTGTATGCACCATTTATACCAATGCAAATTCCTTTTATGTGTTTGTATTTAGTTTAAAAATAAATGCTCAGACTGCACTCTTCAAATCCCAATCAAAACAAAAAGTCTAAAACCGAAAGTAGTTTGGTTTTTTTAAGGCCCCAAACCTTCCTGCTTTTCCAGAATCTATTTAAAAACATTTGATTTGTATACTTCTGCTCCTCTTGCAGAATATACTGTTATTCCAATGTTGATTTATAAATATCTTTTCTAATATTTTTATGAATGTTCTTGTTTTATTTTAGCGGTAAATTGTTTTGTAAACCCATTTAAATTGCCCTTGTGTAAAGTGCTTTATAGATAAATAAACCTAGACAGAATACTTACTTTATGTGTGAACATCCGCTCTTTTGCATCCTCATGAACAGCTGGGTTCCATGGAGAAAAGCTAAGTAAACAAGAGTGGCGCTGTGAGTGTGAGAGCATTTTTCCCTTCAGAGTTTCATCACACTCCATTATTGAAGCAGTGCAAAGGACACACACACACACACACACGTTAAAAATGAGGACAGTTTACAAACCTTATTGCGTAGGGATCATCTACCTTGGGCTGGTCGAAAAGATGACTGTTGCATAGTTTTACACTATCCACCACTTTGCTTTTGAATAACTGCACATCCTTTTCATATCTGAAACCAAAAGTAAAAACAGTTGTGAGACATTGGTTTGAACTCAAATCTCAACGGAATCTAAAGGCTAGAAAAAAAATTAAACATTATAATAAACTGGGTAATTCCTCGTCACAAAGGATGCTTCAAAGGATGCTTTTTTTAAAGATAATAAATGTTTTGAATTATTTGTGAATTACATGTGCAAAGGCATGTACACAATATTTATTACATTTCTGTCTTATTTCACTTAATAGAGTAAAAGGGAATTAAAAAAAATAGTGATGGATTCGCTAAACAAAAAAGGCAGATATTGTATAGTGTAAAACTTACAAAAATAAATCCTCTGATGTGTCCCACGCACTACTGAGTCAGTGACGCTTTTTGATGGTTCAACTCTTAAGAATAAAAACGGATATATAATAATAAATGCGCTTGGACACTCACAGCACAGCAGCCTCTGGGTTGAGGGGTTCTGTGGTGTTGATCTTGTAGAAAATGGTACGTGCGTACATCAGGACTTGCCAGATGTGGTTGTGATTCCGTCTACGAAAACAAAACATTAGCAGTTTTAGTCAGGAAATACGAGAGCATAAAAAATGCTTTATTAATGTGATGAATCTAAGAAAACGTAACAGTTAATACTGCACTATTACAGAATGGTTCAAACTAAAACTGGCATTTTTTGTAATTTGTATTTTCTTCTCAAAAGCTGGTTTCTTTTCAGCCTAATTCTGTTTGGGCCAAAGGATGACTTTTCAGTGTGCAGCTAAATAAGCTTAAACCTTAACCAGAGTTAATTTCCCAATAGACAAACTGACCAAGCCTGGCTGTCAGCGGGGGGTTAAGGTAGTGTGTGAGGGGGGTGGCATTTAGTAAAGCAGAATGAATCATTTATGTTTCACTGAAACATTTATGTATGAAGAAGAAAGGTGAGTTAATTGCATCGACATAAAGAGGACAGAGCGTACCTCCATTTGGTAAAAGCTCTCCTGACATCAAGCTCTCCAGACACGGGGTCAACGAGAGGATGGAAGACTGGGATGTCAAAAACTAATTTCTGGAACAAAACAAGGAGAGGGTTAGGGTTTGCCTTTTTTAAAACAAATGGTATCACTATTCTGCAATACGAAGGCATGCTATACAGAGGTATCAGGGTATCTGCAGGAATCCTGAAGTCAGATGTAAAACCTTTTAAGACCTTTTTTAAGATCCTTTCCGTACATTTTAAGACCTCATCGCCACTTGGAGTTCTAACCGGTTACCTTGGCGACACACTTTACCTCACATTGACTATATACAGTATTGATTGTCCTTCCTCCTTATCTTCCAACCATTTGGACGCAGACTTGCATTTCCCCATAACGATGTTGTTTAACAACCGGCGTAAACGGAGCTTCGTGCTATCAAGCAGTGAGCGTGCGATGTCCTGTTCAGATGACACATCCAACGGGATGCCATAAATAAACTACACAGAATCACACTACACACCTACGCAATGATTACATTCAGGCAGACTGTAGAATACAACCTCTTTGGACCATTTATATACTTATTGAAAACAAGCTACAAAATGTAATGCCTTTTTGAAAATGCAGTTTAATACTTTTAATAGCCTTAATTTTCGCTAAATTGATTTATCAACTTTTGATACTTCTTAAGACCCCACAGTCATCCGTCAGTTATTTTTATTGTATCCATAACATTGAATACAACTGAGCACTTTCTCATATGACCATTTCAAATCATCACCAAATGCTAAAATATATGATCGGATGCACAAAATAACCCTTTTCCTGCTAGAACTTTAACTACATTGCAATGGTTTTTTGTGTTTATAGCCGAAAACAAATAATACGAGGACAGTTAACTTACAGGACACTCTCCATCTGGATAGTTATCTGGAATATACACAGTGAATTTGAAGACTCCATCCTGGTACAAGCCATGTCTGATGAAGATGACCCCAAACCACACTAAACAGTGAGACAATTGTATTTTAGTTGCACGTATTGAATCCAAAAGTAGCCACATTGTATTAATGTATATGTAACACACATTAAGTACAGAGTCTTACTTAGTGCTGATTTGTAGGATGGCTGGACATAAATACCAGGGAGTTTCTGCTTGATCACTAGTGTGCTGCAGGTCACATGGCAGGAAGTCAGAATGAAAAAAAGAGAGAAAGAAATTAATTTCTTCTTATGTACCAAAACTAAAATGATACTTTGAACCCAATTCAGTACAGACAACAGTTTAGTGTTTTAAAATCTAGTGTTGTCAGCATATTTTACGGATTATAAAAAAATAAAAAACACGATATCAGTTCCAAGTGAATAACACAAACACACTGAACTTTAATTTAAAAAGTAGTCCATTACTTACAACTCAGCCAGCAGAGAGTACTCCAAATAAAATGGGCCATATGAGGCGTGTGTGCCATTGGCTGACTGGGTGGGGGTGCCCATTGACACAGGCTTTGTGATGGGTGCTGCATTCTTAGGGATGGGTGGAAGCTGCTTTTTGCCAAAGGGCAGCCGGGCTGGGCTGGATCTCTGCTCCACGTGCCCGCTGTGTTCCTCACCTTCAGCTCTCTGTTGTCGAGTGAAAACATGAGGAATCTCAACACATCAGCTGGGAAAAATCTACAATAAAAACATAGCTATATGAAAAAGCTAAAGAAGGTAAAGTCTTGAAAACCTGAGTAGAGAAGGCTACTGTTTATGAGCCATTATGCAATCTCAAGAGTAGGCCAGGGGTAGAAACCGTGTACTGTGACCAACCTGTATCAGGAAGCAGCGTCTAGACACGGGTCAGCACGTTGGAGTACAGAGCTGTCATTGTATCTTACTGATTCTGATGAGTAGCTACAGTACCATTGTACACATTGAGGGCACAGCAGCACGAATACATTTAGCTGACGCTTTCATCCAAAGCGACTTACAATAAGTGCATTCGACCAAGAAGATACAAACTTGGAGAAAACAGAATCATAAGTACAGCAGGTTTCATAGAGCCAGCACATTTCAAGTGCTACTCCATGCCAGGAAGTCATCAGGAAGCTACGCTGCTGATGACTTCCACAAGTATTTCAGGAATGTTTGCAGTGACTTGGAACAGATTTAGCCTGCACATTCAATGAAGTCCGACTTGACTACATAATGTACAAATGTAACTGTGACTAGGTAGAAGGAAATGAACTCACACCCATGCTCAAAGCACATTGTTGGCCTCCTCCCTACCTCAGCCGGGTTACACCAGCATGCTAGAGAGTACCTCTCCTACCCTTTGTTTGTGGTAATTCAGTCTAGGGCTATCCAAATGTAAAACTGGACACAAGTAATGCTTACTCTAAATATACACAGAGAGAGAGAGTGGATTATAGTCAATACAGTTTTCAGTTCTTTCTTGATTTTAAATAAAAAAGCCAATTTCCAAAAGTGAATGATGTATTTCCAAAAACAAGTATGATAAGTATGAGTCTAGTCTAGTCTAGTTGAAGACCACACCCTCTACTGAATTATGAAGACATCCTGTTAACTGAGACACTGAAAACATGTGCAAACGGGTTCAGGAATGGAAACCTCTATTGCATAAAAAGGTACTGAATTTAAAAGATTAGCCAGCTTTTTAAACTGGAAAGATAATTGAGGCTGACTCATATTCTTTCTATGTTGAAATGTTTAGTGACACTGATATTCTGGGGAGATATATGCTCAACTCTATGGCATACAATTAGTCAATGTAATCTCCCCTGGTTTTTCAACATACAAACTACATATAATGGCATAACACCTTTAAAAAGGACTCCTCCAATCACGCCAGCAGACATAAAATCAACTGAAGATGAATACATGTTAATCAGGACTGAACAACCAGTCATTTGAACATTATAATTCAATGTGTTAAACCTTACCTTACGACTTGTATTGGCAGACATGCTCCAGAAGGGGTTTAGGTTCATTACTCATTCAGAGGTTCAGATTGGTTTCCCTCTTTCTAAGTAGGTCCCACGACAAGTGCTGTCTGGGCCATGCGCTGCTGTGATGAGAGCAATACAAATGAAAACACAATGGCTTAAGACAGGATGACTTGCAGTCAAATCACACAGCTTTGCACCACAACATTATTTATTTTGGAAAGACATTAAACTGATATGTATAACTGGCTTAATACTCAGTTTATTCAAGGCAGTATGCACATGTCTGTGGTTGAACTTAAGTCAGTCTGGTTTTCAAGCAGATATTATTTTATGGACTTCTCATACGGTTACTTTAATGTTGTTCCTCGTTGTGTTGTTGTTGTGTGTTACTCTTTTCTCTCTAGATTGTTATCATAGTGTTCACTTTGTATCCGGGTTTTACAGAATAATTTCAACAAATGTTGATTGAACTCTATCCTTAATGTTAGTATGTTATTAGTAATATAATTATGTTGGTAACCCAATTTCCTGTCTTGTTTGTAAAATAATTCAAATCTAATGTCATCTAGCTAAGAACATAGCAATATGGGGTGCAGCTTGACAATAAACATCACAGTATTGTAACGTTAAGTAGTGAAAGATTACAAAGTGAGAAATGTTTACAGCTAACAGTTAGGATCTGAAACGAGGGACTGTGTGGGATAGCTTAGCTTCATGCTAACTTGCCTGCTTCATGAAGTATGCTAACAGCTGTTTCGTTGACGACGTTGAAAAAACTACTTAACAAATAGTAAGGCTGAAATACTGTTACTTTACTCTTTTAATGTTGTTCCTCGTTTTGTTGTTTTCTGTTACTATTTCCTCTAGATTTGCATCATAGTGTTCACTTTACTGTTTGTGTCAGTTTTTTACAGAATATTTCCCACAAATGTTGATGGTACTGTCTTGTTTATTTTTCTAGTTTTAATTCAAACAATCTTATATCATCTTGCTAACACCACAGACATAAATGGATGCAGCTTAACAATGAAAGGTTACAAAGTGAACAGTGTTTAGAGCTGACACAGTTAAGATCTGAAATGAGAGATTGTTTGGGATAGCTTAGCTTCATGCTAACTGGTCTAGCTCTTGTATTGTTGTCGACGTGACGAAAGTATATCATGTACAATTTATAGACTGTCCTGGGCTGTCAACTCTACAGAATCGTGTTTTAATTCCATTAAAACACGGTTATCTATTTATTACGTGGCATTTCTGACAGGATTTCGTGTAATTTGCTACATTAGTGCTAACATTAGCAAACGTAAGGACTTACGGTAGGCAATTCAACGAAATAACCAGCCAACTGACAACTGGGAATCTGACTAAAAAGTATTTTAAAGCGTACTACTGGTTAATGTTAAAGTCCACACACTGACACTGTCTCACCTGCTTTCATTTACTCACTTAAGGTTATATATAGCATTAGCGTAAATGCTACATTTGGCAACAACAACTTGACTATTCCTATAACTTTAGTCCTTGTAAATATGAAACATTCGTGATGTAACTCACCGTTTTTGCTAGAAAACTGTAAAAGTCCCTTTAGCAAAGATGTTAACGTGTTTCCTGCTATAAATGTTGCATAAACTGCTCAGCTGCTCGCCATTCCTTTGGCTAAGAAGCTAACGCTAGCTAAATAATTTGACAGACACAGAAACCGGAGTTCAATCTAACGTAATGAAGGGCGTTTCGGTGCAGGAGTCCGGAATCTGATTGGTCAACACGATAATCGTTCTCGCATTTGGTTGGCTAAGGCGTGTGTCACGTGAAGAGAAAATAGTATGTTGAGGGAAAATAGCTGATGAAACTATTGCTGTCAATCAAACAAACGGTAAGAACAGTTTGTTTTCTTTTGTGTTGAGAAAGAAAGAAAGAAAGAAAGAAAGAGTCAACTGCAAGAAATATATCATTTTAAAAGCAGTTTGTCGACTAGATTATGTTATTGATTACACTTGGGTCTCTTTCTACTATGATATGCCAAATATCTGCTTTAAAAAAACGTCTATTATGTATCGTCTATCACCCTGTGGCCATCCTGTCGTGTTGACCACGTTTTAATTCATTTGCTAAGAGAAAGCCAATGTAATTCAAAGTCTGTGTCTACTTGCATCTAGCTACCTGATCAATTTCCCCTCATTTGTATTGACCAGTTTCTTAACCTCTCTTCTTCTTCCTACCTTGCTATTTCCCTGGGATGAGCCACCCATCAAAATACTTAACTTTATCTTAAAGTCCAAAGTAGGATATCTTAGCTTTCAAAGAGGGTTTTTGTTGAAAATGTAAATTATTTTAGCTTCCAGATCATGTGCTTTCCAAATGTTTTTTAATAAGAGCTTTATACATAGAATACATATTCTAGTATAGAACAGTCAGTCAGTCTTTCTGGTGGCACATTTTTAGTTTTGTTTTTACATATCATTTCATACTGTTCATTATCTATGTAGTTTGTTTACAGAGGTAAGTCCCCCAAAGAAAGGCACCCTGATAAACGTGAAAATAATACTCTTGTGTTACCTTCATTTGAATGTTTCAGTGTACTGCACAGGAAGAGTCCCTCGAGGGTAGACACATCCAAGCCATCTGTGTCACACATTTCTTTAGTTTTGACCACGCTTCATTGGCAGTTCATCCTGCTGATTGATTGATTTTCTAACAATTACCCCTAATTATTTTTTCTGGGTGAGAAAAAAAACTAATTTAATGCATGGGTGGTTGCATTAATTGGGAGGAATGACATTGTCCAAGTTTCAGAGTAAATACAAATGATTGACTCTATTATTGTTATCTGATTGTATATTGTCCCGAGTACACTTCACTGACAAAGGTAATTAGTGTCCTGCTTCTCTAGTGGGGCGCGGAACAACACAAGGTCACCATCACTCTTTTGACATGTACAAATCAAAGACCACCTCAAAACAAATAAGTTTATGCCTGCTTTGCCTTCATCGACTTTGAGATAAACTGTGTGACACAAACAAGGGTGCAAATATCCACACCATTGCTTTCGTAATGAGTTTTTTGTCTTTGCCATTGATTCTATATCTAATCAGCTATTGTGACCTTGTTTGGTCAAACAAATATACTAATGAATGTAATTAATGTATGGAGATTAGATTAACTAATTGAATATGTGACTCGCTGGAACTGGAGTTTCTTTTATGCTGGAAATGTTACATCAACTTTAATAGGAGGAAGGTCAAATAGTATACCCTTTCTTGGCTTTAAGTTTATTTCAATTAAATATGTTTGTGTGGAAAGATACAAAAATAAATCTAAGGTGCAGCTGAGAGCTACGATAAATACAACGAATCTAGTGCACACATTTAAATAGTAAGCATCATATCAGCATGAGATCTTTTTATATTTGCGATGTAGATCAGTGATGTTTTATCGTCTTATTGTTCCTGTCGCAAAGATTTATATAGTGTGGTTCCAGCAGCAGCATTTTCCAGCTACATGCCGTCAGCCAGAATTCAAATGTAACATGAAATATGTTCTCCTCTGTCGGTCTATTTCTTCAGAGAATTTTAGTCCCACTGATTCAGGTCTACAATTTGGTTTAAATGACAGTTAAAAATTACAATTGGCAGTCCCTGGTGAAACCTGTCTTGACAGCGCAGACATAAAAAAGTGGGAAAAAAATGACTCCGCGTCCAGATAATATCTAATAACAATGTTAGTTTGAATGAAGAAAGCCAAATCTAGATTCAAATGTAATATTCATTTTGGAAATATGAACAACTGGGGAGTAAAGGATACAAAAAAGACATCAGGCAAATCCTTCATATAGCAATAGTCTTTCCTTATCCCTGAGGCTATGGCCTGGCTAAAACCTCAATGCAGCAATTATTTGCTGTAATGACTGCAGTTCAAATAAGCCTGGAGATTTTATTAAACCAAATGAGAGAATCATCTGTGTATTATCACCTTGTGATTGACAGTGACAAGTGTTGGGCCGACTGGGATGTGAGCATGATGAAGAAGCTCTTGGCAAAGCTCTCGATAATGTTACCCCGATAAAGTTCCCTGGAATACCTCAGCCAACAAATGGAGAGGGAAAGCTCCACGCATATTAATACCAATTGTCAGATCCTTCCAGTGGGGGAGAGGGGTAATCTGGCAGGCTTCCCCCCTCTATTCACTGAGTGGCATTTTACACAACTAATGAAAAAGAAATCCATTGTGCTGATCATATGCATAGATTTAACTCTAATATAACGATGAAATCGAAATATTCATAATAAAAGGAAAGGTCACTCGCTGCTGCAGCTAAGCTTCCTAAGCTGCAATCTTTGCAATAGCAGTTGTCAGGTTACAGCGATAAAACAGGGAAAAAAGGGAAAGACGTGAAGTTTTAACCCCGCAGAGGCCGAGAGGTGAGACACTGCAACCAAACTACTACTTCATATTGTACATTGATCATGTATTTATCTCCCTCCTCTAACAAACAGTGCAGAGTTCGGTTCAAAGATGGATCCGAGGTCAGTCTCCTCCAGCGTCCAATGGAGAGGTTAAAGGTCAGCCACATTTGTGATTTACATAGTCCTCTCTGTGACGTGCAGTACCAAAGCTAGTGTCTACATTCTTCAGGGATTTGTCTATTCTAGTTAATAAAATACATGGAAATATGAACAGCCGCGTCTCCTCTCTCCAGCTCTCCCATCCTGCCTATCTCCATATGTAGGTCACCTGGGCTTCTGAGGCATATGAGCATCGGAGTACAGGGCTGGAGAGAGTCATATCTCACCTCTGAACAACATTCACAGCATTATTATTGCCCGCTGCGACTTCCACACTGAGCCCCGTCTTCATATGCATCATACATTGGCATTTATTAGTGCCATGCACTAAGTACAGGCCATGTTATTGAATTTGAATATCAGCTCCTAGCCACATTCACAGGCCATGGAAATATATTAAGATGAAGCAATCTCATTTAATAACACCCAAACTAATAAAAGGAGAGCAGATTGGAAATTACATTTATGAATATTGCTTGGCTGCAGAAGTGATCCTAAAAAAGCCCAGCTTGGTTTGTCATATGTAGATATTTCTCTTTCTAAGCCCAGGTGTAAGAGACATTTCCAACGGTCTCCCCATGAATGTAATGTTAAGGCAGCATGTATGTTTTGGTCATTTCTTCATTTTTACATTATTCAAAATCAGAATAAAAAACCGCTGTGTGATACTTCAGTTGAAGTATTTTGATCAAATAAAACAACATTTACATTTTCATCCTTGATATGGTTACAAATCAGGACCCTCATAGGCCCAACTGCAGTGCAAAAATGAACAATGCAAAACTAAAGTGTGTGTATGTGTGTGTGTGTGTGTGTGTGTGTGTGTTGTGTGTTGTGTGTGTGTGTGTGTGTGTGTGTGTGTGTGTGTGTGTGTGTGTGTGTGTGTGTGTGTGTGTGGTGTGTGTGTAGTGTGTGTGTGTGTGTGTGTGTGGTGTGTGTGGTATGTGTGGTGTGTTGTGTGTGTGTGTGTGTGTGTGTGTGTGTGTGGTGTTGTGTGTGTGTGGTGTGTGTGTTGTGTGTGTGTGTGTGTGTGTGTCATAAATCAAATTGCTGGGAAGCATATTTGTTTTCCCCATGTTGAACTGAGTGTCTACATCCTTGATAAACTTATACCACAAAAGTAATTTGAAACCTACAGTATAACCAAATATATAAAAGCTTTTTGAAAAGCCCATGCCCTTTTTTTTAAAATCTTGAAACACTGTCTTTCTGAGATGGCGTTCATCCAACAGCAGTCATATCACTCAGTGCCAGGGCTCAAATTATGGAATGCCACTTCTTCACTTTACTGACTCCTCGCCTCACACAGACCCGTAATTTCCCCTCTTGTGTCGTTGATGGACAACATAATGTTGGTCAGTGTTTCACTGTTGTGTGCGTGTGTGTGTGTCTGTGTGTCTGTGTACAGCAGCCTTTTGCCAAGACATGCGAGGGCCTGGTCCATCTGTGTGTAAGTGTTGACTCCCGGCGGAGCTCTGACTGTCACTCACCGCCCAGTCAGTGTAGTGCCAGGCATTGATCGCTCCATATATCTTGTTCTGTACTTCCCAAACCTTCATCAACAGATGCGGCTGCAGAATTGATTAGCAGCAAGTCAATGACCAAATCTCTTTGGAAACATTTTTATTTATGTGTGTGTTTATGTGGATAGCTTAGAGGGCCATTAGCGGGATTACCTTTGAGGCTTGGCGGAACAACAGATGTTCAAGGACGACTCAATCAATTTGACTTACAAGAGGCAGCAGTTGCCGGAAACAAGTGATAAGTCTGTGAGACAGGAGGGGGGGTTAAAAAAAAACACTACACTGTGGTAACACACAGGTACAGCATACAAACAGCAGAATTACAACTAAAGTAGGTCCATTATTTAAAGTGAAAGCACTCGAAGGTTCCTAACAACACACAGCTAATGTATTGAAATCCTGACGTTTTTAAACGATCACAAGATTTGGCGGTTCAGCTTTAAGCCCATATAAGTTATTGCTTTTACATGTTCAAGTTATTATTCACCCCACATTTGTTTTGTAGAAACAAAAGTTTTTATTTAAGTAAACACATTCTGAATGACTGTATATCATAGTTATGTGCTTGGGTCTATATTGGAAAGATTTGGCTGACTCTTACACAAACAAAGTTAGTTTGGCCATTTAATATAATAAATACGTATATCACAAAACATGCTAATTAAATGGATTTCAGTCCAAGCAAAACTGCATGGGTGTAAGGAAAACATTTTTTAATATAAGCAGCGGCAGCCTTCACAAAGGCCTGTTTTAATTTGTGCAGAGTAGTGCATTCAATTATACAAGCATCTATATTGAATTCAAATGAATGTTGGATATGGATATTTTTATTATATTTAAATAATTTCGATTCAGCACAAAATGTATTATTTCTCAGAGAAGATCATGTTCTTTCATTCTTTTCAATTTCCCCCGTTCCTCTCGTGAATCGAATAGAGAATAAATGTGTTGCAGAGACTCGCGATCTGCCTTTCAAGTCAGACAGTGCTTATGCTTCCTTATCTGCAAACTTATTAAAATTAAGTCAGAACACAAATGGTATTTAAAAAGTTTAAGTGAAACAATTTGCATTGGGAGTGTGTGAAAATGCTAATGCAGTCTCTCACTAAGCCTCGCAATCACTGTCATCCATTTCGAGCTCTGATTGTTTTCCACATGGATGCCTTCACTCATTATTGCAAAATTATAAACATAAAGAAGATCTCTGTATTAATATTTCTGCTTTTTGTAAAAGCTCAATCAACCATAATGTTCTAATTTTTTCTCTGTGAACCTCATTTTATATTATCTCTCTACTCAAGGAATGGATGTCCCAGAAGGGATTTATTTCATTTATCAGGATTATTGAATTAAATTAAACGAGACACTTACCGCAAGCAGAACAGAGGTACCTTATCCACTTAAAAGGTAGGGCTGCTCTTCACTGCTATTTAGGCAAACACATTAGGCAGCAAATGCCTTTTGTTGGCTGAGCCTTGGTTACTGCATTATTCATTTGTTCATTAAGGAAAAGCGTTGAAAGTGCTTGAGGTAAGTGGAAAAGGTCATGAATTGAATGGATCTTTAATTAAGCTACTTTACAACGACAGTTACACGACTGTTGACATATGCGTCATGTTTGTTTACACACAGAATTAGTGTGTGCAAAGACAATAAGTAAGGGAGAAATGATGCACAAGAGGTAGGCAAAGTTGAGTTGACCCAAATATTTTAAATTCAATCGATTTACCTCCAAATATAAATGTTAAAAATGAAATATGTTTATGATTGTGTTTGTAATATGCATTACAGTTTAGAATCATTTTGTATCTATCTTTTTAGATTTTGGTCTCCCTTTTTAACATCCAGAAATTGCATATGTTGGTCTTAAATTATTTCAGTAGAGCAGAGGTTTGGAAAATACATTCCAAGAGCCTGTCTGTGATTCTTGTGTCCAGCAGCAGATGGCAGGCTGTTTCCACTGATCATCTGTCTCCTGACACAAGCACATGCTGAACTTCTGCACCCCGCCGCTGTGATGTTGGCTTCCCAGACCCAGTTGCTCTTGCCTGTGAAATGCATTCCCATTAAAAAGGCATTTTTAAAGCCAACACCAGTGCTATAACAATCATCTCCCCAAAGCCAAGCCTCCACACCCAGGAGCTCGGCACTGCCACACAGGCAGACATGTGGCGGCTGCCACAAACAAAGACCCCGGACTCTCCTCCCCATTCCTCTTCCATAAGCTTCCACATGGTTACAGGCCGGCCTGCCATTGGCAATTACACCCACAACCCAGTGTGTGAGGTCTCTCAGAGTCCCCAATCACCACTAACAAGATCAAGGCTAACTCCTTATCACATGCACAGTGTACAAACACCCATACACTCGCATATGTGCAGCAAACCGTCGGTCCCCTCGTCGCTCTTTCTGTCTGGCACGCTCTGAAATCATAACACATTTTGAGTGGTTGTGGAAAGTATATAGCTTTTTTAAGAGCAACAAAAATAACAGGGTGACAATCACGCTGTCAGACGTGGCTGTCTCATTTCACTGCATGTCATTAAGTTCAGGACTTTGTCTTGGTGACACTGCTGCAGAAATACATCAACATGTTTCGTTGTTATACATGAAACATTTATATTTAGAAAAAACAGTCACATGACTAGCTGACACCAAAAAAGAGTAGGGCTTGGTTTTAGGTTTTATGAAAAAGTATTTAAAAGTATGGACATATTTCCCCCTCTGCTAAATAAAGAGTGTCTGATCTGCAAAAATATCCCAATGTTGCCCATCAGACACTTGTGCCGCTCCCTGGCATGTCTATAACTATCTATAACATTTGTTCAGACCCTGTGGAATCAGTTCTCCTGATGTGGTGTCTTTTTTTCAAACATAGGTATCTGATTTTGTAAGGACACTTTTTATTTTGTTACATCTGAACCCTTTGCTGTTCGTAACAAGGTTGTATATTCTATCCTCCTTATCTGGCCCGCTGCTGGATGGGTGACCAGTGGAGGAAACCATACCTTTGTACTCTGATACAGCCATCAATACCCATGAGGCTGTGTGTCATGCGGCAAACAGCCTGAGCGGAGGTTCACATGCCTCCTATGATACCTCAGTGAGAGCCCATGCTTCATGTCCTCACACCAAGCGCTGATGTGGCAGCTCGCTAAATAATTTGTGCTTCTTTACCGGGGTCATTGGATAAAGAATCTGCTTGTTGAATAATTAATCGAGACACAATCTAAGCAGCCGACTTCTGTTTCCTTCTCGTTTCAGCCAGATTGTCTGCCACTGTCACCGCAGTCATACTACTTGCCGTCTAATTCATCTGGATTGGAACCTCCATCTTAATATTTGTGTAGGCAGACTGGTGTCAGGAAGAGCATGTCCCGAGCGTGACCCACAGAACCTCGAAAAAGAAAACCACACACAGCCGCAGAATCTATTTTTCATTTTGTGGATAAAAATAAAACAAAAGCCTATTACCGTCTTGGCTTTGTTTAGCTACATAATTGCTTTTCATTATTCAGTGCACAATTGATACCCACAGTGTAGGTTGAAAGAGGCGCAGTTGTTCGCGTGCGGCTGGAAATTAGATCTTTTATTGATACTGCTGTGTCTCAGATCTGATTCGTACAAATGCTGAGTGATAAAACCAGAGCCTGATTGTCTGTCTGTCTGTCTCTGTGAATACTAATGTCACTCTTCAGACTGTTACATGGGCTCATGGTAGCCACGAGGTTGGACCAGCAGACTTGTTACTGAAACATTTCCCACTCACTCAAACTGGCTGCTAAATATGGAGCAGGCAAAAGGAAGAAAATCACAACTCTTGCTTTGAGGAATTGTGTAACATTTGAGGAAATACGTTTATTTATAACTGATATATAACTGTGGGTTTTCTCCGTAAGTTTTTCCTTGTACGATGTGAGGGTCTAAGGACAGAGGGTGTCGTATTGTCATACTGATATTCTGTACACACTGTGAAGACCACTGAGAGAAATGTAACATTTGTGATATTGGGCTATATAAATAAACATTGATTGATTGATTGATTTGCTTTCTGGCAGAGAGTTAGAGGAGAAGATTAATGCTATACTCTTGTGTCGGTAAATGTTACCACAAGCAGCTAGTTAGCTTAGCACAAATACAGGAAATATATATGATACAACTAGCCTGGCTTTTTCTTATCGTAATTAAATCCATCTTTTATCGGCACTTTACTATCGGCACCATTTAACATCACATGTTTTGTTATTTTGAAACGAAAAACAAATTGTTTAAATGATAATTCACTTTTTACTGGGTGTTATGTGCTCTGCTATTTGTTGGCTAGTTAACGCTACAAATATAAGTTGTACCTCTTCAAATACTTTTTATAAGTGCGATTTAAAGGGGCTCGTACATGTATGTGGATTGTGTTACCTAAGGACAGAGTCAGGCTAGCTATTTCTCCCTATTCCCAGTCTTTGTGCAAAGCAAAGCTGCGTCTGGCTGTGGTAGCCTACTGCTTATTATCAAACGGACAAGATGATGGGCCTATGTTGTCATCTAAGGCGTTGAGAAAAAGCTTTATTTAATACCACTTTAGGTTCCTTAAGCAATATTTTGCAATAACATTCAAGTTCTGTACATTTTCTTGGAAGAATTTCTTAAAATTGTTTGTATCCAGATGGAAAAAATAGATCACAACTAGGCACCTTTGACTAAAAAACACACAGTACCTTGAATGCCAAATATGTTGAGCAAGAGGGGATTTCACTTCTAAATAAGGTCATTTTAGTTGCAGCAGAATTGTCATTGTGGAAGGAAACACCAATAGCCAGTTCCTTGTCAACGTGGCTTATCGACATTATATTGGACCCCAGAACCAAAGCTCTGTATCTTGTGCATGCATTCCTCAAATACTTTCCCATCACTGGAGATCCCACTAGCTGTCCCTATAATCATCACTGAGCACATGTATGTAAATCTTCACATTGATTTCACTCCCAAATTTCATCTTTGGTTGTTTTGAGGAGAAGTACAGTGCATAACTGGGGCTCAGGATAATGTCCCAACATGGTTGTCATGGTCTGTGTCCATTCAGAGCACGCCTGAGGGATCGGGCAATAAGTCTTAGGTGCACGTTAAAAAGGACAGTAAGAGATAGAGCTCTTTAAAAAAAAAAACCAAGACAGGAAGAATGACACTTAGCCCTTAATCATCTCTGTGTCTGCAGGGATCCCCTGTACTTTTGTGTCTATTGCAGATAATGGTCTTTCCTTACTTGACAGCATGTCTTTGCTGAGCCAGAGCTCTGTAACCAATGCTTAAGTGTATCAGGGTGACAAAGCGTTGCTAGATTCGGTGGTGTCACGGCTCATCATGTAGTGACATTGCTGACAGCTGTGGTGTTAAGACAGGGAGTCTGTTGAATGGAGTCAGAATATATTCTAGTGTAGACCCAACTTCCATAACAATGCCTTCCCTGAGGATCATGCTGCAATATGCAATCCAACAACACCAGCTGGAACCGCTGGAAGACAGGGAGGGGAAGTAATGGAAATCTTGGAGTACAAACCAAGATGCTGCTTCAGTTATTGGAACGCATCAATGCTTGTGTTTTCAGGAGAAAAACCAGAGGCATAAGGAGTACAAGAATGACAATGTTTTTTTGTGGGATAGATCTCTCATGCGCTATTGTGGCTGGCAGGCTGTCCTAGTGTGCTGGCTCCTTATTGAGAAAAACTGGGAGGGAAAAGTCCCAGCCATCAGATATAAATGCAGCATCTTGAAACTGTCCAATCCCATCAGTCCTCTTCCACGAGCCTGTCGGAGGAGACGCGTCCTTGCCAGTTCCTTCAATAGTTTAAAGGGACTTCCTGTTTGTTAAAAACAGAAGAGACACATTGTATAATGACAAATGGTGGACCAAACATCAGCGGAGCGTGCTGTCCCAGAACCTCAAACTCAGTTGCAACTAATTTAGCCTCAACCCCAAAACAAGCGGAACAACATGACAATGACCAGGCTTTGTCTGTTTCTACACAAAAATGTTCCCGGAGGTTTGGCGAGATGTGAAGAGAACTACACTTGTAGTTATCCACTTTCTGCTAGGCTGTGAACAGCTTTTTAAAGGATTGCATTCAACATGACAAAACAAATATTTCACCTTTTTGCATTGAGGTCATTTGTATGAACTGAAGCGGAGGCTAAGGCACTCAGTTTGGCGCCATAGTGGGTGTGAGAGACCACGCTAATAACTGGATGATAGTGTTCATACTGCTGCTCAGGACCCTGGAATAGATTACTGTCATCCTCTCTTAGAGGTCAAGACGAGAAGAAATACTAATGTTAAACAGCAATGTTCTCAGTCATCTTTCAATCCATCTGTATCAAATGATACAGTCTTGCCTGTGTACTCTGTTGTTGATATCTTGAACTTTATCCTTATTTAGAGTCTGTTGCAGTTCCAGTGCGTTTCATACTCGCATATTTCTAAGAACTTAATTGATACATGACGTATGCCAGTCCAAATGCTTTCCACGTCGTATAATATCAAGTTCGTATGCTGTCAAATTGTCAAATGTTCAGTTATCACGCAAACTATTGTTTCATGTTTTGTTTTTTTAAACGGGTGATCACGCCATCCATCATTTTCTCAAAGGATGGTACCACTCTCGTGTCTGTTATACATAAGAGGCTTGAGCCAGGAGGCAATTAGCCTAGCGATGTGATAACTTTCTTCAGTAACTGCTGCACATGCTGAATGTGATACATAATTAATGACCATAGGTTTTGTCAGTCTCTCTGGATGACAGTTTAAGCTAAATGCCTGAAATTCAAAAGCCATTTAATGTTTGAATATAAATCATCCTGATTTGAATGTATTGTATCAATGGCAACAATATAGCGGTATAAGCTTCTCCTCAGCCCATCGCACCAGGACCTCCATTTAATCGTCCGTCGTCATGTATGTTTAAACAGGCCTCTGTAATGATGGTGCTGAGCGGGTGCTTATATTTGGCTGCTCAACTTTGTCGCTGAACTGTAATGAATGTTGTGGAAATCTATTTCATCCCCCGACCATTAGCAGGCTGTGAACACTCGCTAATACCAGTGCGGGCCTCATTTTCCAGGCCCCTGACTGCACCCAGCAGTGGGCACCTAATTCGCTCAATGAAATGGGGCTTCTGATTACTGAGGCAGAGATTTGATATATCATGGAAAATTAGGTCGATTTCAATAAATTACCCATCCCACTGAATACTCTACATATGCTTACGGCGGGGGAGGGGCTGCTTTGTCAGTGGGAGGCCTAGTTGTTTTAATATGAGCATTTAAGGATGCGGATAAGTGACGGAGGAGATGGAGTGTGGGTTGGCTTGGGGGTGCCCTCAACCAAATAAGGTATATTAGCTCTTTCTTGTTGGTTAGTGACTTTAGAGTATAATTTTTTTTAAAAGGCCCTATTATGCTTTTGGGGGTTTCCCTTCCCTGTCATGTCTTATATAGGTTTGTGTGCATGTAAATGGTCTGCAAATGCAAAAATCCCAAACTTCCGTCCAGAGGGAGTTGCTCTCCCTGCTTGAAAACGCCTCGATTTGACTCCTTTGTTTACTTCCGGTACACAGTGACATCACTATGTAACACTAGCACTTGGTTAGCAGTTGACCAATCACAACAGAGCAAACCAGCTGACCAATCAGAGCAGACTGGGCTCTGGTTTCAGACAGAGGGTGAAAAGAGGTGCTGCAGCACAGGCAGTATGATAAAAATAAAGACCTTTTTGAACATTAAAGCATGTAAGCATCTTACAGTAGAAGCACAACATACAAATATATGAAATTGAAAATGTGCATAATATATCTTCTTTAAGGATTTGGCTTAATCTTTAGTCACCTAATGGACTGCGTAACCTCCACATCTAAGTAATGTATATTTATAGTTTCCTGGACCTCCCAAAAAGCCAGTGGACCTTCCATTGGCACACAGCAACTTGTCACACAATGCACGAGTAAATAAAATATGAGTTAGTACATTTTCACCATGTAGCACAGGGTGTATTTTACTTTTACGGCAGCATATTTTGCTCATGATGGAGGGTGAGCGCGAGAGAAGCCGAAATGCCTCTATAAATCATTCCCTGCGTTCCACCTCAAAAATAGTGCTCTCATGATAAATGCGAGTTTACTGGAAGCATTTTAACTCTGAACAATGAGTCTGTGTGTGTGTGTCTGTGTGTGACAAATCTGGAAGCATTTTATGGTCAGCCGCAGAGGCCTCTGTGATTGGACAAACTATGTCACTCCTGGTCTTAAAAGGCTTTGCACAACAGCGAGGGCATCCGCAAGTCATCCCGCCATTTGTGGGATGAGAAATTCCACAGGATTCACCACGCAATTCGTTTCTATCCAAACTGCTTATTCTATCTGCAGGCTGTTATAGACGATTCAGCTCGGTAATTTGTGGTCCATAATCAATACCCCTGGCTTTCTGGAGCTTCACACTGGCTAATCTGGAAATGGATTTGTCAGTGTTACAGGAGCACTGAATCACATCTGATGTGTGTATATTATTGTGACGGAGGCACTCAGGTCTGAATGACTTAGACAGGGTACAGTATATCCTGTGGCAGAGGTTGCACATTAGCTAGCTTTAATTCAGTAATAACAAGATTTACAGTCCCATTATCTATTATATCTAAGACTTCAATTGTAGAAGATTTAAATTGTAACTCTACTGTATGTGCCACTTAGTGAACCTCGCTTTAACTTTATCCTTTCGCTGATAACTCACCTTTTCAAGAACAACCTCACATCATCGGCATTGTATTAAAACTAATCTAAGATAAGGATTTATCCCATGGTAATTATTACTCAGATTCTTGTCTTAGCACTTACCATTAATATGTTTGCAAAGACGCTGTAAAACTTCATAGCAATGCGGGGAATTACATTTTCTGAGAGCGACACTTTTCACATTACACATACAATTGGATCCTTTTTTAAATACAATTCTACATATACAGTATGAACATATTATAAAGGATTATTGGGTTGTGTTTAGATGTAGCAGTCAACAACTTCAAAATGACAGCAAAAAAACATGTATTACTACCATTCAAACATAGATGTATTAGAAAAACAAATACATGGCATTGTAGATAGTATAATAGTGAACTTCACATATAACAACAGTAGATTATACAAAACTGCATGATTATGTAAGATCAGGTATAAGAGAAAATTATATCTCAAGTACTTTTTTAAAGATACAGTTTTGACATAAAAAGTCATTAATATGTTTACACATTCCCGATTGCTAGTTGTTGTTGGGGGGTTTGTTATAAGCTCTGTGAAAGACACGCAGGGCTCCCACATTTCTTCATATCACCACACATTGCTCCTTCTGTATTTCACAAGCCCATTCCAAACAACCCCCCTCCCCCTCTCCATTCAAGATAAATATGAAACCAAAAGGAGAAATGCATGCTTGAAGCAAGGGAACTAATCTCCCTTCTGCCTGTTTCATTCCTCTGTGTTTAATTGATAGAAATTGCACGCATCAAAGAAAACGCACACTGAGATTTAATGGGCATAAAATGGACATTAGCATTTTAAAGAGGTGGATTAACACATTAATCCGGGCAATTTTCATCCAGCACTTCCAATGAGATCGTCACAGCGCGCGGGCTCCTAATGGAGCTTAACTGGCTTTCTGCTTTAGTGCTGCTCACAGGGATAACAGCAAAACTTTTAGTTTTTGGAAAGGGGAAACGAAGGGGCTTAATTTGTGTGATGGCTCTTTCAGAACTGAGCTTTTACTTCTGAGCGAACAGACGTCCACATGACACGTTCCACAAGTTGCAACAGTGCCATGGGTGTACTCTGGAACACTGCGGAGACGTGGGTTTCGGACGGTGAAATTGCCCGTGCTTGAAAAGCAGTAATCAAAGGGCCTGTTTAAGATGAACATCATGGAGTTGACTTTTCATTCATGCTTAACACATGTGGTTTTGCAAGGAGAGGCGCACTGGGTAGTTGAGCAAAAATATAACAGAAAAGAGTACATGATTTTACCACGATGTGGGACGTTGGGTCTTGCATTATGATCAAAGCATGTCCAAGATGCTCAACATCGAGCCAGATGAAACTCATTTGGGCTGATTTTCTGTGCATCAGATACACAGATGCACATCGGTATGAGACTCCCACATCTATCCCCAAAGGTAAAAGACTCGCTGTGGATTGTTGTTACATATAACTTGTCAAACCCGAGGAAGGAAGTGGCTGCCAGTTGGTCCCAGAGGAGCGTTGGCTGTGTTTCAAGTGTGAGGGACGAACTCATGATGAGCACACACACGGGCATGTTCCCACATACGTCCTAGCAGCGCAAGCCATCATTAGTGACACAAACCCTCAGTGGCGGTGTTTAGACTACACTGAGCTCTCTTGATGCGATGTGTCCCCTACAATGGTACACACTTTCATTTCAATCCCCGCACGGCTGCTCCTCCCTTTTGTTCGAGTCATTTACACTCTCAGTTTATGCACACACAACATGTAAGCCCGCTGTACCTCCATGCAAAGAGAATGTAATGTAGGTCATCAAACAGAGCCGACTGGGAGAGTGCTGTTGTTTTGTGAGCGGCGAGGCAGCCTCTAGAGTAAAGGACTGATGTGGAAGGAGGGGTGTACAAAAACAACAGACAAAAAAACACAATGGAACAAACAAAAGCTTCTTCGACAAACTGTTAAAATGTAGAGTGCATCTGTTTTGGGTGTCATCGGTGGGTAGAGGTACGGAAATACAGAAACACTGCTTTCTCTCACTCCCTCTCCTCCTACCTAATGCGCCCTGGTGAATAGTTTATGCTACGTATACCTTCTATTCACCTACGCCGTACTTTCCCGTCCATTATCGCTCCAACATGAGATTGCACTCAAGACAATGTGGGAATTTTTGATAACATGGATTGTGAAACTGAAACACCGTTTTGAATTAATAAACAACACAGTCTGGAGCTTTTAGTGCGGAATCCACCCTTTTCCCTGCTGCTTGCTGTATTATTAGCATTAATATTACTTCTTAATCCTTGGCTTGTAGTCCGGTACCATCTGAGGAATATCCGAGAAAGCTCTCAGCTTCCTGGATGGGGATCAGAGACGAGTGTTTCTTGTAACATGCTCTGGCAGGGTGCTGTGATTTGAGTAACCCTTGAATCTGCAACACAAATGACACCTGAAAGGACACTCAAAGCAAGGTTTCCCCATTCTCTCTGCTATCTTTGTCTGAAAGCCAGCGACATCTCCATACACAGGTGCTGGGCTGTAAGTGACGGAGTTGTGCTCTGGCCTAGATTGGGAGCAGAGTGGATACACGGCAATACCATCCACGGAGAAAACTTTCACTGCAGTGTATTCGGGTCAAAATACTCTTTTGCCAGCCATACATTTGGCTGGCGGTGGTGGCGAAGTCGATAGGGACTTGGCTTGCCAACTGGAAGGTCACCAGTTCAAGTCCCGGCAAGACCAAGTGCTACCGAGGTGTCCCTGAGCAAGGCACCGTTCCCTACACTGCTCCCCGGACGCCGTTCAAAATGGCAGCCCACTGCTCCTAACACTAGGATGGGTCAAATGCAGAGAAACAATTTCCCCACGGGATTAATAAAGTATATCAAAATGTATGGCAGTTTTTTATAAAGCTCTTGCCACAACCTCGCACTTTCCTGAACAAATACAGTAACTCAATCAGACTGTTATTTCCAACACATGTTTACCAGATTAAGAAAAACAGACCCCCTCGACCTCCTCTGTGAGAGATAATGTTCAAATTCCTAAGGCAACCGCTCTGTCAGTGGTTTCTTGCCAGACAATAAAACACACAAATATAGCATGATGACCCAAAATGTCAGTAACAACAAAAACTCTAACCACTTTCCCCCAAAGTACACATCTAACCTCGCTGATCACGATCCACTTTTGTTGCCACCTTTTCCATGAAGTTCCCAACAAGGAATCTCTTTATGCAAACTTATTAAATGTTTGAACCTCAAAATGGAAAGGCTTCAAATGTAAAAAGAGGTCTGGTATGGATTTGATCAGGGAAAGAAAACACATACACACACACATGAAGATGATGCCCAGGGGCTAACTATGGTCAGTATTTGAAACACCATCAAAGATCTGGTCTTTTCTTCATCCTTAGAGGAAAATTACACATACTGTATCTGCTACTCAGTCTGATTCATGTTAGCAGCTTGAGGGACAGCCAAGGCACTTGGACGAAAAGGACAGAAATGTATAGTGCAACGCTTGTCTTCTCGTTTGCCTTGGCCAGGCTTTCGACAGCCTCAAAAAGCTGGTAAGCTCAGTCACTTTGATGATAAGTATGATAAGGATCAGCTCAAGTCAGACAGACGCTATACTAAGAAGAATCCAATTTTACACAAGGGCTTTCAAAGAAGTGCGACATCCGTAATTGAATATAGAGTACCCCGATCAAGTGATCAAAGCGGGGAGCTTGCAGAGTTAATAAAAATAAATAAAGCAAAAAAGTGCATTTCTTTTCAGTGACAGAAGGTTTTAAAAGGATGGTGTTTTATCCTCAGTGCTGAGACCTGTCTTTTAATAAGGATCATAATGAGGGGTTTCCTTTCTATTTAACAAAAAAAAACACAGCCTGTGAACAGCAGAGAATTTGATTAGGACAGCCAGCTCAGTTCGTGTGCAAGTGTTCGGATGTGAGTGTGTGGAATAGATCCATCCATTCCTGATGTGGCTCCCAGCAGTCGACAGCTCTGCCAACCGTTGTCATTTTCTGGCAGCCAGATTACTCTTGGGGTGGCATTTTCACAGTTGTCAAGTGAGGATTTAATGGCCAATTATCCTCAGATAAATATATCTCTGCTGAGGAGAGGGAGCCATGGTAGGAGTGGGAGACTATCGCTTCTAATTGTGGGCTAAAGAAAGAGGGAAACATGTCTGGTCAAAGCCTCCAGAGACTGCACAACTTCCTATATTCCAACGCTGCTACTTCATCATCACCCGAGAAGGCAGTTGGATGCCTCAAAATAAATTCCACTGTACTGTAAATCACTTATTACACTTGCAGCACAAAGTACACACTGTCGTTAAACAGGGTGTCGCCATCCTCGCTTTAACCAGAGCGGTGCTGTCGATAGCTTTTTTCCTCGCCACTGGTGTTCATGACAGGGAAGGAAATCGCACACTGAGGAGAGTGTTTAGGCCAGGAGGATGACTGAAGCACAAGAATGATGGGATTATTGAACAAAAACACAGGAAACCAAAGCACCTTGCTGCTGGGCTATGACTCCAAGAGAAACACTATAAGATGACATGTATATGTTTTACAGTTAAAGGGAGGGAGATTTCTTACATAATATTACACTTTTTATCAAAAACCTAAAAAATCCCATTATTTTGGATAAAAATGATTCATTTAAAAAAAATGATCTTCACTGAAATCTGTGTATGCCTTTTACTTATGCAAATGAAGCAATATACTCAGAGTACCAAAAGTAAAATTAATCAGGCTCATTTCACGTATCTTAAATTATTTTATTATAACAATGTATTAATTAATGGCTTTATCAAAAAGGGGGGCTGTGGCGCAGTGGACTAGTGTGTTGGTGTTCGGGGGAGCACAGGTTCAAACCCCACTGCAGTCAGCATGTCGTTGTGTCCCTGGGCAAGACACTTCTCCCCAAATTACTCCTGTGGGGATTGCCCACAGTATTGAGTATGTGAGTCGCTTTGGATAAAAGCGTCTAACAAGTAACATGTCATGTAATCAATTCAATGTTTCACTTGTAAAGGTGGCAGGGTTTTGTATTCTTTATGGGTAGCTTGGTCTATAATCATAATTTGAGTTTATTTTGTATAATAACCTATATCTGCAAAGTACCTAGAAGTTTGAGCTGTGAAATTGTGAAAATTGCCTACTAAATGTAGTGTAGTTAAAAAAGGAAGTAATCATCGTATGAAGACACTCAATGTGAAATACAAGTACCTCAAATGTTCACACTGTAGGCTACTTGAGTAAATGCACTTAGTTACAATCTAACACTGGCGACTCTAGAGGGTTTGGCTTATACTACAAGCAAAGAAAAGTTTTGCTGGAGAGAAAACGTGACATAATAAACAGGCTGGTTTCAGTCCTGAGCATTAGACAGACAGACGTCTCTGTTGCTGGCAGGTTAGCAGTGTGTAGATGTCACCGGGGATAGCGGCTGAGCGGCCTGCACCGACGTCACCTCAGGTTAATGACAGTGACAGTCTCAATCGCCGGGGTGGTGCAGAGGATTTAATGCTTCCCCTTTGGCACCAGGAAGTGCTGATAATGATGCTGGGTGGCATGGAGCGTGTCCCTTCTGACATCAGCAATGATTTAAACTCCTGCAATGGTGAGCAAGTTCATATACACACACACATTCACACACACACACATCACACACACATCACACACACACACACACACACACACACACACACACACACACACACACACACACACACACACACACACACACACACACAGCCATACAGCCATACAGGCAGTTATTCTGTCCAAATGACGCCTCACATAGCCTATTATTGTATTTATGTGTTACAAGGACAGCACACTCTTAAAAAAAGTATTTTTTGTCTTGCCACCACAAACTAATGCATGTTACACCTGATCATTACCATATTGTTGCTTGACTTGAAATACACAAACCATAGTAATTACAAACATCAAAATGACAATGAAAAATAAACATGATTACGATTTCAAATGCTGTTTTATGTTATACATAGCATTTACAAGCTACATTTGTAATAGGACTATTCTCCAGTAGTGCTTTACCAAGTGTTAGTAAGCTAGCTCTGACATACTGTTGCGGCAGGAATATTGATGGTAAGAATGTGATGGCTCTTTAGATAGATTTTAGTCGGAGTAATTGGCTTTGTGACAGGAGTCTTCCGTTTTGGTGCAGCATTTTTTTGCTAATAGCTACCTTGCTAACCAGCTTTCAGATACAACCATGTGCAATGACCTGTGCTACACATGCCACGCTCTAACCGTGTCAAACCACGAGTCAGACATATTTTATGCACATAGCTCATTATTTCAGATTGTAACATACATTCAGTGGTGTGTTAGAAAAGACCAATTACAATTCAACTTTAGGCTGTCCCAATGCACGTCAATAAGCTATTAGATACTGCTTCTGTCAATTATTGAACATCGTATAAGTCATATAATAGTAACCATTGCTAATATTAGCTTGACTGTAACGTATAACATTGATTTATTAAGGATGAAATCTCAAACTTAGCCCTATTTGCATCACTTAAATATGTTTTTCCAAAAAGAGAATGAAGCACGCACAGTAAATCCACTTTATTTCAGTAGCCGTCATCTAATGCTGACATGTTTGCTAAAAGTTACACCTAACTTAAAATGTAACATGGGATATTTTCTTTGGCACAGGTGCGGTGTGTGTGCTTTTCCCACCTGATGTAAATTAACCTCCCTGTAACTGATCAAAATGAAACTGAACATTTTCCTCACCACTGCTGCATTGTTCGTGCTCACAGTTACTATTTCTTCCCTCTAAGCTGGTGCTATGCCCAGCGATCTTTGCTACACTTATTTCCTCTTCTTTCCTGCCTCCACTCTTTATATTTACATTATCGTCATTGACACTGTAATGACTGGTGTGATTATGCATGCGGACGGGGCTGTGAACGGGTGTGTTGACACGGTGTTGACAGGCTGGCGCGGTCACATCTCTCCCACTGTCTCAGGTGGGAGCTCTGGTTATGCACAGCCTTCATTTAGATTCGATTACAGTGATGCACGCCTTATGGGTGTCACTTCTCTTCCGCTTCACAATTTAGGGAGAGAGGATGGGGCAGTAATTGTGCTACCTGGGTGCAGAAGCCCTGGTGGCAAATCAAGCAGCGGGTGCTCAGTGGCATATCGTCTGGCTGCCTTTTCCCTGCTCATTTATTTGCCTCCAGTTGTCAACGCGGGAATATCACTGTGTGCAAATTAGCTAGCCGGGCTTTCAAGGACCGGCTCCTTCTGCCCACCCCGCCCGAGTGACGCCTGTTATGTCCAATTACACAACCAGTAGCTGTGATTAGCATGTAGAACTAGCAACTCCAGCAAGAGCACATGCACACATAGAAACCACACGTGCATACAGGCACAAACAAACCTCATCTGCACCTGCTTCATTAACACTGCAGATGCAGAACAGCGTCTTCTTCAAGCTTCCTAGACTCCTGGTGGTGGTCCGATGGAGGTTTCTACTCCTTCAGGTACTGGGCAGGACCTTGTAGGTTCTAAGGTTTGTGTGGCTGCAGCTTTCGACAACTCTGGAAAATGGGTGGCCGCGGACTGTGGGTGTCTTCATTGTGCTCTGCAATAAGCTCAGAGAAGCTAAGTGACATGCTATATAAATATATATTTTACATTACATCTGAGGCGAATCATTTTCTTGAAGGCAATGCAGAAGAGCATACAGTAGATATCACACTTATAAACAATACTATTATTTGACACATGCCACTATGACACATATTCCCAAAGTAAAAGAATCTTCTGGGAAAAGAGGATCACAGTTTCTTTGCTAGCATACAGAGTGAATTCTCATCTTACCAGCTCCAAAGCCTTTGGGTATTGCATATTGCAAATAGCCTACAGCAGCGCAGTTATGTGGAACAGAACAGAAAAGCATGCTGGTTTTGGTTGGTAAAAAGTGAAACGTTAGATCTGCAGCGTTTACTGTCGTACAGTTGTTGTTATTTCAGTCTGGGGATATTTGCGGTGCGTCTCTCGACATGGCCTGACCAAAGAAGCAGCATTACTCAGGCTCTGGCCACATGTGAGCCGCACATTACGCCGAGCTGCGCTGCCCTCTGACCGCCCCCGCTGTTAAACTGCAGCGAAAACAAAAGGAGTCAGAGAGTTCAAAGTGGTGTCTGTTTTGTGTGTAGTCATGGTGGCCTGCCTTCGGATGCTTTCATCATTTCTCTCAGTGATGCCACGGTGCCTAGAGGGGGTGATGTCACGGCAAGGTCAATGTCAAATATGAAAGAAGGAAAAGTGGCTGCCAAGGACTTGTGGGGAGAGAATCATTTCAACAGAAGTGTGGAAGGCACCATGTGGCAGTTTCGCCTAAACGCCTGCACATCATGGCCTTGAGGTCAGGGGATGCAGATTGTAAACCACATGCTTCTGTTTACGTCTCTGTCACTCTTTGTCTCTTCTCTTAGTCTATCTGGAACATAATGTGGACAAAGTGCTCCATGAACAAAGGGAACATTGGTATCCTCAGTTCCACGCTTACTGCTCGGAGCAGCTGTGGAAATGTCAAACAGGGCTGAGATGAGAGAAGTGTCGCGAGTGGAATGAAACTGCTGACACCTCATTTCCTTTCATTCCCAGTTCTGAAGCTACTTTTGTCACAGAATGTTTTATATATGTGTAGATCCTATCTCTCGTCACTTGTGCTTTTCACCCGACATCAACCATAGAAACACAACACGTGCTATCACGCAAACGGCTTCTTGTGAGCCATTTGTTCTGCCGTGGCAGCATGCTCTTTGTTTGAACCATTACCGTCTTTTCCTCGTCAAATCTACTTTTTAGAGGGAGACGCTGTTATTCAGACCGGCTAAAGATTGCTCTGTATGAGTGTGTTGTGATTGCTGTCTCTACTATCACAATCCTTTTCTTCCCGAAACGTAAATCTCATGTTTTAAAGATTCCTTTAATGGGAATCAAAGTCTAAATATTTCAATACAGCTATTTTATTATTCAGTAGACTCACAGGCATTTGCAGCCATCTGACTGCAAGAAATCCATGTGCCTCACGTCTTAGCGGTGCAGGTACATGGCTTCAGCTGGCAATATTACAAGGATTAGCATGGCATATGAAATATTTAGTGGATTTCTTCTTCCCTCCCTCTAAAACCTAATAAATCAAATGACTGCCAAATGTCATTAAAGTGATGGTCTTTGACTGGGTAAAAGAGAGTCCCTTTTCATATTCAAATTTGGGGTGGAAGAAATGAAAGCGCGGAAAGGTTACTTGGTTTAGCTGACAACCCCCAGTGCCCCGACGCTGGTGGGTGAAGACTCGACGAAGGGCAGATGGAAGGAGGAAGAAGGAGATGTGGCGCTCTGTGACAGGGAAGGTATTGTCTGACATGCCAGCCGGGCGTCCTCGTGGCATTGGTCTCCTGTTGGCGTCTGGCCTGCTGTTTTGATTAGTGAAAGATGTTTTTTTCGCCACTTTTCTTTCCTTTTTTTGGGCGAGTTGTCACCTCACAGTGGATCACAGGCAGGGGCTAGTGGGACAACCAGCTGTCTCTGTCACCAACTGTCACCAGCATTGTCTCTCCTCCCTCACTGGCTTAACAGATGACGGACATCTGAATGGCAGGCACCGTTCTGCCCCCCCACCTTTTCCCCGAACTCGGTATACAGAGGAATCATCGATATTCATCCCCTCGCCCACCTCCAGCCTCCCTTTCTGTGTTTTGAGTCATTCATATGTAAACGCGGAGATAAAACATATGGTGCTAATTTGCGACAAATCAACAGTGACCCAGGCCGACTTTCCACTCTGGATATTCATAGTGAGAGTTAGCCTACTAGACGCCCAGCACCTGTCTGTGTTTGAAGCCTTGCCTTATTCATTACCAAAGTGTGTTGGCAAAGAGTGTCAACAAAGGCACAGCAGGCCTATAATTTGCATACTTCCTACAAGGTGACATAATGATGTAAATTATCAAAGAAAACTGATTTTGTGTAAGACGCTACAGTTGTTGTAATGCCATTGGCGTTGGTCTCACGAGACTATTTGAAAAGGAAATTATAATAGATACACAACGCACTGTTTGTTACCTTAACTCCAAAGGGAAATCAGCTTCAAAATCATCCGTACATGAACTCATTGAATGGCAGCTGTCCTCATGTCGACACCTCATCAGAAATGACAACATTGATCTAAGAGGGATACAATGAGCCAAACAAACTTTGATTTCACTTCACTTACATCATTAGAGCCACTCATAAGGTCACAGCATAAGGAATGAGATGGAGGAACATCATGAAAAACATAGCTGGATTCAAAGGAAACAGCGTTGACAAAGTTAATATCCATTATACATCAAATTGATAATGTTAATTTTGAATAAGACGGAGGTGTGAAATATTCATGTGGAGCTGTCCAAAGTTTTTTTTTAAATTCCTTTTCTCTCCTCCTTCTTCTTCTCTTCCAGTTGACTTGTCTTTCTTCTCCATTAATTATCATGCCCAGGAGGTTTTTCAGGGAGAGGAGCAGCCATCAGGCTGAATCATCTTGACAAGGCGGCATGGCCCAATTACACCAGTGCTCCGCCGGGCTTTGATGTGGCGGAAAAGCAGAGAGATAGGGGCAAATTGCACAGCCATATTATGGTAATGATCTGATTTAATCCTGCCACTAAACTTTATGTAGCTTGTTTAAAGAAGATGCTAACGCTAATTACAGAGGTGCACAGAGGTGCTGGGTGGGATCGGCTACAGAGGGCTGAGCCGAGGGGCCTGTGGCTGGGGGAGTTTCGAGTCTACAAAGTACAGCTCATAAATGTTGTAAATGAAAATGAGACAAAGTGGACTTATTTCCGTTTAATTATACATCCGGCACAGGTGAAAAGGTCAGGGGTATAGGAGGGCATGTACGCCAGCTCCGAACCTGTTGGGCTACCGTTGTTAATTAACACATCGGAGAATGGAAGTTGAAACAGGTTTGAGAGAACGGGAAAGAGATGAAGACAGGAGGAAAGGGAGAAGCGGGGAGCGGGTTACAGAGGGGTGTTACAAGGAACGTACGATAATATCAGCCTGTAATTAACTTGTCACTTCAATTACAGCCCCTCAGATTGGAATTGTCTTGGGTTATGGCGCTGGGCCCTGTCTGTTTGGTTAATTAGTCTGACGAGTAGCCACCATGCTCCTCTCCGCTCTCCACGCCTGCAGCGGAGAGCGGATCAAACTCCAGAGAGGGAGCGCGACTGATCAGCTGTCATAGGTAAACAGACTTCATACTGTCCTCTGTTATTTTTTAGTTATGACTTTAACCTCTTTGCTTGCTTTTCTGTATCAATTATTAATGTCTGTGGAAAATGTAATATGATCAAGAATGTGTTTGGAATAAAGTCAAGTTGATGTAATGTTAATACAAGAGTACACAGACAGAGTGGCTACCCAATCAGGGCCGGTACAACTTAAAGCTTATTTAAAGAAACACGATGTATTTTTTGTGATTTGGTGTCCTAACAGTCTCAGGGTGTAATTCGCTAATACACCATTAGCATGAATGTATTGTTAGTACACATGCATTTGTTAAATAATACCATTACTATGGATCAAAAACTAGCGAGTGTGCAACTTCAAGCAAGTGCAGCAACTAAAGACATCAGATTCAGATTTCTTACTAGTCCAATAGCAGGAAGACCAGCTCTGTATCTGTCCAAGATTCATTCTTATCCGGCGGCGTCTAGTTCAGTCCCTCTCTTGCTTTCGCTTGTTAGCATCCTTCATCAATGATCTCTTCAGTCTCTTTTCCTCTGCAATTATGTTACTGCCTGGCTCCAGCATTTGCTTCCCGGCAGCATTCCCTCTACCCGAGAGATAAAAACGTCCCTTGACAGATGTCTATATCTCTTGTGTTAACAGAGTAAACACCAACAATCCCCTAGGCACCATGCTATCGGTCCTTGCAGCGTAGCTAACTGAGCTAACAGCTAACTAGCTCACGGCAGCTAGAATTAGCAGCAGTCAGAGGTTAGTAAAGCTTTCTCAGACATCAGATGCAAAACAAGAAAATAACACCTTCCAGTTTTACCAAAAATCTACTTGGCGTCGTCTTCCAGGAGATTGCACAATCAGCTCATTGAACAATTACATTAAATACACAATAACAAGGCACATAAACATCAATGTTCATCACATCAATTCACAAAAACAGCTCACCAAAGTTACAAAGTGAAAGCACAGGTGTTTGGGGCAAAGAGTTGGACATCAATCTCACTATTACAAATCAGTATACTATGAAAAAATATGATTTTGCAGCTGGTATTTTAAAGTAAAATAGTTACATAATGTTGTTGTTTAAAGTTTGAATGGAGCGATCATTCACAGCTTTTGGTTCAATAAAGGAAGAGGCTGACCTTGATGTGAACCCACCTGTGGACAATGAGATAATTAAAAGAAAGAAATAGCTAAACTAATACATTCATTCATATAGAAGTGTATTGATAGACCACAAGCCATTAGTGCAAGTGGAGATGTGAAAGCGAAAATAAATATCACACTGACAAATTGAAGACTAGAGAGCTGTAACAAAGCTTCCTTGTAGAAACAGATTTTTCTTTGATACTGTCTGTTATATTCATAAAGAAAACTGTGTACATATCAATAGGAAGACAAAAGTAAACACAATTATCTCTTTGCATTATGCTCAGGAGGAGATCAAAGATATTTAGCATTCTCAGATAGGTTTTTAAACTTTTTAAATGCAAGTGAAGTGCTATAAATATACATTAGAGAGCTAGTTGCAGTATCTGCGATGGTTTGTCCTCTGCGTTACCTCTCTCCGCGAACACGAGGACATCTCCAGGGACGCTGAGGGCCTCTTTGTTAGGATTCATCACTTACACAGGCAGTCGTGTGTACTATCACAGCTCTTGGTGTAAGTCTTTGAAATGTCACTGTTAAGCAGAGTTTTCACTTTTGAAGATGTATTGAGCATTTTGACACAGGTAATCCGCACTGGGCCCGAGTGGATCCGTGTGTTTTATGAGGAATTATTCTCGGAGGAAACTTTGACAGTTATTGTTTCATCGAATACTATGCACTTTTTCTAGAAACAAATGTTTGAAAAAGATTCAGAACTTGCAGTTGCTTGACATATTCAAATAGTATTGGGCTTTACCTAATGGCAGCAAATACTTACCGTACAATCAGGGCCGGCCCTGCCTACACGCAGATCACGCAGACTGCATGGGGCCTCACCTCGCGGAGGGGGCCTCACCTCGCGGAGGGGGCCTCACCTCTCGGAGGGAGCCTCATCTCGCGGAGGGGGCCTCACCTCTCGGAGGGAGCCTCATCTCGCGGAGGGGGCCTCACCTCGCGGAGGGGGCCTCACCTCTCGGAGGGAGCCTCATCTCGCGGAGGGGGCCTCACCTCTCGGAGGGAGCCTCATCTCGCGGAGGGGGCCTCACCTCTCGGAGGGAGCCTCATCTCGCGGAGGGAGCCTCATCTCGCGGAGGGAGCCTCATCTCGCGGAGGGAGCCTCATCTCCACTAGCGACACAGAGGGCCTCATCATATAACTTTGCGTGGGGCCACAAGTTGGCCAGGGGTCGGCCCTGTGTATAACAGTACATGTCACGTTTTAAATTTTTTTATAATATTACGTTTTTTGTTCCCTGCCTCAGTTATCTGCATTTCATACTGTGGTACTGCATAATCTTTATGTTTGTGCTACTTCTGTCTTGTTGCAGATTAAACAACATATTTTAAACTCTCGACAACATAGTCCTTGGCAATCAGATCAGTTTTTTGCCCAGAACCCAGAATATTGCTGAGCTGCAACCACCTTGCCGTCCACCATTATTACAATTAGTTGACATTTTGCCAGTTTGTTCAACCCCTTTTCCCACCAATTTTATTATAATTGTGCTACTCTTAACATCCTATGGCCCGTCCACACACAGGCATGAAAAAAATCTTGAAAAATCTTGATACTGGGCGTGTCTGAAGCTTGGCGATTTTTTGCGAGCAACGCGACCAACAACCAATCACATGAATCTCCCGCCCCGACATACAAAGCAATAGCAATGTTAAAACGAAGTAAACTGGATATAAAATCGCCAAACAGGCGAAAACCTACCAGTTTCACCTCCCTCCATGCCTGGTTCCTCCGGTTTGTATCCCGGTAAATAGTCTGGTCGTAAAGAACCGGGTGATTTGCTACCGTAATTTCTCGTTTGGAATATGAGGAAATTAACTGCGGTCTGGCTCTCCCAGCTTGCACGCGGTTTGATTGGCTAGCGCTTGTACTGGCGGGATTTGCATAAACGGGATTTGATTGGCTGATGCCAGCTTCGAAAGCATCAAAAGTTGAACATTGCTCAACTTTTGATGCTCAAAATGCTTGCAAAGCATGCTCCGCTCCCCACAATGCAGTTCGGCGAAGATTCAAAATCTTCTACGTCACCCCATTCAAGTGAATGGGCGAAGCTTTGAAAGATTTTTTTCATGCCTGTGTGTGGACGGGCCGTAACTGTTGTAAAGCATGTTGAAGTGCATTTGATTTGTTCAATAGGTGCTTGATTGAAGTTACAAATTCTGATTGGTGGGGGACATGATTTGGTGGATTAAATCGTCATGTCATAATGTAATATCGTTGCCTTTAATTACATCGTTTTTGAAATATTTAAGTATCGACCAAAATGGTGGACCAATGACCAACTAACTGACCGACAGACATTTCCATCCTCGGAGCCATGCTGCTAGCTTGGCTAAAAACAAGCATATACTTTAAAAAGCATAATTTAAATCTTGCTCCAAGACCCTTAGCTAGCCAGTATTGTTTAGTACTTCATACATGCCAGGTGTCAAAGCACAAGAAGAACCTATAAGACACATATTCAGCCATTTACATTTTTGCACTAGGCTACTTTATAACACCTAAACCAGGGGTGGGGCCATTTCAATGTTTTCAACATCCTCCGAGGGCCGTACAAATTATTGACCTCTGCTTAAAAAAACTAAAATCACAGCCCATTCATTTGGCCTTTCTTTCATGCTGTGCAAAGAAAAAGCAACCTCTTAATCCAGATATCTTGCCATGACTCACGCATGCACGTGCACGGTTGTGGCATGACCACCAAAACAGAAAGATATGGACACTAGATGTGTGCAAATGTATTTAGTTTCCTATCCATGTGAACATGATTTAAGTGTGGGGGGGGGGGACCTAACCTCCTCTAGGGGAGTCCGGGGGCTTGCTCCCCCGGGAAGGTTTGTTTTTAAATGTTGAAGTTAAAAGCATCAATCTGGTGCACTTTGAGAGCAACATTAGGAGATCTATGGAAACATCTCTCAACACCCATATGAAACAGAACTGTAAGCAGATTTAATTTTTCTTTATGGATATTTTACAAATCACTCTTCTTTCAAACTGTATTCCTGTTTATTAATAACAACTTTTTTGTTACTGTCATATAGTATTTTATACCTGTTTACTTTATTCTCTTATTTTTTTATAACTATAATGATCATATAAAGATGTGCCTTTACCTCACTGGTTGTAGAAAAAGCTTCTTATATTCGTTAGCATAGCTAGCTAACCAGATGCTAATAACAACAAAGTTATTGACTGTATGATCAGTATGACAGATCGCCACTGGGCTTTCAACTAAAGACACAGATACGCAAAAACTGCAGCATGTGTACGGCTCCTTATGGGTAGGCCTACTGCAATTTTTGGAAGTGCCGGAGCGGAGCGGCGTTCTGGTGCTCCCAGTCAGAACTACACCCCTGTCAGACGAGACATATACCACGTGATGACACGTTAGGTTTGTGTTGTGTTCAAGGACCCTGACCTTGGCCAGGAAAATCAGGCACTGGCTTGTTTAATTATTTTGCGGTCTAGATTTATTTAATTTTTTTCTTTTTTGCGTGTGTTTATAAATTACCTCGAGGGCCACACCAAATGGTCTCGCGGGCCGTATACGCCCTGGGGGCTGGAGGTTCCCCACCCCTGACCTAAACAGACATTTATTTGAACTTTAATAGCCATGTTCTTTGCTTAAGTAATGGAAGCAATACTTGACATTGACATTCATCTTTAAAACCAATTACAACAGCAGACACAAAACAGTTTCACAATACTTAATCAGCTTAAATTTAAAGCAAAGATTTAGAGGTTGATATATTTCAGTCCCTGTGGAATTGCCGGTGATAGAAACGAGCTGTTACACCCTTGAACACTAACATTGCTTTTCTGTGAGCGTCTGCCATCAGAATATGTCATCCTCTTGAGGTTACGCTATCCCGGTCACTGAAGAAGTCTTGGCTTTGAGGGGCACGGGCGGTGGTTGCTCGAAGCTGTAATGAGGCTTCCTCTCTGCCTTGTTCTCCTTCATGTATCCGTCAGCATGTGGCCTTCAGAACTCGAGCCCAGAAAGCCCGCTGAGGCCCGTTCTATCTGACATTGTCATTACTGGACGACATACAAATGTCGTAGTTTACACGATTGACAACACAAATAAATTGTGTTTCTTTGTGTGAAATGATCCATGAAAAATGGCCGACCCATCGATCAAATCTGAAAACAGCAAGTAAATAAAAAAAGGCTTGTTGATTGGACTCAAACCGAAGAAAGGATTTATGATTCTTAAGACCCCATTGCAAACTCTCGGTATCATGGTTTAGGCTTTTTTATTAGGACAATCTTTGTTTCTTTTTTTAGCAACTTTCAGTTCAAAGAAAGCATAAGCCATCAGCCCTAACAAGTGATGATTGTCATAATGCTCTGGTTCTGACATGTGACAGCAGCAATGGAGAATGCACACCTCGTGAATAAGCTGACTTCATTTAAATGAGCTCTGTTATCAAGCTTTTCCATGGTGGCTCGCCAATGGCTGGACTGCTAGCATGGCTGTTACCCAATAGCACAAACCCTTTGATCAGTAATAACCAATATTACAACAGCTAACTCAAGCTCTTTCATTTCTGTTCATCTCACAACTTGTTTACAAGTCATTATAGGGAGCCTTCTCCCTCTTTGTTGCCGTCAGTCTGTGTAATTGTCATTGACAACGTAGTTTGGCCCACGACACTTGGGACATGCCTACAAAACATGATGAAGACAAGGCTTTGGAAAAACTCAGCATTTGCAAGGGAATTGGGTTAAAAGGCAAAATTAGTCTGACAATTACTCTGTGACGTTGCTGTTGAGTCCATGCAACAAAAAAAACACAAGGTATTGAACTGATTAAAGTGTTACCCTCTTTTTTACTCCCTGGGAGGATCAAACATAGGAGTTCAGCCAGCTTCTTTTAGTGCTGCCATAAAAGTGTCCCTTCCTCGCAGACATGATGTGAAGCTGGAGAAGTTCAATGCTTCATATTGTTTGAAGATTACAGTATCTTTATGAGCATGTAGCAAATGTGCGTGTGCCATAACAAAGGTTTATCCTTTATATTGAAACCGCCAATGGCATTTGAACCTGCCTCATGTGAATTTTGCTCAACACATGTTGGTACTTTTAAAATTAAGATTTTTATGCATTGTTTCCACATCAGAACATTGTGTTAAAATTAGGGTAGTATGTTCCTACAATACAAAAGTAGTTAAAGAACAAAAGGGTATTCTAGTCTTGTCCGAGTCCAGTCTATTCTCAGTTTGTTATTATGTGATGTGAGAGTATGTTCATATTGAAAAGTTATCCTATGGAGAGAATAAATACAATCATAAAGTTGTCACAGTTCACAAACTCTGCAGAGCTGCTTTAAGAGATGACGCCACAAATACCAAATCTGTCTGTTATTGCAAGTGACATTGTCATTATGCACTGACACAGCATCCCTGCTCTAGTGGGGCATAACAATGTCCTACTAAATCGGCAACATAAACACGCTGATAAATTACATTTATATGCCATCAAGCTGCGACATTTGCTGACACCAAAAATATTTCTCCAGATCTGCCGAGGCGATGGTTCTCATTATCCAGCTGAGGAGTGAGCAGCGGTGGGTTGTTAATGAAAAATACATAGACAGTGACCTTTGTCAAGTCTCCCAGCAAATGACAGAGTTAACTAACTCCAGTCTGGGCGCAGGGAAAGCTGGAAACAGAGGGAAGGGGCCTTGCTGCTCAGGATACATTAAAATAACATTTTATCCATCTGAATCCTCAGGTTGTCGCGTGTGATGGACGTTGACAGGGTCAGAAAGGTCAAGGTGGTCCCTAACTCCTGTCTTTACTCCAGAAATCACAGCTGCAGACGGCGAAAACCTCAGGCTTGAGCTCTGCACAGGCATCAGGGGAGTTGGCACAAGTCGAAAGGCTATGGTTTAACTCCACTAAGAGTGTGGAGGAATTTCTATAATGGCTATTGTCTTAATTAGCCAATAAGAAATAATAGAGGCCAGGACTGAAACACAGCCCGCCAAATGGTGACAAAATGGTGGTAACGGTTCACTTGGATTCCTATAAAGCACGCAACTCATTAAACTTTGGAGTAACAGCCTAATTTCCTCTTTTGCAGACAATTCTTTATTGGGCAAAATCAAATGCAACATTTTATTAAACATAGGTGTGTCTAGCAGACAGCACATAAAATTATATTTTGTTTCCTTTTATGTTTTCAGATATGCAAGCTAGTATTCTTGTGGTAATATTGTATAACTGGGCGCATTGAAAAATAATTAGAGGATTTACTGCCAAGTATCAAATTAAACCGCCTGTGACCTCTGGGTTCACTCAGTCATTTTCATAAATCCTTACTTGGACTGATTTATTGAAAGACCTTAAGACGGGTTACCAGACGAACTGTGAATTTGCTGAGTTGATGATGGCACCATGTTTTCTACACCACAGCCTATTTGGCTCCTTTGGAGCTTAGCTGATCACTGCTGATGAAGGGGTCAACACAATGACAGTTGCTATATGAGATGCAATCAGCCTTGGGACCATTAATGCTGTGGTAATCATCCTTTATAGTGGTACCGGTTTATAAAAGATGTACACAGCAATACTAGCACACTGCGCAAAATGAATATTGTGAATGCAATCAACTTCGACAAGCCAAGGGTGGAGCTCACCACATTAGGATAATAAACAAAGTGTCGTCAATCCAATGCAATATTCTAAAGTTACATTTAAATTGTCTTTATTCTGTCACACATTATCAATCCAATCCATCTGGAGCCCCAAGGAGATTCAAACAAACTCTAAAAGTTATTTTTTAAATCCTTGCCATTGCACTAACACCACCTCAGAAGTGCTGGGGAAATGTTTCAGCTCTTTTTCGGGTTGTTCTTTGCTCCTTGGCAGGTGCCCTTTCTCACGCTCTCACTGGGACCATATGGGCCGTCCAGCCTCAGCCTCAGCTTGCACCAGGCTCGCTGCCTGCCAAAACCCTGTCACACCTGAGTACTGAAGATCAAAGAACCCTGCAGTGCCTACAACCACACAGCTGCTGCACGTGCCAAACTTCCTTCTTTGCTCCACTTCCTTTGCTCTCAGCACATGTGTTTCCAAGGTTGACCACTAATCCTCCATTTATGTGCATTCTCGGGCCTCTAGAACTCACTGGAGTGACAGCCCTGGAAACTGTCGGCCATGTCGTTGCGTGTTTGGCGTTGTTATCCCCTGGTTTGTTCAACTTTTTCTCTCTTTGTCTGTGTGTTTGTTTGTTTGTATGCCTTAAGTGCTGAAAGCCACATTCGGAGAAAAGCAGCATGCGGAGAAGGCTTCTGCGATCTCACTCGGCCAAACCGTAACCAGAAAGGCATAATTGTCGTTGGGGTTTCCACTTGTAAAACAATGGCTTTGGCCAGCTTTGGATATTCATACCAGCCATCTGTAAAGAGGAGCTCTTTCTGCTCAGCGCTGAATATAAGCTCCACATTGGGACTGTCATTAGAGAATTCCACAGGGACTGCTAACGATGCAAAACGCTGACTCAAACCAAAGCAAAAGAAACCCCTGTTGCACACATATTCTAATAAAGTAATGTATCTGAGCAACAAACAAACAGATTACAGATATTGCAGTGTGATTAAACAGCACAGAGAAAGCTATTGATTGTAACTTGGCTTGCAGAGTTTTTATAAATGTGTGTCCACCACTTAACGGAACGGACATCGGCACGAGACGAGCGACTGGAGATTAAGTTCATGTCTCCTGCAGCTCCGTCGTCATCTAGTGTTTAAGTGATCTTATTGACTTCTGCAGATGCACTAAGTTAACTTTTTTTTTTGCTGCCAGGATTGATTTTGAGAAAAATCACCAGGGGTCCCTTTAATGTTCTAAGCCCGTTAATTTCCACTGGGAAATCCATCTTTGTCCTTTTACATCAAGTGAAATGGAGATGAATTTGTACTCGGCTATCCCCTTAATGAAATTAACCCCGAATATAACCAAGTCTGAATGGTGTATGTAGTTCTACTGAATCAAGACTGTTGTACATAGGTCTATGTAATTGTCATACAGTTATGGTGAACAGTAATAGTTTACTGTTTTGTATACGCAATTTAGGTAACTGTGTTAAATTATCATTCATTACTGTATTTATCGGATCTTAAAGGGGTAATTTAGAAATCTAATGCAAAATTGTAGGACCCACAAAAGACGAGAGACCTTTAAATCCTACATTTTACCACAATGCAATTCCATAGTGCCTTTCCTCGTCTCTCGAATGACAAATTCTTGTCACACTGAGCAGGTTTTACGTTAAAAACGTTCCTTTTTTATGAATATTACCAACCCCAGTCGGATATTTGTACAATCAGGTTTTTTTTGCTCCCTCTTAAAACATATTTTATTACACAACATGTTTCCTTTTAATTAAATTAATTATCAAACTTGGTTGCCGAGTGTCACATTTGAAGATGTAGGATACATGTGACTGGTTAATGAATTAAATATGTGACTTTAAAACCTCCTCCAAACACAAATATCAATAGTCTTTTCCGCACTCTACGCACTGACTAAGGACAGATGCTGACCGGCTTTATGATCAACAACTAATTTTGTTTTGTAGGAAGAAATGTTGCTCAGATGTTTGGAAGAAATGAAGTACATCATAAAACCCAATCATATGTATTGCTATTGTAGACAATGGCAGCAGTGTTTATGGAGCTGCGTAAGAAATACTGTAATTACACTGATAATTTACTAATCAGCCCATGTAAAATGTGGAAACCATGACAGAGCTCACTCAATATGTGCCCAATATTAGTATCAGATGTAGATGTAAGCTTTGAATTAAACCATAATTCGGTGAAAAGAATTGCTTGCTCGCATAACTGATACTCACTGTACCATAACCGAGACGCAAGCAAGGCCACGCTTTTATTTTACGGTGCAGATGTTTATCAGAAATGAGTCACCGCTCCTTGGCACTAAAAAGCAGCACTGTGATGTACCGGCGTTGTTGTCTGACTGCCAGATGCAGCGGTCTCAATTTTAATCTTTTCATGACAACTGTTAAATCCCCGGCGTTAGCATAGCCCCAAGGTCAGATATGGACCATGGTTGCAGAGTTTATTTCCGTTAAGAGTCGCATTCAAGATGTTGCAGTTTTATTCTGAAATGAGATATCTGGTATTTAAATGAAATGATGCATAACCTTGATCTATGTGCCTGCATCTCTGCATAGGATGGAGACAATATGGTGTGATAGCTAGTAACTTTATATAGATTAAAGAGGTTTGGATTGTAAAACTGATTTACTTAAAGGTCTGTATTTTTTCCTTTTTCATGACCTTTCAAATGTAATAGATCCCAGGAAAGGAGTGTATATTTCTGACTGATTTACAGTTTATCACTTCAAAACTTCAAAAGCGTACACTTTTACAAAACAACTGAAAAGCAGCATGGTCACTTTTCCAGGGGATCATTGGCAAACTACAGCAGCCCCACTGATTCGTAATATGTGACCATAAATCTGCCGGGTGAAGGCATTCCAGAGAGCACATCTATTCAAATACCAGAAACATGACGGACAAAAAGGAACAATAAAGTTGTTTAGGAAGAAGTTTTGATGCATACATTTCAGCAAGTTTGGAGCTTTCTTCAAGAAGAGTGTCGATACAGGTCACAAGCCATGTTTCTGTGTCCTTATTAAATACTCTTGACCGAATCTTGGATACATGTAGCAAAAATCACTAATTGCCTCTCATTTGGTAAATTTAAAGTGACATAATAAAGTATTTTAATAGTGTATTTTGAAATGCTATAAAATTGGAAGGGAGTATTTGGAGCCGGGTTTTATTGGGGATTATAATATTTTATATAGACAATGTTCACTTACATTGCAAAATCCAAACCACAAACAATTCTTGGAAGTACTGGATGCGTGCATCATGGGAAAATTGGAAACCAACATTTACAGCAGTGTTTTTAACATCATTTATGTACATTTTAAGACTGATCAATGCCTTGTGAAAGCTGACAGGACTTTTTTTTTTATATAAGAAAGACTTGCTGCAAGAAATATAAGTAAATATAATTGTATCTGGTCCGTCAAAAACATGTTTCTTGTGTTTCTACAATATGCGGCTTGTCGTCTAAGCTGTGACGGGGTGGGATGTGATGTACCAATAGGAACCAGAGGGTTTAGGGTTCATTTGAGGAGCAGTGACAACATGCCACTCACCAAATCATCTCTCTAATGTAAAAATTAACCATCCCCTTTGTGCCGACCACAGCGGATTTGAGAGTGGCTGAGCTACACGGTTGTCCAATGCTTCCTTCACGATTCAATAAGGATCGGTTTCACTACAGAGAGCACAAGAGTCAAAAGGGGAGTAATCTATAGATCAACGCACAATGAAATGCAAATGCTGACTATTGCCGAAAGGTTTGGATTTTGGTTGTCATGCGCTCTGTGTTAGACTTTGGTTTACAGCATTTGGTCCGTCGTCTAATGTTTTCGTGTTGGCACTCGCCTTCTCGCCCGAATGGGTGCCAGATGTCTTTTTTTTCCTGAGCTGAGGACCTAAAGCAGCGGTGACTCGGTGGGCCCTCGTGCTGCTCCAAAAACCACCGGCAATGAACACGCAAACTGGCACCACTTAATGAGTCACACAATTGCTTCAAAGTGAAATTACATCCATTTAAACCTGTCTTACACATCACCCAAAGAGGCAGAGAAAAAAGTGTCTACCTTCAATTTATAGCCGAATGAAAACCACAAAGACAAAAGTGGGACATGTGCAAGTTATTATGCATACACTCCATTCTCAGTGATGAGAGCAGCATGTATAAAAAGGGGAGGGGAAGGGAGGGGTGGCATAATCTCTGCCCGGCATATTTGTATGATACCAGACTTTGAAATGGAAAAATCAAAGGAAAGCTTTTTAGAACAAAATGTGAACTTTCTTACCGTCTCTTCATGACCAGGCGTGGTATATAATCATAATTTCAGCTGTTGGTTCAGGCCATCAAAGGCTCTGCGCTCGATTACTATATCACAGGTGATCACAGGAAAGTTGGGAGACATGCTCTGTGAATAAAAGCAGCACAGGAAAGTACAGTCTGAGCTGCTGACAGAGTACAAAGAGGGCAGATTGCTTTGGCATGTAAAGTCTATGCTCACATATATGTGAATATAGGGCAATAAAGCCTTAATACAACACTTGGGAGTTATGGAAAAAGTTGGTGTAAGGCCTATAGTTAGAGACACAGGGCCGCCGTGTCCCAACAGCTGTCCACAGCTGTGTGGGTGGCTGAAACAGTGGCGACAGCACCCACACTGACATTGGATTTATCTGGCATGCTTTTCAAAGCCAGAACACGGATACAGCCAGGGTACTGTCAATAGCCTGAAAGCTTGGGTGTGTGCGCAGTGGTCGGCCTTGTAACCGGTGTCAAAACGGTTTCCAAGACACGGATAACATGCTAAGGCAATATCTATTATTACCAACTGTGTAGAGCTAACATGTGAGAACACCCGCTGGTACACCACACCCAATAAAACCATTTAATAAAGACTCAAATGTACCGAAAATAAAACAACCGAAAGGTCAAGCCAATGGAGGAGTGCCATCTCTAGACACACTATAATTTAGTTGCCCATGACACAATCCAAGGGCCTGGTGCCCAAGTTACATATTCCCCAACTACTAATACCACCACCAACCTCTTTACAAAATATGTTTTATACAAAAGAGGAAACTTGTAAGACTAATTCTGTTTGACCTTCACCTAAACATATTTTTTATGTTCTCAGCATGGCTATTCCAGTAGAAGCTGTGGCTCCTTTTCGACAAAGGAAATAGTGTAATAAATGTGCTGCTATGCTTTTGATGTGACTTCTGATTTCCTGGTTCTCTCATGTTGAGCAGCTGGGCAAATGAGTTAACTTGAAGGCCTTTAATTCCTTCCATCCCAGCGACCAGCAGTGCAGCCTCCGTCGTCCTGCAGAAGAAGAGAAAGAGCTGGAGGAAGTAACACCTGGTTCCCTGGAGCCCTTTTAAGGCCCCTATAGGCATCGCACATGCAACGCTACACTGAGTGGCCCGGGTGTCGCTCAGCTGCCGCTTGAAAGACGTTGAAGTACGTTACCAGAACAACAGCTGAGCAGATGATCTGAAGCAAGAGGCACTTAGCAATGACATTTGAACATCTAGGTGAGAGGGGAACATGGGGAAGTGAGTGCGTGTCTGTGTTTTAATTGTGTGTCGGGGCGAGCAGGGTGAAATCAGGTAACCTGTCACTAATAAATCCTTGTGTCCCTAGCATATGCTCTGCAGACAGCCCATCTTTCTCTGGCTGTTGCTGTAAAACCATCAGACACTAGAAGAAAAAGTCCAGCCAACACGTTCTCCAAAAACACACGCACATGCGAGTTGAAATATTTGATCAAGAAGGTGGTACCATCACACAGACACATATGGGAGCACACGCTGGACTTGGCGCATCAACTTCACAGAACGTGTTCCTCTCCCACCGTGTTTAAAGTGGAACCACACAATGCTGCGGCCCCCGTCTGCACATCTGGAGGCGCTGCTGCACAGTCCTCCTCCCCATCTCACTGTGTCCGTAATTATTCCACACATGCTTATGCAACATACCAGTAGTCAAGCCAAATGACAAACAGACGAGTCATAAATTAAGACTTATTTCTCACTTTAATGGCTTGCACTCTCATAATGTTTGCCACTAATTCTGTGCTGCAAAAGTGGCAACAGTGCACTTTTTTCTTCCCCGTGCATCCCTCTTAACACCACGTATCTAAGCAACAGAGCAAAAGGTGTGTGTTTTGTGGGATTGCGAAGAAAAAAACATTTGTTTCCCCTTTCGTAAATTATTTTTCTTCATTGGTTTCAACGGCTATAAAGACACAGTTACCCGTGCAATATTTTTATAATTAGTGTCGTGAATCTTCATACACAAATATCAGTCATCTCACTTGAGACTTAGAAAACCAGCCAAAAGAAAAATAATTCTATGTCTAAGTGGCACTATAAATCCATATCAAGTGTCAGGCACTTTCTCAATTATGTTCAATTACAGAGCACCGCATAAATCCTTTAAAATCTCTCTATTATACCACTTCTTCTCATGCCATGACGTATCCTGTGAAAGAGAATTTCCCCTGTCATGCAAGCCTTTTCTGACCCTCCTCTCAAAAAGGAAATCTATCAGACCACTTGACAACGTGCACCGGTTAACCTCTTGATTACATCACCCGACATCTGAGAGAGCAGCATGAATGGGACCAGGAGAGCAGAGAGAGGAGAGGAGTTTCTTCCCTCAGCTCGGGGCTTGTCACTCAGCCGTAACCAGCACTCACTTAATCAAGCAGGCATGTGGCATGGTGTGGCAACTGCCTGGGTGCATAAGTACATGTCTTGTGGTTTACGCTGGTTTAAGACAGGATGGATGTGGCACTAGTGGCAGCCTGTCTCAACTTGTTCCTGGTATGTTTGTTTTGACAGTCAGCTAAGACCCCATGGGCAGACCCTCTTCTCTCCAGATGATCCAAACACATAATACATTTGGTTTTTCAGGGCCAGAAATAGAAGCCACATTATCCTTCAAATATGGAAAGCTGTTGCCCAGAGAATTAAAAAAAAAAGAAGAAAAGAAAGTCATTTAATTTGCTTTTATTTCATTTATTATTATCCCCCTGCCTTCTGGCTTTTTTAGAATAGAGCGGAAATACTCACACGGCCTCGCACACCATATGTATGAGCATTAATCAAATGTTCCTGGGCCTTGCCTGGCCTAGTACCCGACTCACAATATAACAAATATTCCTCCAAGCAGCACATCTGTAGAGGATGTCAATAAAGGACTTTGAAATGTACACCAACGCCAACACTCTGCAGACAAGAAAAGGGGGATTTGAAACAGTTCCCAATGGATGTGCTCGCTGAAAGAATGACCAGCGGGGTATTGAAAATATGTCAGTTTCCCCCAACTTTTTCGATATGTAAATCCACGTTCCCTACGGCTTCCGTTTCTCAGCGAGGTATCTATATATGGAGCCACTTTACGGACAAATCCTCTTTAATGTTCTTGTCGTTGGGAGAACAGCTGGAGCGGAGATAAAATGAGGAAGCAGTCTGCACCAGCTGTTGAAGTATTAATACAAAAATTAACTACTGTGTGTTGGTTAATTGCTTTCTGCTTAATGTGCTTTCAAAAGCCTTGATTCCTCTTTTCTGTTACACAATCGCAACTGCGGCGGGATATCAAGAGGCCTGTGAAATTAAAGATTCCATTTAAAAGAGCAGCCGTCCCTCCCCCCCATTCTTCTCACGGCTCAGCGGCCATAATGGACTCATGTGTTGAATAACCAAAATAGCCACATTAGACACCTGCTACTGGGGTCTTGGTAGACACGGATAGGGAACTCTTTTTAGACAAACACAAGTGCAGCTCATCCGTCAAGAGTTCATGCAAACATTTCCATAAGTGAGACTGTAAGTTTATCACACGCCTACACAGCCGGCTGAGTGACGACGAGAGAATTCAAACAGCACAGCTGGCGCTTTAACTGCCATGCCTTTTATTTGCCTTATTATCTGTTGCCACCTCACTCCTCAGATCCACACTGACGGAGGCCACATGGAAGCAGTTAAGACCGACGTGTCCCTTCGCAGAAAACAAAGAGACGTTTTTTTTTCTTTTCCTCTCAAGAAGTCACAGCTCTCCTCCTCTGGGGCCCATACATGCACGGGTCGTGTCTCCAGCACATTTAATTCCATGCTGTAAAAACATTAATCAGAGCCAGATGAAGTGGGAAGAATTCTAAGACATTAGGTTTTTATGGATAATTTGAGGTTATTTATGCAGGATAAAGAAGAAAATAACGATCCCCAGACAGAGGACAGTGCTTGCTGTTTTGGACATTCATTCACAGCAATTACTCCACATCACTAATCTTTATAAACCCTATAAACCCAATAAAACTCTAGGAACCCTGTGTAGAAGATAGATGGAGATGTAGAGATAGATAGATAGATGGATAGATAGATGGATAGATGGATAGATAGACGGATAGGTAGATAGATGGATAGACAGACAGATAGATAGACGGATAGATAGACAGGTAGATAGATAGATAGATGGATAGATGGATAAACGGCAACATTGTTTCCATTGTTGTCCATTAGATGGCTTACTTGTACTACAAACTCCCAGCAAATTGGTGAGGTTGGAGGCTCATAGTTCATGATCAGGCCACGGTCGACATCTTCCAGGAAAACAATGCTGGAGAAGAGGGCTGTGTGACATATGAGAGGTCAAAAAGAGGGCTGCCACTGCACAGCAAGAGCCAAAAGACAAGGAAGGGGGCGAGCCAATTTGACACACATTATTGCTCTCTCACACAGACACACACACATTAACACACACTGGAGCATTCTCATGTTCGGCACTGTACGGCATGTGCATGCAATGTCTGTCTGTCTAGGAGGGCAATTCTCAATAGAGATTTTTAAATGAATTCGCCATCTTTATTCATCTAAAAAAAATCTGAAAACAAGCAATTCAATAGTTAGAAGCTTTTTGGTATTAATATTGTCAAACTCTTTAGTTTGTTTTATAAAAATAAGCACATTCAGATAAGTGAAAGTGATGTGTTCAAGCCTGAAAAGTCTAAAGGAACATTTCTGAGGTAGAAAATGATCCCAGAAAAAAATTCAATTTTGCTGTTGATCCCAGACTGGTGATTAAAAACAGGATAAGATAGAGAGGAACCCTAACCTTATCATACAACACAAGTTTTAAATGGAGAACTCCCCTCCTCCCCTCTGCTTTGATATTGCATGTGTTGTGAACATGGAGTGTGTATCTCTGTTCCAGCGGCACCACCCTCAAACTGTCATTAAAGCGCATGTCCTCAGGTGGAAAATGACTTCTGTGGGGGAGCTTCTCCAATGATAACATGGATTTGCTCTAAAATTCGTTGCTTTTTCTCAGAGCATCATGAATAAGTAAACGTTGATGAAAACCCTTTGCATTTTCGCTATCATTTCTTATGCTTTTGCTTTTAAGATGCATATTGAGGCATGCATAAAACATCCTCTTTCCCCCTCACCACAGCCGCAATGAATGATGGAGGAAACTCGTGCACACAAAATCCTCTTCACGGCAAAAAAAGAAAAACAGATGAACAAACAAAACAAGTAAATAGGCGCAACGCCGAGGCCTAAAATGACATGTCTCTCCTTTTCCATTTAGCCAGGCGTGTCTTCATGAATTGCCCTGGCGTCACTGGAATTTACTTTGGTTGAATGAACTTCATGCGATCTTTAAGTTCATCCGTATCGTCGCTGTTGCCCTGGAAAACGGGGCTGTAATTTTGGTCCCAGGCATTGATAAGTTTTTCACTTAGCATTGAGAGGATTAAATCAATTATGTTGATTCTGTATTTACTGCTTGCATGCCCACAGTCGTTTGTAATTAGCTTATTGCTTTTGATCTGATGTAATGTGATGAAATGCCTGGAAGCAGCTCTGGGAGCCCGCTTGGCTGGAGCAACTGGGGTGGGCGCCACGTCCAGGGCCCCCACTGAAGCCCATCCGATTGTCCGGCCTCGGAGAGAGGAGGGGGACGGGGCGACTCGCGTGAGCAGCCTCAGACAGAGGGGCAGGGGGATCGGTGTCAAAGTGGAGGGAGGGACCACCCGCTGAGATGGCAGCGTCCTCCAAACCTCATTACCCTCAGAGGCCTTTCCTTCACATGCATGTGTAATTACACCCCACCCTGCCCCGCCCCACCCCCCGCCATCGCTCTCACAACACCTGATACCTGCAGGTAGATCGCCACAGGGGGGCTTTTGCAATGATAGGGCTCCAAGGCCCGAGGGCCCGCTTATAGAGTAACTAGCATTCAACTCTGGCCACCCACATCAATCAAAGAGCCATAACACAGAGACTGATCATCTGTTTGGAGAGAAAGAGCTGTTTATTCATGGAAAGCTAATTGTTCTACCTAGCCACTGTTCTGCATCCAAGACTTTACTACAAAGCACAAAGGATACAGGGTTGGATTTAGTCCAATATATTTGGACTCGCCTGAAGGACTGGATGCTGCCTGACAGTTTAAGGACAGGGAATCCTTTTCAAGTTAATTCTGTCAACCTTCTGGTAAACAGACGGATGAAGTATTTGGCTAAGCTAATACAAGAATGAGCTGGACCTCAGTTAAATACAGAGCTTCAAGTGCTGCCCATCTTTCCTCAAAGGGGAACGGCTCCAACATGACTTCCATTCAAACTGCCCCGACTGAACCCCTCCCAAAGCGCCCCTCTATCACCCCCTTCTCTTCCTCTCCCAAACGGGTGAAACAGACCCATGATGCACTGCAGACTGTTCTGTTTATGAGAGAGGTCAGGGTGCCACATATGGCCGGGCTCCTGCCGCGGCTGCTAAAAATGTATTGCGGCTGTCTGTACACGCAGGAATAAAATAAACTCTGAATGTTTCAGCCAGCAGTGCTGAGAATTTAATGATTGAGTATTTGAAACTTTGGTCAGTTTTGAACATGAAAAAGCAGAAAAAAGCACACGTCTTTAAAAGTCCAAAGATATTGGGTTAGACGTCAGCAATATACAGAGATGTTTGACTTGGCAGGAGGGGACGCGCAGATTCACCCGGGATAAGTGTGTGTCACACGCCATCTGAGAGGATAGCAGGGGCACAGTAAGCCGTAGGAAACTAGCGGTGAAACTAAACACATGCAATGACAGCCACAGGCGGTTGATGTGCGCCAAGGAGACTTAGCTCCCAAAAGACTGGCCCGAGGGAAGAGAGGAGGACTTCTGATAAGTGGAATAAAGAGCAGAAAATATGAATACCTTCCCCTTCAAAGCAGACCATTATGCACCACTAAATTCTGATTATTTTCTCTGCGATTCAGATGCTTATTTTTCTTGGCTCCACAGAGCCTTTCCCTGGCTCTGTATCAGATTTGTGGCTCTGTTTCACCTCTCCAGCAAATAGACTGTGCTTAATAAGACAGAGGTTGGAGATTACACTGTAGATTGTGTGGGCATTAGACTTCTCGTGGGTTTTATGATCGTCTCGCCATCATAAAGCCTCCTCTCACACCAGAGACAAAACTCTAACACTGCGCGCTTCTGCAGGCGCCAGTATATGTGAAGAAGAGGTCAAGAAGGCATCGTGGCATGTGCTGGGTGTTCTTGCTTTTTATAAAATCACGCCTAGAAACAAACATTGTAAGGTTGCAAGTTTAATTCCAGATATTCATCCATCAAGATTCAGTATTCGCCGAACTGCTTCAGCTGGCTGCCGCATTAAGCCACTGTGGTGAAAACACAAAATTCCTATTCCTAATTGCATTCTGTGATTAAAGTGGCGTACATTTAATACAAATATTAAAGCAGTGAAACTCTCCAGACAGCAACAAAACACTATCCCTGATATTTGGCGCCAGTGAGCGTGAATGCAAGTTCAAGAGGGCATCGCTGGGTGTTTCTCTCCGACACCCTGTCTTTACGAGATCAGGCCTGCTTCTGGGTAATCTGCTGTGACCTGTGGCGGGAAAACTGTGTCCACCTCTCAGCTCTGTGATCCTTCCTTACACCTAGCAGTTGTGGGTAATAACCAACCATAATCTATCTCTTGTGGGGCAATGAAAAACCTCCACCGTTGCTCTTTGGTTTTTCCAGTTGCAGGGTCATGCACTAGCAAAGCATTGTGGGAAGAGAAGGGTGATGGAGGTGGAAGAGGAGGAGGAGGAACGCTTTAGGGGTGTGGGTTTGGGGGGTTTCTTGTATTAAAAAAAACATGTGTAATGAGAAAACATGTGGTGTGTAACTATTGGAAGTCATCAACAACAGAAAATAATAATTAAAGTGCAGGATGGAGAAAGAAAAGTGAAGCTGTCTTTTCGTGGCTGGGAGACCACTGTCATCATGTCTCAGGAATTAGGCAAACATATGCTGGTCTGCTGCTGTTGAAACCGAGGCGCCTCGCTCAGGCTGCGGTTTGGGAACATGAAAGGCTTTGTGGGATGAGCAGGAGGACTGGCCCTAATTCAGGGCCTCTTTGCCAGGGAAGCTGGCAGCAGACTCCGATTGTGGGACAGGGAAAGGAATTCGGTTACATATTCCAGCAAGGACCGCAGCTCCAAACAAACCAAAGCAACAGGCTGCTGAGCAAACCATTCTGTCCGCATTCAAACCCCCCTCGCTCGCTGCTGCTGTAGAAATGAGGGGCTCCGTCCCACCTGACTGAACCCCAGAGGAGGGTGAGCGGGCACAGGTTAGGTGTAAAGTTGAACTTGTAGCCCCTTTTTCTTGCTGAGATCCTATCCATGCTATGCATGCAGGGCTTAGGAGACTTTCTTAGTTTGATGGAATACAAAGCTGCCATTGTGTTGTTTTATTGCAGCCAATTAAGTTTTAGAGGATGCACAGAGGTCAACATGAGATGTGAGAGCGAAACAGAGAAAGGGCAAGAGTTAACTGGTCTAAATAATCCCCATAGACTGGGTTAAACGCAGCATGCCCTCACTGTAACCTGATCAATTTAGCAAATTGGATAAAAACTATTTTGCTTCTATCTTTTCACAGCTGTTGCAATGTATATCCACAGGGCAAGCCCATCTTGATTTCTTTCCAGAAAAGGGACGGTTTCTGGCATTTTCAGACACGCAGGGATTAGATTAATCATGTCTCCGATCAGGGTACATATGATTATGGTTGACTGTTTACAAGTTTTCTCAGATGTGCACATCATGCCAGGACATGGTGGTAGAGCTCAGAGCCTGAAACTCATTCACGCATGTGGTGGTCTTGTTTAAAATGGAGCTGCAGTGAAAAATCATTCATTCTCTGTCAGTGGAAAATACAGATGTGAGACAACATTGGATTTACACCCTCTTGTTAGCATTTATTTAACTTCTTGGAGTTCCAAAATGGTTGAGGCTTTCTATTTTTGAAAGTGATTTATTACAGATCAGTGGCATCTGATGTGTGTTGAAGCAGCTAACTCGAAGCAGGTCAACACATATTCAAAGTGAATTACTTAGTTAAGTTCATTTGTCTTTCAAGAGAGGATGCTGTGTCAGTATCATGCCCAGCCAGTGGGAGGCAGCACAGACTGGAGGATTATAGGATGGCACAAACACACTTTTGAATGCATGTATACACAATGCTACATTAGTGGTTTTAAGGTGACCATATCACACATCTGGAGAGCAGACCCAAATGGCCGGTGGCAGAGGAGAGGATCAGCGGACGGAGGAGCGGTGACATGTGGCACGCAGAGCAGCGAGCCGACCGCATGCAGTCTCTGTCTGTAATCCTGCGCCCCAGAGAAACGTTTGGTTATGGTTAAAGGCACTGTTGTCCCACATTTCCATCCACTTCTAATTACAACATAGCTGAGGCTCAGTGGCAGCCAGCGTAACTGTTGTTGTTGTTGTTTGTTGACATTACACAGTGCTCCCCCACAACACACTTGTCACACGCACACGTTCAGACGCCTACAATCAAGGCCAAGTCGTTCGCACCCGTGTGCAACACCGCTGTGTGTGCACGCAAACAGGAGCACTCAAAATACACACATATGCTACAGGCGTGTTTTACATACACACCAAGAAACACACATCCTTCCACAAAGTGATCAACAAAGTAGTGGTAACCATTGCAGAGCCAGATATAGAGTAAAACAAATGTTTTGGTGCCACGCAGAGATTACTACGACCACACTGAAAAACACAATGTGTAGACGTTTCAGTGTAACAGATATCCCAACTTGTACATATGTGAGAGAATTTCAGAGCAGTGAAAGGAGTGAGTCACTTGGAGGCCACATGCTAACTGTACAAGACAAATGAGTTACCACTAAGCCATAGGAGCCAGACACGGAATAACCTAAACGCACGGTTGGGAGGGTGACTTTAAACATTTATTTTGTTATAATTACCAGAAGTACCACATGTAGTCAGTAACCTAATCTAAATAACAACATATAGAAGTCTTTTTATCTGGCTATTTCCCGTTACTTTTGGATTGCTATATTATGTAAGACAACATGACCTTAAAAAGAAGCAACAAGAGTATCAACAATAATTGTATTTATAGGCCTTTCATTCAGCATATTCAGGCCTATACACCAACAATGAAACACATGAGCACATACAGATATAACATCTGAAATAATAGATAACGTTTTAGTTTAATACACACAGTTAAGCTCACACACACCTTTTATGAGAATATAGGTTCACCTGCTGAATTACAAGAACAAAGAAAGCCATAAAGCAGATTCAGGCAGTAGGCGTATTGATTCAGAACAGTACAGTTTACAGAGAAGAAATATAATCTGATCCTTTTACAGCAAACACTATAGGCTCTTTTCAGTTTTTAGTAACATTGTAATACTGCTAGTGATCACCAATTATTTTAAATCTAACAATTCAATTCAATTCAAAACCTTTATTTATCCAGGTAAAATCCCATTGAGATCAATGATCTCTTTTTCAAGGGAGACCTGCAGCAGTAATCTGATTACATATTTTACAGCTACCCTTTTTTGCATCCTCAATACGTAATCTTGCTATATGTAATATGTCCTCCCCAAGCCTGGTGAAATGGTTTAGTGGGATAATTCATCAATAATAAAGCTGCCAAATAAAATACTTTTAAATATTCCTCAGGAAAAAAAGGCAAAACAAGCAAAAATAAAAAGTTAGATAACATCCAATAACCCTTATTTGAATTAAAAGGTATATGGCATTTGAAACAACCTGAAGATGTTTCAATAAACTAAAGTTTATTCATTAAAGCATGTTTTTATAACAAAAAAGTTACCTAAATGATATACAAAAAACGGTAAAATCTGGATGTATCATTGTTTTATTTGTTGTAAAAATTACTTACAAATTGTTTGTGTTTACCCGAACACATTTGGATAACAGTCATCACATCGATGTCTTGATGACGCTGACACTTATCAGGACCAGAGCAACAGCTGCAAGTCTGTCTAAACACATACTGTACTGAACACGCCACAATTTCTCAGTCTGTAATTTAATGTTTGCAATTAAAAACTCCTGTGCTGCCTCTCAGAGCGCGTAATTTACTGAATCAACGCCTTTAAATCAAGCGTTTCCTTCTGTGACAGACTTGTGTCTCCCGGAGGAATTTGCCATTCCAAACCACAGTCTGCGATCCCCACGTTGTTTTCACTCCCAATCACACGCTTTATCTCCAATTGCTGACTAATTACCAAGAGCTAAGGGTTATGGGAAAGGCCCCAAAATGGCAGACTGATGTTTGTGTGGTTTTGCATTTGGATTGCTGCTTCTTTTTTAATTGTCTGTCGATTTACAGTGTGTGAAACTGGGGTCAGATGTGAGATGGGTCAAAAATAGGGACACGTTTATTTTCTTCTCTCATAGAGGATCTTGTGCAGGCAATGAGCATCAATCTAAAGAAGTACATGAATGCATGTTTGCTGGAGACTTTTGCATACCTGAAGCGTACAACTAATTTGCAAGACATGTTTCCACTATGTCTGTTAGCATTCCCATTTAGTCGTATGTCATCGGTAGGGGCAGACGTATAATTAAATCATTCACTTGAATGAAATAATGACAGGTTCAGGAACAAGACTTTTAAATAAATTCACCGCCAGTCTAACAAGATGTGGTTTGGGTATAAAGTTGAGGCCTGGGGGCCAGATTTTACCTTTAGCATGGCTGTAAGACATTATATTAAAGTGAGTTAGCCAATGTTAAAAATCTAGCAATAGCTTACATCCCTTTTTCCAAGGAGTTTGTTTTCTGGCAGGGTGTGAAATGTAGTTTTTGAGCACTAAAACAAAGAAACACTTAATTGAAATCTTAAAAATGTGTCAGTCGTAAGATCCTCAAGGAACAGGAGAACCTAACCCAAGTTTTTAGCGGTGAGGGAAACTCCACGACAAAGTGAAGCATCATTGCTCGGCATTATCAATCATATCTATTTCTCTGTGATCTCAGATGGATGAAGTAATCTGACGACATGCCATGCCTTCGCTGATGTGCGTGCGAAACACCTGAGGTGACTGACTCATATAGAGGCACTGTGCGGTGTGACATGTACGATTCTCCGGAGAGAGAAAAAGGGGGGCGCTTAATGCCTCTGTTCATGATGAAGCAGCGAAATTATGGAGACAGGGTGTGTCATCTCATTCTCTGCTCCTTTCATCATAATCTCCCCCACTACGTTCTGAGAAAAACCCCACTGGAGGCCATCAGCCCCGAAACCGCAGCGGAGAACATCACACACAGATCTACCTATGGCCTATTTCAGCAGTTCACCATACAGACAGCTTATGGATTAACAGCCACCAGTCTTAAAGATGGAGTGGATAGTAAGTCAAATGTACAGAAGTAGAAGGGACTGTGTGTGTGTGTGTGTGTGTGTGTGTGTGTGTGTGTGTGTGTGTGTGTGTGTGTGTGTGTGTGTGTGTGTGTGTGTGATGTGTGTGTGTGTGTGTGTGTGTGTGTGTGTGTGTGTGTGTGTGTGTGTGTGTGTGTGTGTGTGTGTGTGTGTGTGTGTGGTGTGTGTGCTGTGTGTGTGTGTGTGTGTGTGTGGTGTGTGTGTGGTGTGTGTGTGGTGTGTGTGTGTGTGTGTGTGTGTGTGAGTGAGAGAGATTCTGACAGGAGGGTCACCTGCCGTGAAGCTGTTATGTTGTGCACCAACTGAAGACTGACATGTTACACACACACACACACACACACACACACACACACACACACACACACACACACACACACCACACACCACACACACACACACACACACACACACCACACCACACACACACACTCACACTCCATGCTAACAAGTAAATCCTGTTAATTAAATGTTAAGTCTGACCTGAAATTGAATGTGAAAATAAAAAATGGTGTTGTCTGGTTTTGACAAAAGAATGATACTAGAACTCACAGGACAATTGTTTTCTGTGACACTTGAAATATGTCATATCATGTTAATTGACTTGAAACTAAAACAGTGGTGATAAAGTACTTAGAAACTTAACTAGTAACTACTCAGAACAATGTTTTATCTGCAAAATATAAGTATCAAAAGTAAAATTAAAACATTATGCTGGTTAATATATTTTCAATTATCATCAATCATGCTTTGATTTGTGCACAGCTTTTTACTATTAGCTGTCTAAATGGAGCGGAGTTCAACTACTTTTTTGAGTGAAAAACTAAAGTGATCTAAAAACACTTAAAACAAATTATAATCTGATAATAGTAATACATGTTAAATCAAATCTTCAATAGCAGCTGTGGCTGCCAGATAAATATAGAACAGGACTACAAAAATACAGCATTTCCCCCTGAAAAGTGGTGGAGTATGAATAAGCATTGAAACACTCTGAATTAGGCCTGCAGTACGTGGGTTATGTAATTTGCCGTTGCCGCACAGTAAAACTACAGTTTCCCGCTTCTTGTGTGTGTGTGGCAGCACCTTTATCAGCGAGTTCAGTCTTAAACTTGGCCACTATCCATTACAACAAAATTGTTGCCTGCTTTTAACATAATTACATTTCTGTTGCTTTGATTCCAGTCCGAAGTAATAAAACACTTCTAACCCAAACCTCAAAATCTATCCCCAAGTACAATTAAAGTTAAAAGTGCAGTTGTTTTATGATCTGCAGGGGCTGAAGCCACCAAGCCCTACCACCTGCTTCTGATTGGCTAGTGGCATGTTATTTTCCCCTCACACATACCCCAGCATGCACTGGGGTTTATTTATTAGGAATACAAAAATGGAGTCACTAATCTGTGTTCGGTTCAGACAGCGGGCTCCCCCAACACACTCGCTCTCTCTCTCTCACACACACACACACATCTGCGCACCAGCTGAGCAGGGAGCAGTCCCACTGTTAGGCTTTCACATATCAAAGAGCCCGGGGTGCTTTGGCACTGCCGGGGTAGTTGTCCTTTTTTACAAAAGACAAACAAGCAAAGAGCTCGGGATGCGGTCCAGAGACGCCTTTGACACGGTGTTGAAATTGGGACTTGGCACCGTGACATATATGATCTACATGTGTAAAAAAGCTGTGGTGTTCTTTTGTTTTTTTAAAGACATTGTCAGTTGCTTATCCCCAGCCCAGAGCAAAGCGGTCCACATTCTCTATTAATCTGCTTTAACCATGTACCACAAAACAACATCATTTGTGGAATTGTTCGATGGTAAACTTCGCCTTGAGGCTGCTTTTGTGTCAGAAGTGCATGGAAAGTATTACCTCTAGGTGTGTGGTAAATTTGTGATGAATTGTATACAGATTTCCAGAGGTCAGGATGTTAGTCTGACACCGTGACATCACCAGAACATAAGCAATTACACATAGTGTGGTGACTGCACCTCAGAGAGATCATCAATTGACAGGCTTTATGAATTATCCTACAATCCCCACATATTCCCTTAGAGACTAATGTTCCCAAAACATCCTTATTTCTTTCATCAGGGGAAACAGTTATTGATGAGGGTAATAATGAGAACAAGGACATGGAGAGGGATGACGGCAGGCCTTTTGTGTCTCACTATGATCTTGCACGACATTGTATTTAACACGTATTAACAAATCGCAGAGGTCCGATTCATGTATCCTAGCCCAAATACAGAACACTATTTTAAGCAAATGGAAACAAGGCCCATTTGGGATCAAAGCATCTAATGGGTTCTGGATAACCAGAAGCTGCTGTCAGTTGCTGGCCAAACCAAACAGACATGCAAACACATGCGGCGCTGCGTCCAGAAGATTTCCAATCCTGCTCGGAGAATTCTACATTATATTAATCACAGTCCCCCGTCTTCAAGAACTTATAGCTGCAGGAAAGGACATTTCTGCCTGGAGATTTGACTGGATACAAAAAAGGCTAACAACCTCTAAAAAAAATGACTGGACTGAGTGTAACAAGAGGTTGTGCAGCTGACATTTTTAATGCAAAATGAAAAGATTCCATATATTTTGTTGCGATGACGGACATTTTTCCCAATATGCCTTTTTCACTTCTTATTCTGTCGTGAAACACACCTCATGTGAGAAAATAAAACAAGGTTAACAAGGAAAACAAATGAGAAGTAAACCAACGAAGAATGTATGATACACAAACAAATTAATTTGACCTTTGAGGGTGGAGTGTAAACTGTCCCGCTGTAAGTCAACCTGCCATTCAGTTGACAATACAGTAATTACATGTGAAGGCGGCCTCCAGAAGAATGTAAAAAGCTCTGTATATAGGAAGTTGGGTGTGATTTAAACTTTTCAGCCAGTGTTAAATGTAACTGTCACCATTGGCACGCTCCGTAATGTCAACTCATTTGGAAACGAGGAGAAATGTGCGTGGATAAATAAACACGTTTCAGTGTTCATGTCAGTGGTCAGGCTGCTGGGTTTGGGTACAGTTTGGGCTGTCAGATGAATTCTTGATCCCTTGCCAAGTTGAAATCAGTTTCACATTCATCAGCGTGCACTTTTAACATTTATTAGTAACAGATTAACTCAATAAATGTGTGTAGCGGCGTCAATGCACCAGTGAAAATGGCATAGAATAGATTTTTATGGACGCAGAGTGGATTTTGATTTGCACATCAAAAGGCTGTTAGTTTCCTAAAGAACCAATATATGTCCCGAATGTGTACTAACAATCAATATGGGCGCCGTATGTGCGTCCTTCAGCGACTGGTCACACAACAGAAACGTGGTAACACTGACTCAAGGGGGAAAACATGCACATTAAAGAGCAGAAAAACCCTAGTAAAAAAGCCTCTAACGTGAAACAGTCCCCATCAAAGAAATCCCTCCCAATATTTGTTGAACTCTTACATATACCATTAATGCCATTTCAGCCATTGTTCACTCAGGCTGCGTTTGATCTCCTCTGGGGTAATAGGAGCGCTAATGAGAGGAGTTGGCACTTTATAAACACTGTCAAGCAGGTGGAGTGAGGGGTCACACTGGGCCATTGTGTCCACCTCAGCTGGTCCTATTCAGAGCGACTTATTTTCTCAGATCTTGGGGGTATTTTGACAAATCAGCATATTCCAAGCCGACGTCTTTGTTAGAAGTTAAGTCCGGGCCTGTGCGATTGTATCGTGCTGAACAAATGTGTGATTAATCTGCAGCACAGGCTTCTCCAGAAAACAGGTCATCTCTACAAAAGATATTCCCTCCTGATGGTGAGCGAGGCAAGGACACACACCGCGGATGTGTGCTTCCGTATGGAGTTTTATTACGTCTCTCAGCCTGACATTGTGCGTGAGATTTAAAAAGGGGCTCTTTTGTATGTCAAAACCTCACTTTTAATACGTTTCTTATAAAAGTGCTCAGTGATCATGGCATTCAAATCACAGAAAGGGCAAAGCGCTTCCTCATTTCGGTGTCTGGAAGTGATCCCAGCCCAGGAGGTGTACCACATCTTAGGCTAAGGCTGTACGCTCTTTCTGTTCGCTAACCAAAGGGCTCTTTCCTGCGGTGCTATACAATCATTTATTGAGGCTTAATCAACATGTATTGAATAGTGTATGTACTTTTTAAAGCCATTTTAAAGGCCCCTCTGTGCATTTTAAGCAGCGGCCATGGGGTTAAGGTTTTAACGATATTCCAGCTATAAGGGCTACAGAGGCAATAAATAACTTCTGTCCCCGAAGAGCTTTCACTGTGGCGAGAAACAAGTCTTTTCCCTGAGAATTAAAGAAGGTCTTTATATGAGCTAGACGGCAGGTGCTACAGGTCTGCCACTTCTGTCCCTGAAGGATTGCCAACTGAAGTTTAAGATTATTTGCACTGATCCAGTCTGGGCCTCTCTGTTAACAATCCTTATAAGTCAAAACTGTCACATGTATGATACAGAGGAAATGTAGAAAGAAAGCACCTTTTATAAAATGGTAAAACAAATATTTCGAACATGGGTCACAGTAGTTCTGTCTAAATATGCAGAGAAGAAAAATATTCAATCCAACATGGAACCTCAAGCAGGCTTTAATAAGCATGAAACACAAAGGAGGTGTTAGCATAAAGTGTGACAGAAGAAAATAAATCAGTAACAGTCAGAGCTGGGACCAAGTCATTGTTTTGCAAGTAAGTTTCAAGTCCCAGGTCCTAAAGTCCTTTAAGTTTTGAGTCCTAAACATGTTGTTGTGCAATTGTGTTGCAGTACCATATCCTTGAATCTAGAGTCCTTTAATATCCTACAGAAAGCCTATCTTCCGGCGCAGACTGAAAACACATCTCTTTCGACTCCACTTTGAGCGATAGAATTAATTTCTAAACAAAGCACTTATATACTAATAAAGGACTGGCTTATCTAAAGCCAGTTGAGTAGCACTTGAAATGTTTTGGCTCTACAGTATGAAACCTGATGTACTTTTTTTCTTCAAGTTTGTATCTTCCTGGTCGAATGCACTTATTGTAAGTCGCTTTGAATAAAAGCGTCAGCTAAATGCAATGTAATGTAATATTAAGTCAAACATGTTCACTTTACCAAATGGTATTCAATTTTTTATAAACACCAACTTTGCATTCTGCAATTCAATTATAATAACCATTGCATAGTTTTTATTGGCACACTTTTTAAATAACATATGACTAACCCTAACCCAAATAAAGGATTTGAATCGCTTCGGGGAGGTATCAAGTCTTTTCATATCAAAAGGCTGAAGTCCATGTGGAGTCACAAGTTATGGGTGCTAAAGTAAAGTCTTCTTAAATCATCAAATGTGTGACATGAGTCCATATGTCCTCTGGGAAAACAAGATAACATTATTTTCACAGTTATCAAAATGACATAACGACAAACAGTTCTGATTGTTCAAATGTAGTATATTTTTTTTAGTAAAGTATTAATTTATTTCTATTACATTTAATATGCAATTATTTACACAAACAATACGTTTAGGAGATTCCCCACGTCGTCAGGTAAGCTGTCCCAAGCTGACCCCCACACACTGAAATGATTTAGATCTAATACAACCATGTATGTTATATCTGAGTGAATACTGACTGTGACCATTTATTCACATAACTTGCTACTAAACAGTTCATTGTTCAAATTGTCCTAGACTTAATAGGGCTCTTCAATGCAATAAAAAATGCGACATATAAGTAGTTGTGTTTCTCCACAGAAAGAAGAAAAAAGGTAAGAATATAAATGACATGTGGGTTCACAATCCGATGAAGGACTGTCATCATAATATTATTCAAAGAGGCAACTCTGATGCAACACTTTTAATGCTTATTCTCAACTTTGCACCTTTGACACATTCTTAATTTTGCCAGTGTTCATGTACTGCATGTGGCAGGACCTTCAGGACCTTCAGGACCTTCAGTTATATGTGGCTCCAGTGAGAAATAAATAGCAAAAAGTTTGGAGAATTTCCCAAATCTATCAAGTTCTACCCACATAGCTACACAGGACATTTAATCTTTGCCATCAATATGGTAGTGCCTCTTTTAATGCCCTGTAACTAATAGGCCACCGGGTGTGAGCCACACAGGTACCCTGGTGCTACAAAGAGACCAAACAGGGTGATGTGGGGGCGCTTCAAAGAAAGAGGGCAAGGCGACAGAGAGTATGGAATGGAAAAAGTCAGCAAGAAAAGAACGAGGACATAATCGTTCGGAGGACCCCAGCACATAAACTAAATAATACATTTCAGGTTTTGATATAACTATTACTGCCTGCGAAGAGCTCTTTGATGTTAATTGAAACCACTGGGCAGCAATCTGCTTTAAAGCACTGACAAATAACAGTTTCCTTGGGCTAAGCATTGAAGGTTACCAAGCGCATACTTGCTCCATATGCTCATTCGATATAAATAAAAATCAAAAAAACGAGCTTGTCTTCGCCGAGGCGGCACAAAATGCTGAGGATAGATCCTAGCTCAAGTTGTGGTGAGTGGAAAATGTTTACAGTTCTTAACAATACCTTCACCAGGGGTCCCGTGGTGTGCAGGACAAAGCCTATTGTTTTCAGTTTGCTTCCTTTATTTCATACAGGAACCGCAGCTTAACTTGATAAAGTAATAATACAAATCTAGGTGGCCCAACAGAAACTCCTGCATCGGAAAGATATCATTATTCACAAAGAGGCCTGTCTCTTGTATTTCTGATTTTTCAGGCCATACAATAGTTTGAAGCACAGGGGGAGAGATGATTGTGGGCTCTGGTTTTAATACAACACAATGGTCTCTGTCTTCCTTTGTGCTTTAGTACGTTCTGGCACCGTGCACTTCTCATCTTTTATTCTTCACCAGCATTTTTAGACGCTCATTATATCACAAAAAAGAAGCCTTGTCAAAGGGTCATCCGGATCTGATGCAATGCACAATAATAGAAAACATACTCTCTCGTGAATACGTGCACATTGCAGCGAGGACCAGGAGAGAGGGATATATAATGATAGAAGAAGTTCAAAGTGTTTTTTCCCCCCTCCATCCCATATGATACCACATCAGAGTGTGTACAGGGATGACCTTGCCTCATGCTGAGCCCCACAGGTCGGACATGAGAGGAGAGGTGCCTGTTTTAGGGGCTGATTCACTGTAGGACAAATGACAGGCATTGTTGAAGGAGGTAATTGGCTTGTTTTCATGTAAAGAGCCTGTACATTATGATTGTTCACAGAGCCTCGGATCTGACCGGGCGGACGAAAAATATCCAGAAAGAAAATCTCCTTTTTGACATGTTCCCCATCACAATGATTGACAGTGAGAACACATGAATATGGTGTGACCACAGGCATTTATAAAGAGTGTGACGCGCTTCCTGAAGTACTGTAGGCTGACATCCTGTAATTATGGTTAGAATCGAGTGGTGTGGATTAAAAAAAGATTGCGACTGACAAAAAAAGGGGATGGTAATCTGAAAATAACAAGAAGGAATAGTCTGAAAACATATTTCCAAAAAAAAGTTGTTAAAAATGGCAGTGTATGAGAGGACTGAATCTGAAAGGGTATTAATACCTACGGTGGCCGACTCGTGCAAACGCATTATGCTGGTCCAAAATAGTGTATTTTCCACGATAGCTTATTATCAATGTAATCAACTAAGGAATATATTTATCATCACATGACCAGAAGGTTTAATAAGATAACATGTAAGTGTATTAAAGTGCTTTCTTAAAGTAATGCACTTAATTGTGATCAAAGCCTTTCCCTTTACCCTTGCTCTGAATGACTCCACAAACCCCCATTACTGAGAACTACATGATTTGAACGGTTTATATACTTTGTGAATAATTTAACAGGACCCACAGTGCACGTGTGATTCTTCAGACATGGGGGTTTTGAGGACACCATCCCACCATCAGGCCACCAGCGATGGAATAAAAAACCAAGCTACTGCAGGGGTTTGTTGGACAAGGTAAAGTGGCCTGTCTGCCATTAAGAGCCCTATACATTATTTGAACATAATGTACACTCAAAGTCCCAGATCTCACAGACTCGGCCAAAAAACGTCAAGCAGGGAACCCTCTGTTCCTTGAAATGTTAACCATACAAATGATTGACAGCGGGAATATGTGAATGATAGTTTGATGCATAAAAGGAACATAGTGTAACGATGGATCGGGGTGACAGAGGTCGGATAAAAGCGGATTTTGACATTAAAAGATAAAAAAAGGGAAATTATTTACAACATCATAAGATTTGTTTTCATGATAGTAGCACTCAAAAGGCACTATAGGCTGACATATGTTAATGTTCAAAACGATATAGCTATGCCTGCACATGGATCTAGTTTTCACAAGATGATTCCAAGGATATTTTTCAAACATACTCTCCCCTCGTAAGACCAGAACAGAGGAGAGGAAATGTACGTTATAAATAGGACTCAAAAGAACCCCCTCCGTTTATTAGTAAGGGATGCCATGACACCGACATCCTTGAAAGTGGGAAAGCTTTGGAGTATTTTACAAGACAGGTGAAAGAAACATGTGTGTTGAATCATTGTAGCCGCCTCACTTGGGTCAGCTCTACCATAAAAGAAAAGCGATTACAAAGGAAACTAATGAAGACACTGATCAAAGTCTGTAATGGTAATATGTAGCAGGTGTTTTAGACCCCAGCAGTCCGCTCCATGCACCACCCTCCCACCACCACTGCTGCCCCATCTGTAAAACTCCCTTATGTATATCACATGTGCTTTGTTAGGAACAATGGACAGAACACATTTCAGCACTATTCAAAACATGTTATGAGCAATGTGGATGAACTCTGGGAGGGTATTTCAACCGTGGGTGATACATAAAGGCAGCCACATGGAGGCTGTACGTTTATGGTGCACTTTCATGATGGGTAGTGAGTTGAAAAGGGCTGACGTGGTTGAAGCCCACACCGGCAGAAAAGCACCTGGAGTTGAGATCCATGCAAAAGTTGAAAGAAGGATGGCGAGACTTGTACTGGAGCACGTTCAAAGCATGATTGCTATTTTTACACATAGTCTAAGATGAAAGTGTAACTGCTATTGATTACCAAAAGGGGTAAGCATATGGAATATCTAAGCTAAAGAACAGGATATGTTGAAGAAAATATTTAGGATTCGTTTTCAAAAAATAAAGATGTTTGAACTGCAGGATTACCACCTACTACTACTACAACTACAACTACTACTACTACTACTACTACTACTACTACTACTACTACTACTACTACTACTACTACTACTACCAATAATAATGATAAAAAAAAAAAAAATCTAAATAGAATCAAATTGAAAAAACATTTTTTCTAATAAAATAGGAAAAATAAAAAATAAAAAGTAACATCAAAAAAGTGTATTTGAAATAAAAATGTAAAAAATTAAATTTAAATTAAAAAGTTGTGCAGAAGCAGTTAATTCTGATTATAATGTTTCATATTCTTCGTTTTATTTAAGAGTTGTAAGGTCTTTCTTACCCACCACAGATGCATTTTGTATATCTGTAGATCTGTACCTGCGCCGCATCTGCGCAGTGCAACGTGTAGAGCGTGATGACGTACCTTCCGCCGCGAACACTTGTCCAATCTGGGATTTGTAGTCCTCAATGCTACTCGTGTCGCGTGTTCTTTTTAAATATCTCCACTAAAAAACAATTTGCACCGAAAATATTAACCATTGGGCTCTCACTTTAACAACACGTAAGTCTTCACTGCCATGTGCCCTTTATAATATGAGAAGGCATTAGTACCGTTTTTTCGAGTACTACAACAACCACCGTCGCATCTAATAAAAGCGAGACAGTGTAAACACAAGTCCAGGAACATGAAAAGATCGGGTGACAGTGAGGGGGAGAAGAGAAGAAAGGTATTGATAGCGTTTTTCTCCGTTAGGGCTGATATATTTCTAAGCCCTGCTGCTGGTTGAATATCTAATGCTCCTTATGTGACACTGCTGGAAGCATTTTGGAGGCTAGCAAGCCGCTAATGTCAGTGCATACCTCACCATGCCTGTTTCCTTTATTGTGTTTTCTATTCCCCCCCCCCTAGTCTTCCACAATGAAGAGCGAATTACAGTTGCAGTATAACGGTGCTTTATCACGTAAAGCTGTAGCTTGCAGGATAACGATGTTGCAACATTGCATATTAAGTGGAAAAGGGTCTGTTGGAGAAAATAGTAAAAGTGAGGACTCTACCGGAGGATGGATTCATCAGCATTTAAATACAAACCAACACATGGCAACACATTAGGCATTACAGCCTTATTCAGGATGTCATGCTGTGAAGACTGAACAATGAATCAATTGTTTATTGTAGCAATGAAACAGCCCATTATAACTGTACAAAACAAATGGTAAAGTTTGTGTGTAGGGTCTCCAGATTTGGCATGGTGCCAGCCCACATCTGCTTCAGTATTTTCTATAGATACATGGATACTAACTAATGCTTTACAGTAAACATTTGAACTTATTGGTTGATGTAGTGATTATTTTTCTTGAATAATGCTGTAATTGTCCATAAGGCATGCAAGTGAGTTCAGGATTGTTTGCAAATAGAGATGGGTGTGTCTATAACCTGGGATGACCATGTTTTGTTTGTGCAATAAGCTAGTTCGTGCTGTCCTGTGTTTAATAGGGCTTTTTCTGAATAACTTTGCGGTTAGTTGAGATTCCTAAGCAGAGGAAGGAAAGGGCTCAGCTGTGCCCATGGCATCCTGGGATGTGTTACGCCTACAGTCATTCTGTCTGTCTGTCTGTCTGTTCCTAGTCTTATCTCCTGACTTGGACGCCGTCTGCTGTGGCACATATGTTTGGGTCATGTTAGACAGCAGTGAAACTATGTAAGACGTGGTTCCTCCTGTTTATGAAAGCAGCCATGGCGGCCAGATGAGCGGCTCAGAGAGAGAACTCATTCCAGCTGGCCCTCGGGCACTAAGGCAGCACTGCACAGACCTAATGGCTTAGCTTCCTTTCTCTTTAGATAAATAAAAGGATGAGCAAGATGGAATTGCAATTTAAAAAATGACTAAGACTTTAGAGCAGCCAAGGGAGGAGCTGCATGCATTGTCAGTAGCCTACTTTTATAACATAATATCAGAGGGTTGTATAATGATACAGATACAATGATAACAAATAACTTGGATTCATCCAGTATGTGAGTGTGTCTGCAATGCTGCACAAAGTGAGAGATGCGCTATGATAGGTCCACTGTCATTCTGAGTTAGGGAATGCAAGCACCAGCAGATTAGTGCCAAATGAATACACAATCTCCTTAGAAAATCCCACCACAGCAAGTCACTATAGCAAACTGACAGGTGGGATGCCATAGTTTATATTCTTTAAGTGAAATAGAAGGATATTGGCCTAACAACCCAGGAGGAACTACTTTTTTTACACTAGCTATTTTTCCAGCTACAAAAATGCAGACTATTTTTAAATGTATTCATTGCCTTAGGTTCTCAAATTGCTACTTTTTTCATTAATATCTCAGCAATATCAACATTCCACCCCCTTGTCTTGTAATTAATTGAAAAAATCTTTATGTTTATCAAAATTGTCATCACAGGATGAATTTCCACTCATGCCTTGGCAAGTGTGAAAGCGACACTCACCCTGTTCCTTAACCCGATGTTCTAATGCTGTCTTTGATGCAAGCTCGCCATTTGGACAGTGATGACAAGTATAAAGTGCTGTGTCGAAACAGGAAGTGTGTGTGTGAGCGGCAGGCTAAGTAATGATCACACAGGGTCACCAGATGTTGTGAGGTCCTGGGCTCAGCCCGGCCCATTGCTTAGATCAGCCTCATTGGTTTGCTCTGGTTGTGGCACATAGTGCAAGCTGTTTAGTGTATTTAATTTCTGAACACTCATTAAAATGGTTTGTGTTTCCCTTGGCAATTCTGTTAAATTAACAACTAGCGAGGTAAAAGCTGATTATGTGGCCACACATCCAGACATGGTTAATCAATTCTCCCACACAAAATGTGAGCTTGTGAATTAGTGTAGAGGAAACGATTTATGGCGACTAATGCCGACGTCCTGTCATGTCAGGCCTAGTGTTTTAGCAAGAGGGGGGTGTCAGATTCAGCACATTCAGCAGCTTTGTGCTCTGCCGGCCATCTTTTTCTCCCTTTTAACCCAAGCTACATGCTGCTTGCTCTATTAATGAGCCAATAATAGAGAAATAGTGTTGGGTGCTGACATAAAACATGGATATGGATACCTAAGGCAGGGTAGCACATAAGCTCCAGCAGAGCTAGATTTACACCTAGGCTGTAGAATGGTAGAAATGGGAACGCTCTGCATGGGGGCCCTCACAGCTTCATCAGACCCCCGTCAGTCGAGCCGTGGAAAAGCCAGGGCCCAGAAAAATACGGCTGTGGCAGATAATGATACCATTACACTAATGGAGCTGGCAAATGAAGGAGAACCCAGATGCCCTGCTTTATTACCGGAGGGGGTCATTTCCTCACTGCATTCCTAATGGCCTGAGTACACAGTATTGATCAGGCTATCATTCTGCTAATCCTCTACAGAATTACTTATCGCTGGCTAGGTGTCGATCCACCGCATGCCCTGCTCTGGCCTTGCCGCTGTGTGTCCAGCAGGGACCCACCGGGCAGTTTATCCAGGCATGATTTAGGGCCATGCTGGGATGGCGTCTGGGAGGTCTTCACTATAGTGGTCTGGCCAGTTCAATGTGTAAAAAAAAAAATGGCAAATGAACCTTTCATTTAATTAAGGAGCAGGCAATGATGTGGTTCCTCCCTCTTTATGGCCCCATTGGCCGCTGTGGAGCAGGGGAAGCTGTGAGGTTGGGTGTCGTTCTCACTAATTGTGTTGTGCTGTAAATAAGAACAGGCAGCTCTTGTGCTATCAGCAGAAGCAGCAGCAGGCAATACTTTTACCACGCCATTGGCCTGATTTGATTACTTAATGCTCTACATATTTAACTCCACTTCATTCTTGCTTTATGTGGCTGAAAACTGGGGAATTCAACATGCAAATGTGTTTCTTCAGGCCCAATTATACTGGACCCTCCGAGCTCCAATTCTTATTACTACAATTAGAAAAGTGGCTTTATTTCTAAATTATTCATGGTATGCATTATTTGAACATGACCGAGTATGATTTAGCCTTGGACCATCATCATTACAAATGAATAGGAGGGTCAGGTAGCACAGAGCACTTTGCCCAGGGCTTGTGACCTGTGATATCCTTGGCCCCTTTACTAGGCCCCTGTGTGCATTAGCATCCTCAGGCCATTGGAAGCGTGGCATTGTAGCATCAGCAGAGCCCTCTTGTCACCTCCGGCCTTGGCTAATCAAAGAGTTTACCTTAAGGGGGGCATTTAGCCCTGTTCGTTAGGCCCACTGCAGTGGCCATAAAAAAGTATTTATACATTTCCATCTGGAACAACCTGTCGTGGCTATTGATCCAGATATTTAGTCATTTCTTTCTGCATGCGCCATCAATATTGTGCAAACATCCGTCCATGTGAGTGTTGACCTCAGCCCCAGCCTCTATTTTCCCTCCCATTGGAGTTCAATGATATACTATTCTGAAAAGTAAAATCAATGAATGAATATGAAGTGTTGGTGTGTAATATAGCGCAGGCACCGAGGCCCAAGGTCTTTCATTGATCTGCTATGTGAGCGTTGGAGGGGGCTGATTAGTCTGCTGCTGAGCTTTTCCTCTACATGTCTTTACCTTGTCTCGCCTATTTGATCTTTGGCTCATATATTTGGACTGAGGTGTTTACAGATCAACTTGGTTATTGAAGCCTCTCTTTAAACTACTTCAGCATACTTCTTAGAATGTAATGCAGTCATTTTCCTGCCCATATGGAACAAGAATGTCAGAACTGAGATTATATGAAATGCATATGTGTTGCACACTTGCAATATTACATACTATGTTGTGAGTGCCTTCATGTTTTAGTGTAGAAGATATGCCCTTAGCCAACTTAAGTGCAACAGGAAGTGTGATGGTGGGGAATTGTTTGTTTTAAAGTTGTCATTGATAGAAGGATGGGATGGGTTTCTGTATGTTTTCTGCCGTTCATCTTTGATTTGCAAATTCATTATATGTTCTGCAACTTGTGACATAAGCAAGATGTTTCCATGAGACAACATGAAGCACTGAGTTACTTTTAAAGATGGGTCTGTATTAATGACAGTGGTTATCATCCATTTAAATGTTGTGTAAGCTTCTCACAATCAATCTAAGAAACTCTGCATGTCGTTGTCTCACTTCCTACCACTTGTTTTATAGAGGTCTGTGTTGAATGCATAACATTTTAGAGGTGCATGATGTCTGCATTTGGTTTGCATCTGGAATGGTATCAACTTTTATGGCCCTGCCTGCATTGTCTCAGGGAACATGACTCAGATGACCTGTTATGGACTCCCATATGTTCCTAAGAGGACCTGTGATCTTTCTAGACATCTAAATGGAAAAACAGATATAGCCGTATGCTTGGCATTGCATATTGGTGTGGCCATAGTACTGTAACTGAAAGGTACATCTGCAGAGGTTTCTTTTAAGAGCTAAGCTGAAATGTTTTCACTTTTGACTAGTTGACTATATGGCATGGAGCAAGATGCGACATGGAAAAAAAAGGTTCTACCAAAGGCAAAAATCGGACACATTTCCACAGACATAAGGCAGCAGAAAACATGCTATTCTGCTTATATTCATTTCCTTTCGCAGTTTTCATTCTTCCAACAATTATATGTAATAAAAAAAAAAAAAACTGCTTGTGAAATACCACTTTAGGGAACCAATAATTGCTACATGCCACCCGGATGGATTCTCCTATGGATGCAGTCACTAGGATTGTCCAAACAGCCCTTGACAGCTCACGTGTCTGACAGCTACTACCGAGCACCTCATATTAGTGTTGAGGCATTAGCCACAGATGTCAGCGTACTCGCAAACAAGGCCGCAGTGTGGATCATGCAAACTGGCCGACCAGATCCGCTGTCAGATTCAATGAGATTACATCGAATATGACCTGCCCAAGTAGGGTTCATCTGTCATGCATGTGTCCCGTCACAAGAGAGACATAGAATAATCAGTTCAATCAATAGATGGTGGTGGCTCATTGGACTGGTGCTGAATAAACATGGGAATGCCCCTCTCAACTCAAACACAGAGGCTACCGTCTCCAGGGGGTTCATTAGCCACTCGAGGCTATGATCCGGGCAAGTCGTTATTTTTCCTTTTCTATTTGTTTGCATTTTGGTGGTTTGTGTCTGTCTCTGTGTGTGTGTGTGTGTGTGTGTGTGTGTGTGTGTGTGTGTGTGTGTGTGTCTGTGTGTGTGTGTGTGTGAGGATGTGTCTGTGTATACAGTATATATGCAGGCCATCTGTGCAAAACGTGAGTCTTTTTTTGTAGGTTGATAGGTATAAGATTATATTAGTTTAATTTAGATTAAATAAACGTTGTATTCCCGAATTGGAAAATTATTTTCATTACAGCAGCATGTAAAAAAGGCAGTGCACATAAAAAAAGATACAATAAATATATGTACAAAAAGATGTATGTATAAAGAGTACACAATATAGAAATATACAGTATAGCATATATAAGATATGGGTATCTTTGATAGCACATACTTCTCTTCTCTACGTCTGTGTGTGTTTCTCAATGTCGAGTACGCTTGCTTGGTAGCACACTGTCTTCCGAGTCACTTGCTTCAGAAGCGAGGCAAGAATCCTTCCTGGCATTCGGAAAACGGAGAGTGGAACAGGCGAGCAAGTGTGCGTCATATGAGAGGCCTCGCCTTACATTTTCCGCCACAGATTTGGGGAAATTGGTCCGTGCGCAAAGCATTGTGGGGATTTTAAGACCGCGGAGTCTACACATGTGCAGCCTCGAAATTTCTCGCTAAGAAGAATTCCAAGTATGCTGGACATTGGAACAGGCCTTCGGCGGCACTCGATGACGTAGGATGCTTGAAATAGTGGCTCTGGAGCAGCTTTACTCGACATTGAGAAACACCCTACGTGTGTGTGAATGCTGGTTGCTGCTAGTTTGAGCTATCTCTAGTTAAAAAGATTCCACCATGCACAGCCACCTGCTTAGGACATAACACTGCTCGTGCTGTTTATTTGTGAATTTATTTTCCTTTGTAATGACTCACCTTTCCAATAAAGTAAAAGGGCCCACTGTTACGGTGTTGCCTAACATCTGGTTCCAATGGAAAGTCCAAAGCCCTTCATTCACAAAAGCTGCAGGAGACCAGGTTCACAAGGCGCTGTAAATACTAACTGTTAATTTGTACATCATAAGCTCTTTTCCATAAACAGGAGCAATGAAAGTGTGTTAAAATACCTGGCGTTCAGCTCGTTGCTTTGTAGACGCTGAACACACGAGGTGCCTTCTTTTAGCCAGTGCCAGGTTTTAGCATTGCAATTAGCTTAGCCAGCTGGAGGTACACTTGCAAACCACCAACAAAAAGAATACCACAGGTGTATACTACTTGTAAAAAATATTGGTAATATGGGTTTTACTTAATAGGAAGGACATATGGTGTCAGATATATCGGGTTCAATTATGTATCTTTCAATTACCAAAGAAAGTTTGCATTTCAAAGGTTATAAAGAAAAAAAGAATTAGATTTTTTTTTTTTAATACTATCTAATGGAGCGTATCAAATCTTTAAAGCTTTTCGAAAAAAGTGCCAGTAAGGGTTGCCTTTTTTTCAATAATAAATAACTAATTGCCATTATGTTGACAGATTTTGCAGTTGCAATAGGATTTATTATATTGGAGGGATTTTTAATTGTTTGATCATTGTTTGACCCATGTCATGCTTTTCTGGTTAGTACCCGTCCCCTTGTGTGTTATGAAGGTTTTTATGCATGTAAACGGTGTGCAGAGTCAAAACCCTCAAAGTACACCCTCAAAGTACACCCTCAAAGTAAACCCTCAAAGTACACCCTCAAAGTACACCCTCAAAGTACACCCTCAAAGTACACCCTGTAGCGAGTAAAACTCGAACACAGAAAATACCTCCCCAAAACGCCTCGTTGGAGATACGTCATTGTCCATTTGATTCTTCCGGGTACGCATGATGTCAACCGTACCCGGAACGAAATGGACCAATCCGTGGAGCCGTTATGTTACGCCCCCGCTGATTGGTCCAAATTGACCAATCCACGGACTTCCTCACACACTCAGTGCATGTAGCTCTGCTGATCTCTCCTCCCTGCCTGCAGGCTGATAACAGACAGTTGGGATCGCGGCGAAATTCTCTCTGCAGACCCATTCTCTCTGCAGACCCATTCTCACAGCGTTTATCAACCTTTTTCTTACTCAATATCAAGCCACACTTATTGTTTTTACTTCGGCTGTGACTTTGTGTGCTCAGGGTGAGTTTGGCTGTGTATCGCTAAACAAGGAAATCACACCTCCACGGAGCTCAGTGCGATTCACAACGTCCCGACCAATCGGAGCACACTGGGCTCACAGGGAGGGGGGGGGGGCAAGAGCTGCAACGAGCCGTTTAGTGGAGAGAGTGAATACTGCTGAATACACATACTTTACAGAGATGCTGTATGCGAAACCAATGTGAGTTTGGAAAATTGCACAGTATAAATCTATTCTAGTAGACCTCAACAATGGAATTATGATCAGTGGAAATGGCCATGACATGGGACCTTTAAATTGAAATGTAATTTAATGATTTTTTTTGTGATTCTTTTAAAGAGAATCTGTACTAAACAAATATGTGTTGGATATTTTAGGCTGGGATATCTCTGCAGCTTCCAAATACTCTCGTATTTAGCATCGAAAAATATTGTGCTTCTTGCAATTTGAATATTGCAGTAGTCCATGTTATGAGTTCGATCATAATTTGATTAATTGTGCAGCCCTTTAGTCCGTGTGGCATCAGGTGCTTTGGTTTCCACCTGAGGACTCTAGCAACCATACCAACTCCCAGTCTGGCGTAGGGGTCCTGGGTATCCTGGATTTTCTTTCATGGATCTTTTTGTACTGCTCGTTCCAGCATTTACTCTGCATCAAGCCTTTGAGAAGTGTCTCCTCACTTCAGGTAGCCTGTTCATGTCTCAGGGATTTTTCCTCTGAGCCCCGTGTGTTTTTTCTTCATCAGCCTAACTTTTCCTTGCATATGCGAAGGAGCCAACGACAGCTTGACTGGCATGCTGTCAGACAGGCGATGCCTTTCCAACGGTGGAGCATCAGCCCTCTCCTGTGCACGTGTATGAGTGTTGATCTAGGTGTGTGTGTGTGTGTGTAGTAAAGTGGGGGTATTGTCAGGACGTGACCGGCACACTTTGCATGTTCTTCTCGAGACAGGTGCTTCTGGGCGAGCACTGGTGCATGACAGTTGCCTTTCATCGCTGTCTTCTTTACACTTAACCCCTGACCAGCCCTCCCTCCTTCCTCTTCCTCCTCATCTTCGTCTCCTCTCTCCTCCCACCTCTTTTCCTCCACGTCTGACCTCTTCTCACGGCACTTCCCTCGGCCGTCCTGAGTGATGGACTGCGAAAGGCTGGTGGGCGGGTTTGTATGTGGTGGTGTGGCGTGGCAGGCTTGTCACGAGCCTTACACTGTCAGGCCACGGAAACCCAGCTGTCCAGACTGAGCTGCACACACACCCTCACACACACCCACACCACAACTTTTTGTTCAACAGTCCGTAATTCCATCCACTGGCGCTGTCAAGCACTTGATCAAACGTGCATAAAGAAAGGCGCCCCTTGGCTGAATCCCATCTTCTCTCTTCCTATCATAATGTAGGCAGATTTTCCCTCCTCTGCCTGTTTCTCCAGCTCTGTTTATTCAGATGAGCCTGACTGGGGGGCAGCGGGTCACATCCACTTGCCTGGCTAAAACGTTCCTGAATTGAGGGTTGTCTCCAGTGAGATGGAAAGAGAAAAAACACAAGGAGGGGTTAGAAAGGGCTGCTGAGCGGTCATGTCAGGGCTGTTTTCAGGGCTTTGTGTGTGTGTGTGCGCCATGGCAGGGGTAGGGGTTAGGGAGTTTGAGGGTTCACTTGTCAACCCCTGTGTCATGCTTGCCCTGTTCCTGTTATGTAGAGGGCATCCACTGTCATTTGTTGCAGGACTGCTTGAAGTGGAGTGAGCCACAGAAGCATAAAAAGCAGCCGGCACACTGCGAGCTCTCAGGTGCTCGAGTAACACACATTCATTTCAAAGTACAAACCCTACTCTGCAGGAACTAATCCCTTAATAATTTGACACCCTAAAGTTTTCTTTGTAGAGATTTATTTTAGGGTCGGCCTTTTAATCTCCGCCATACGAGTGTTTGTTTAAGATGGATCCAGATGTTTTCCATAGGGCGTCATTCATTTTATGTTGTTTTCCCCTTTTATTCTTTGAGCCTTATCATGTTAAGTGAAGTAGGTGGATTAAAGTCGTGCCAACTTTAGGAAATACATAAACTAGGTAAGCTAACAGCCATTCTTCACTTTTTTTGAAGTTTATCCCTGTATGTGTGTATCGGCGTGTTTCAGTGTAGGCATCTCCCACATTCTCTCCACTTTGGAAAAACAGCGATTGGTTAAGACTCCTTAAACTTGTTGTTGGAGTGTCATCGAAGCACAGCGCGCACCATGAGCTTAATCTAACAACAGCCCGTCTGCCATACTGTGCGCGCTATGTGCCAGCGAGAGGACCCCTTCCTTGCAGCCATTGTCACATATAGGGGGCATTGTCACTTATGAGATGGACTCATGTAAATGTGGTGACAGGCTACTGTCTCGGCTGACTGACAGCACAGAGGGATTGGGCTAATCTGAGTGACTGATTTGAGGCGCGCAGCAGCTCGGCTGTCCCCATAACTCCTGAGAAATAGACAGCTTCAGCGGAGTTATCTGTGTTTGTAAGTCCTTCTGCTGCACTGGGATGACAATAGGGATTAGTGCCAAGGTTCTTTAAACTGTTTTTTTATTTTATTTTTGGGAGGGGGGAAGGGGGCCTCTTATCGGTGTCTCGGCAGGATGCTGCCGCAGCCAGTTTTCCTTGACTGTCAATTAAAGAGGGGATCATTAACTTCAAGGGTATAAATGTTCTAACACTGGTATTACGTTGGGAAGCTAAGTCGCTGACAGATGTTCCAACTTTAATTCTCCACTTGTTTTTTTGTCCTTTAATTAATTTATGTATCACTATTCGGGTTTTAAATATTTTCTCCCCCTGTCTGCTCTTTGTTAGCCTGTAATCTCAGTTACCATGGTAGTCGCAAAGACGATTGGGCCTTGTCACTCGCCTGTGTTTCTTAGGAGGTTCAATCGGCTAATGTATTCAATATCACCCAAACTGAAAGGTAAACAGTATCTAATGGCGCGTGTATTCCTGCACTGCCTCAATGCAGCCTGGAGGCGCTGGGCGGGCGGAAAGCAGCGCGCCTGCCTCGAGTTCTCCCGGCTTTTCAGGAGGAACCAGCTACTTAGAATGGCGCTTGATAAAAACAAAACGAGTACCTCTGTACATGTGTGGGATTTTTGGGCAGGTAAACAAAAGTAGTGTACTACTTTGGGGGTTTGGAGGTTGTGAAGCGTAAGTATGACAGCTGTGGTTGAGATTTCCTCAGAGTGGTGGAGCTGCGACTGGGTACAGTAAGGTGTACTGCAGGTAGTGAAAGAAAACAAGAGGAGGAGAGACGTTAAGGGGAGTGGGAGAGAGATAGGCGACGGAGACTGCTAATGGGCAAACTCTCTTCATCCACTGCCACTGCCATCAGCACCACCACCCTGTTCTCTCATGACAGCTCTTTCCCTTTGTTCTCCCCCTCGGCCCACTCTCTGCCGGGGATTCGTGACAAGTTTTCGCGGGCTGATCAAACACCGCAGTGACACCTGATTAGGATATAGTGCGTGTTTACAGCCGTGCATGGCGAGGACCCTCCCCCCACCCTTTCCAGACAACAAGGGAGACTTCACCTTGACTAATTAAATTTGCACCTGCAATGCCAGCTGTGACAGCCACTGCAGGGTTGCATTTATTTATGTCACTCTATACATACTTCCTGTGACGTTCATGCAGGCTGAGTTTGCAGTAGCTCCTCTGTTTACCCACAGTGTGGGGTTTTGAAATTTCTGCGTGTAATATCATGGCTTTCAAAATTGCTTCTGACTGATAACTAAAGAAAATATTTTCCCTTGCATATTTTGGTGGCGTTATTTGAATATTTATGATTTCCGGTTATATTTCTGGCGATTTCTGCATAAACATTGCGCTCCTCTGAAATGACAAAATTAAATGCAAGGTTGACTTAGGGATAGCAGGTGGCACAACATGCCATATCAAATTAATTTGCAACATTATGGCATTCGGTTGGAATATATAAATAACTTTTGTTTTTGCTTATACATTTTATGAATTATTTTAAAGTGTTAAGTGGTCGGGAAGACAGTTATAGTTGATTTATTCTGTGTTATTACTTGCGGAATCAATTTTTGAAATGGGTTTTGAACCCTTGTTTAACATGTGATTTGTGTCTTCCTTGCTTAATGTGTGTATTTATTAAATCATGGATTAATTTGCGTACATATGTGTGCTTGTACATGATCTGCCTTTCAGAGCATGCGTGTGTGTGTATCTATCTAAATCAGTGTTGAGAGTGTAAAAGGCCACAGCTGAAGTGAGCAGGACATCAGTCACCAAGGAGCAGGAGACAGGGCCTGGTAATTTGTGGCTCTCCCCCCTTTCTCCCTCACTCCCTCACTCTCTATCTGTCCCCCCCCACATCCTCCCTCCCCAGCCTCAAATTGACCAGGCTCGACTGCTGGTCATGCTGTATTACATGGGTTAGATGGAGTAATTATTTCTAGGCCACTGACTACAAGCAAGATTAATAGTTTTTGAAACGGCCATAATGGAGGGCTGACCCGGCGTGACATAAGCATTATTTCAAGCTCACCTCCACTCTCATCCCTCTCACCTCTGGGCACTGGCAGAGTGTGATTTATACCTGGGTTAATGAGGGGGAGGGGACCTATAAGAGCCCAGGTCCAACAGCATACCAGTGCAGTGCGACAGGCCCACTCCCCCGACTCAAGACAGCGGGGTCACTGGAGGAAGTTTTTGCATGATTGGGTTTTGAAACAAGATGTAGAATGATTAAAATCTACATTTAATGTCATATTTTTACTGTAAGTTGTAATTGGATTTGAAACCTAAATGGTTTAGGCTGTTCATTGCATGATACATTGATGAAAGAATGAAACATATGCCATGATATCCGATCCTATAATATCCCGGGTCGCGTCATCTGTCTAATCCCCCCCCCCCCACCTCACTCCTGACGCTCCAGAGAGAAGCTGGGATGCTGTCACTAGGTGGCACTTGGACATCATGTTATCAGATGCTCTCTCCCCTTCACCCCACCATCCTCTCCCTCTCCCTCCTTTCTTGCCTCCCTCACTTCCTCCCTGTGCTAAGTACACCTCAGATGTCAGGGTGTTTTATTTTTATTGGATGAGGGCAGTGTGTAATGCATTCACCTCCGTTCCTGCCAGCTGTTAAATGCCCCAGAACATGGTCTGGCCAGGCTCCGCCCCGTTAACCCCTCTGATTGGCTGTAATAATTAGCAGAAGTGAACAGTAACTATGGGGCCTAGCGAGGGTTTGGGACAGCTTGCGACTCGCTTATTCGTACGTGACAGAATGGTCCGTCCTTAGTTGGGCTTAGTTGACTTGGGTCCGGCCCAACCTGGCCACATCCCCCCCCCCCCCTGACTTTGTGTGTATTTTAAGCTTTAATATTAACCCTCAACACATGCATGCGGTGTGGCACCAGCAATTACATTTTCAAATGGCTGGGTTTGTAAACCTCCAGTATGTTAATCTGTCACCATTCAAGCTACTGGGAAGAGTGAAAAGAGGATTAGGCTATTCAATTCCTGGTAGAATATTTCCCTTTGTTCAGAATGAGTGAAGGAAAAATAAATAAAGAAATGAGGTGGCTTCTCAAGCAAGACAAGTGCCGTCTGCTATACCTCAGGATTTAGCTAATGCCATTATAGCAAACTTATCTGCCTCAGGATTCCAGGAAGACAGACTGACGACAGTGTAAACAGCCACAAATGATATACAGCCCTTAATTTAATATTAATCTGAGGTCCCATCATAATGCCAGTTTATCTGGGTCAAAAACTACATGAGATAGAATTAGACCTGTCCTAGATGTTCACCACACATCTGTTTTGTCCCATGTGTTTTTCTAGTGGCTTAGGTGATTGTTAGTGTTTAAACTTATGCCACTGCTCTAGCTTGTTATTTAATACCATATTCAAAACCAGTTCCAACAAATAATTCAAGAGGTTGTCTATCTAGTTATATTTATATGATATAGATGATAGCAGAAAACTAGTCACACACTGGACAGGAAAACATGTAATAGACAGGATCTTCTCTATTTTATGTTATATTTTTTCCCCCTACAAATGGCTCATTTTACGTGTCGTGTGTGTGACTGTGACACACACTTTACTTGATGGTAAAACATCCTTGAAGTGTTTTGTCAAGCAATATACTTTATCAAATCTTATGTTTAGCATAAGGTTATAATATACCACTTGATAATTGTCACAGCTGTCATCCAATCCGGCACAGTACCCCAGCCTCAGCCCCTCGTTTACCCTTGACTCCCAGCCCCTCCGGTCGGATTGCACATCATCTTTATCCCAGATGAAGTACCAGACTCGGTAGTGTCAGAAGATGATCTAATATGGAGCCGGAAGGACACAGAGCTGGGAAATCATCGTCATTTGAAGAGGTTGCTTGTCACATGATGGGTTTGATCAACCCGTGCTGCGGTACACAGAGCCGGGTCTTTGCACAGTCTAACAGTGGTACTGGATTAGAGACACAAGCCACTTCCACTGTGTTCAGTCACTCACACACGGAGACACGCGGCAGGACTGAAATCCTCCTTGCACACTTCATCCACATCATGTACAGACGTCTTCGTCAAGCCTACTGTATGGAAATGAGGAACACTGCTGTTGACAATGATAGTGTGCCAGTTTTCCCCTTTTTTTAAGGCATATTTCATGTTTTATAAAAGCTGAAGCCTGCAGAAATACTGAGGAGTTACAGTTCCAGTTGGTCTGCCTGAATGCTACTGATCTGTGACATGTTGAGACAATGGCAGTGTGTGTGAAGAGTCTGGCTCTACACCCCTCAGACACTGTGTATGGCTAAGTGCTATTGAATTGTTTATTGTCACAAATCACAAACCTTTCAATGACTAGGTGCGACCAGCCCACTCATCCATCCATCCAGCTGCTCTGCCCTGAGCCGTGTATTGGTCTGCTCGGGCTCTGAGGAGCGTAACGCCGGCCTCCGGTGCTGCTGGGGATTTTAAATGCTCCACCTGCTTATCGATCTCTTCTGCCCCGCTGAGCCAGCCAAGCCTGGCCAGCAGAAAGAGGGAGAGAGAGGAGAGGGGAAGGGCAATCTGGTGGCCTCAGTCCTCTGGTACTCAGGTCTGTCCTTGACACTGCCTGTGGGACGCAGGCCTGGAGGACGCCTCTTGTCCTCCCTGTAAGCTCTGTATCCAGCTAGCCAGCCCTCCCCCTAGGCCAAGCTGCACTTTGCACAGCTATATTGATTTTTTTGGATGGGCAGGAAAAAGTGTGGCTGGATGGTGAGAGCGAATGAGAGCGGGAGGGGGAAATTGAGGGAGCTTTCTAAAGCACTGACTTCTCCTTGACTGCACCTCGAGACGCGACAACCCTGTTAGAACAACTCAGTGGCCCCGGTGCCCCGCTGAAAACTGCTAATCACAGTCTTTCAATCAACGTTCTCCTTCCTCTCTTCTCTTTCCTCCCTCCATCCCTCTCCCCTTCCTCAATTTCTCACTCTTTCCATTTACTTACCCCTTGCTGAACTGCTCCTTCCCAGAATACCAAGGGACTGCGTCTGCATTAAAACTGGCCATTCCACATGGAAAACAGCTGACCTCATGAAAGCATATTTGAAGGTGAAAACTAAAAAGCTTTTCTCTATCGACGTAATCTTAATGGAAACATAATGGCCTGGCCACAAACTAACAATTAAGGCAAAACTGCAAAATGGCCCTTGCATATCAGTGGTGGTGACCAAGAGCTCACATGGCTTTTGTGCCAACAGGGCTGCTGGGTGGAATCCTGCCCTGGGTGTAAAGCTGCCATTAAACAAGACATTTAACCTCAGGGTCCTCCAGCGGATTTTTTTTTTTATTGTCGATCAGAAATCTTTAGATGTTCTGGGCCGCTCCTGTGTGTGAAATTGTGTAAGTGTGTGACTGTGAAGCTGTGAGTATGTTTCTAATAAAGAGCATGCTCAGTCAATCTCTCCCGGATAAATAAAAAGGTTATGTAAGGCGTACATCGACAGATCTCTTAAATTGCCCTTCTTTCTTTCTCCTCTCTTCTTCTCTCCAGATTTGACACTTGGTAAAGGTCACAGAAACATATTTTTTCCCCATTTGAGGTGTAGATAAGTGTGAAATAGATGTTGACACCACAGACACATTGAAAAGCACTTACACAGAGTGGCCATGTGCCAACCTGTCTGTGGCTGGCTTTGTGCATTTGTAAATACTTTTGAATGATTGATCCGGAGACCGGGTCTCTCTGTAAGGTGCGGTGAGAGAGATCAAAAAATAGATGAGGTCCAGGCTTTTTTTTTTTCTCCATCTCTTCCTCTTTCACACGCATGGACACATACTCTTCCTCTGACAGAACTACATGCACCCTGGGATGACTGGGAACTTTAAGTAAGTGTTCATGTGAAAAAACTGCACACAAAGTTCAAAATACGACAGGACTTTTGAGGCTTAGTTCAAAAGGCACATCGGATGTGTGTTAGTGTACCTTATCTTGCACCTGTGACATTTTTCAAATGTGACCGGCAGCCAATTAAGTTGTGTGTGTGTGTGTGTGTGTGTGTGTGTGTGTGTGTGTGTGTGAATGTAATTAATGAGTGGCAGTGGTCCCCCACAGCTCTGGTAATGTGCTTGGATCAGTGTTATAAACAGGGCGTGAAAGGTCTGCCCAGCGCCAGCCCTTTAAGTGACTGGCCTCGTGTTCAGGTAGATGGATGGAAATGTTCTAATATTAATGATCACGTCCCCTGCCGACCTGTCGCGAGGTGAAATGAGCAGCGAAGCCTTCAGCCTCCAACAACAATTAACGGTCCCGAGCCATCCTGTCTGCCATTTATCATCACGTACCCAACCTGTGGACTCCCACTGAACACATGCTGAACGTGTCTGTTAATACATACTCAATGTTCACGTCATTGATTTGATAAAAAGATGGAATGGTTAATGGCATAGCTTTCATCCGCAGTTATTTCTGGACATATTTCCTTTTTTTGTTTCCGATCCTAAAAAGCAAAACAAATCATTGCTTCTGGATTTAATTTATGAATAAGACCCTTTCTTGTAATGATCCTGCAATATGTCTCAATATGTGAAATATGCTAAGGATTATATTCTTAATAACTGACCTAAACATCTGTTTTGTGTTATTTGCATGATGATCTTGGATGGATGACCTTGCATTAAATGTGATTTGTGAATGTAGGCTAGATCTACATGCCAAATGTAATCTGTAAATACATCTCAGGATAATACAGATTACCCAGAAAAGAATTGATCAACATGAAAGGATCTGAAGCAATTGTTTTTAAATGTTTCTGGTGACGTCATCCTGATTGACCTTTAGCTCTCACAGTCTAATTCATATTCATGAGCTGGTCCTGAGCATGAGAGTGGAGACATGAGGTTACACATTACCAACAACCCTGCACTGAGGTCAACTCCCACACATTCCAGTTAGCCATTGACTTACCCAGTTAGCCGTCACACAGTCACAAACATCTTGTCGTTATTCTTCAAATAAATGAGTGTGGCTGTAAACACAATGTCAGAAGTAAGAAGTGGTGAATTTTTGCCTTGAATGATTCTTTTTATGCATTAACAAACAAGATGTGTGAAAATAGTTGAACATTTCATTTCCAACATTGTGACTAGTGCTAGGCTTCTGTTTTTTAGCATGTGTATAAGGTAGACACAGCTGTAAAAGTGGAAACTCTGCGTGTGTGCTTGTGTCTCTCTTGTGTGTGGTGGCACCTAGGTGCTGTGTTATCTCACCATAGTTCAAGTCAGTGGCATACTCTGAAGATGAGGTAGACCCCGAACTGCGGCGACCTTTATGAACACCTGCAGGTAGCTGAAGAGCCTTGGGTTTTTGATTAAAGTGTTTTCTTAAGTTCCTCTCAGTTCAGGTCAAAGCTGAATTCTTTTGAAGACTTCCTTTCTAGCTATGCATCACACATGCAAACACAAATGTTCTGATGGTGTGGGCACTCCCTGCCCTTCTCTACGCCCTGTGTCGCTTCACACAAGCTCCCGACATTCTGCGATCCGGTGCAAAATGGACCGGGACGGAAGCGCCTTTGATGTACACGGTGTAGTCTATGTGTTTGAGTTCAACGTTTTACAGCCGACTTGTCAAAACTGTTGATTCACCATCACTTTTGCAGAAGAAGACCAGTTCTGAAATGGGTGTCACACAAGTACCAATAGCTTGCTATTTCAACATGGAGCTCCATTACACAGCTATCTCTCATCACGTCATCCCGGAGCCAGACAAGTCCTGTTCCAGATCTGAGGTTTATTTGTCCGTCTGAACTTTTGGCACCTGCATCAAAAGGGAAAGTGCTGCCTTACTTTGGATGGAGGTCTTAAAGAATTGTAAATCGTAAATGGTCTGCTTTTATATCATAGTTTTCCGATCTTTGCGATCCCTTCAAGTCCTTTAACATATACAGTACTAGTCAGCATTGACCCATTCATACTTGGGGTTGAGTATCTCGCTCAAGAACAAATCAACATGTTGAATGCAGGGATAGAAGCTACAGCCTTTCGATGGAGGACGACCATCTACCTTCTGAACCACGGCCGCACTTATATAAGAAGATATGGTGTACCTCTTGCCCTACACAAAAAGGAAATGTAACTAGTATACACCATGATGGTAATAAGAATATATTCATGCTGGAAAGCACAAGAAGAGATTTCACATGAGGTGACACGTCTACTTATCAAGCCATCGTAAGGGCTTACTCTACATTGTAGCTTCCATCTAGTTTAAGACACATCAGCCAAATCCAGATAAGTCCAATGGGACACATTTGTCCTCCCTCAGCAGTCGTTTCACACACAGCACTTTCCAATGCACACTCTGGGGCAGACACAAGTTAGGCTGCAAGTGTTTTTATCCCCATAGCGGCACAGTTATCTGGCTTTTTTGAGCTATTGATGCTAAGCGCTGGACATTAATCTACTCTGCCAAGAACGCTTTGAAGAAAGTGTCCGTTGAAGTGTCACAGATAGGGAAATAAATGAAATTAATAAATATATGGTACACAGTTTGATATCTCTTATAGGCCAAGATCAAAGCAAACCCATTGAGTTCTATTCTACCTAATATGTTTTTCTGTGATAAACAGTCCGGCTGAGGGAATAATCCCATCAAGGAAGAGAGAGATTAAAAAAAGCATCAGATATATCACTCAGCGCAGACTGTTGGCGTGGCTACCGTGTTATTATGGGATTGGTAATCTCGTTTCCCGGGTCTGAGTGGAATCGCAGACCTTTTTTTTGCGCCTCGTGGCTTTTCCTTCTTGAATCAGGTGCAGACACAGAGACAGCAAGACAGACACAGCGGCCCTCTGATACTGAGAGAGTCCATCTGCTTCAGAGGGCTCCGGTAACTTCTTGTCTCTCCTTTTTTCTGTGGAATTTCTGAGTAGCTTGATGTTTTTGACATGTGTGTGACAGCCCTGGTTGTGTGCGATTGGCGTTGAGGCATCATGCTCCCTACCCCGGCTGCGCTTTTTTTTTTAGGATGGGCCTGTATGTTTGTATATCTGTTGGAGCCTCACACACATACAGTATGAAGGCACACTTTCATGCTTGTGTACACAGTAGTGGTTTGCGCAGTGTGACTAAAGCTGACTGTAAGGTTTTTACTTATGTGTGTGCATCTACAGTAGATGGATGCCAGGATATGGATCTGTACAGACTCACAGCGGCAAACAGATAAACACACACATATACACACAGACACACACACGTACAACACTAGCCCAGAGCCTCACCTTGATATCTTGAGCTTCTGTCATGAGTTTGAATTTGACACCAACGAATGTATGTCAGCTTGTCAATTTCTTCCAACAGCCTTTGAATGCAGTCTGGCCATGAATAGTGCATGTTGTTTTGTTTTTTAAGATTCCAACTGTCTGCAAGTCTGTTTTTGTTTGTTCCGGGAAAAAAAACTTGGAAGGCCTGTATACTCAGGTGCGTCCTTTAAGAAAACTTTCAGCAGGTGTTGTGTTGTTTAGCCTAAGGTAAAGATTCATCCCTGAAGGTAAATTCACCAAACTTGCTTCTGATCTGATGCCCTCCCATTTCTTCCAACTGCGTTATTGGGATCTGTTTTCCTCCCTCGTGTCTTTTAATGCACATACTTTTCACCACTTGCCCTCTTTTTGATCCAGCCCCCTTCAGAGTCGGGAGGACACACATCTTTTTATACCTGGACTTTAATATATTAACGGGACATTTTATATCACTCTAAAAGTCAGGACATGTTTTGGCAGCCGGTTCCCATATTGCCTGCAGTGTGCCACATGAGGTCTTTGGCATTATTAGGGCAGTGGAAATATGAGACGCCTGTTGTAAATGTCTCGGAAATATACACAGGGTCGGTTCTCCTTCAACCGCATAGTGGTTGAAGCACAGGCCATTCATGCAAAACTTTTAAAGATGTAAAAAGACAGTGGCATGTCGGTGACATTTCTCCTTCCCCTGCTGTGGAGACTCCATGCAGAGACTGTGTGTGCACCTGTGGGGAATGAATATGAGGTTCTAAAACCACAAACGCAACGCCTCCACCTACACATACCATCGCAGGGAGGGAAAATAGTTGTGAAATTTATTTGGGCATATATTTTTTATGCCAGTTGCCATTGGATTTACAGGTCGGAATGGAATGCATCCCAGTGAAAAGCACTTTGATCCCCCCACCAGGTTGACATTTTTATGGAGGGAGCGCTGTATGGCACAGGGCATCTTTTATAAGGTTGTGAGGAACCCCATGGCAGCCTTCACAAAATCATAAAAACGTGAGACGTCAATAAAAAGGACCAAGCACCATAGATGTCTCGGCTCAATCTGAGGGCAACGTTTGTTAAGATTAATTTAATAATTGTATTCCCAAATAGTTTGTTTGATTTTATGTGAGTCCTGCAGTTTGTTATTGTTAGCCCCTAAACTTCGGAGTGTAATATAACTCTGCTTTTCACACTTTTTGTTTCTATATATAAAGTGAGGCAGGGTGGGATGTATGGAAATGTTTTCACGTCAGCAAATACTATGTTCCCGCAAGTCAAAGATAATGTTTCCAGTACTTTAAAGCCAGACTGGGAGTGGCGGTATAACCAGACTCTGCCTTACTGTATGTACTGTATGTATGTACATGCCTATTAGACATTTGCCTCTCAAGCACTGCATACTTTTGTAAAAACGATCATCCCAGGAAGTACATTTAGTGCCTAATCAAAGCATTTGGGCGATGTATTACTCATATTTATTTCCATGAATTCAGTCGTATACATTTTGAACTGCTACTTATCAGCCTATTTACTGTGTGTTGTCTTCTACAGAGGCGGAGGCTTCTGCAGGAGTTGGGAAACAAGAAGATTCCCTTTCTCAGACCTCCCGATCGGGGCTATCAGCAACTGGTGAGCCTGCCACAAATAAGAATGATTCAGATTTCTTTTGTATGTTTCTGTACGTCATGATCCTGATGAGAAACGTCTTGTGTTTCCAAGTGGGACTCCAGTTACTCAGGCCTGGTTCTGAGGAGATCCTGCTCGGTGCCTGCTGAGCTCCATGTCCGGGTGCAGGCCGCTCTGCTCACCCTGAGGAGAAAGGGCTGCCTCCTGAGGGATTTGGTTCGCATCCGAGAGCGAGATGTATTCACCGCAGTTTCACGGACTCTTCTTGGTGAACCGGGCCACACCTACCGCTATCTGGACACACGGCTGTTTGCCATCCCCTGGCACAGCGAGGACCCTGAGGTTAAAGGACAAAACTGTTGCGACTCTGACTTGAGTGCGGCTTGCAAGGCATTGTGGGAGCTTAACACCTTCTTCAGTTCAGATGTGTCTCAGCGGAAGGAAGGGGACAGGCTAACACAGTGTTTGAAGGAGGAGGTGGAGGTCAAACTGAGCGATGAAGGGGACACAGGGTCTAAGAACAGTGAAGACTCCAAGAACAGTGAAGGAGGGGACTCGGAGTCCAAGCAGAGTGAGGAGGGGGAAACTGAGTCCAAGCACAGTGAGGAGTGGGACATTGAGTCGAAACACAGTGAAGAAGGCTGTTCTGGGTCAAAACAAGAAGGGGAATGGGAGACTAAGTCAAAACCCAGCAGTGAGGAAGGAGAGTCCTCTGAGGATAAACCAAGTGGAGTCTCAGCTTCAGAGCACAATGAAGGAAAATGTCCCAGCTTGGCCCCTAAGGCCCTCAGTGGCACACAGAATAAAGGTGTGGGACTCACGGCGCAGTGGAAACCTGTGGCCAAAATGAAGCACATCTCCTCCGATCACCACGTTGAGGACAGGGAGGAAGCAGCCAGCAGGCAGGGCTGTTCGCAGCCGAGTCCTCCGCCTGTATGCACCGGTCCCGTTAAGTTCAATGTCACGTTGCTTAACTACATGGACCCAGCAGCTATGAGCCAGCTCAAAGAAGAGCCTTACTATGGCATGGGGAAGATGGCAGTAGGCTGGCACCACGATGAGAACCTCATCAGTCACTCTCCAGTGGCTGTTTACAGCTATAACTGTCACAACGACAAAGGTAAGGGTCAAATCTAAAGTAGGTTACTTGTCGTTATTTTGCTAATTGGATACCAATTGTCGAGAGGTGGATTTTAAATCCAAAGTTTATCATGCCTTTTGCATGTTGTTTCAGAAATTAAGATATCTTTTTCTCTTCCACTTCAAAATCCCATCAACTTATCTCAGTTGCTTTATTGTAGATCAGATACAGCTAACCTTGTGTATTATGGCCCTACAGCGGCGCGGCAGCAGCTGTAGACATGGCCTCTGGTGAGGCAAGCATCAGATCCATCTATGTGATAGTGTCAGGGCATTATCAAATGTCATCACTGGCTTGCTGCTGACAGCCTTATCGCCGACCGTGCGTTGGGAGATCACAGACATTTGGATCTGAGCTCTTAACATGAGCTCAATGCCACAGTCTAACCAACAGGCCTTATCACAGACGCCGCATCTCATCTAAATCATTTCCCCAAGAAATGATCGATGTGCAATTATCTGATATGGAATAATGAGCCCTGCTTTGATAAGTGTTCCTAGACTGTACTGTATGGATGATACGATGGCTCCTAATTAAGGAATGTGCACTCTTTCAAGAGCTGATAGCGCTCGCTGATCCAAGTGATAGAGAATCTCAATGAGAGGAACTTTAGCTAGAGCAAATGCAAAGCTACCATGGAATCAAGATTACTTCCCAATTTGTCTGTCTTGTTTTACATTCCAGACTTAAATACAAAGCAAAACACATCCTTATTTTTATTGTAAAAACAATATTGTACACTTAATTGATAAAGCTCCTTTTTGGGAATTACATTTTTACAACACTAAATCATTCCTTGCACCCTCCAAAGGCTGAAGGAGGGTGATAAAGGTGCAGCTGTAGTTCAAGTGTTGCTAAGAATGGGAGCTCTACACAGTCTGTGTCTAGAAACGGTTCTTCTGCCATACAGTATATAACAGGTGAAATGCCAACCGCTCTGACATCCCACCCCACTTTACAGCTGGGCTTTCTTCATTGGTGTTTGTTAACCAGAAACACCTGCTACAGCGGTCTGTTTCAATGATTTGTTCTAGGCCATTTCAACTCTGACCCTGTGAACACGGGCTTCAAACACCATGGCGTAACACCTTGCAGTGCTTAGCAGCTCCAGACTTGAAAGAAACGTGTGTATAGAGCGCTGTGGTGCTGTATAGTGGCTGACGCAGAGGACTCCCAGAACTAGCTAATGAAATGATTACCTTGGGACATTTTTACAATAACTTGCTGTATCTTCCATTGTTCCTGAGACAAAGGTCCACATATGACACCTGCTTTCATTGGTAGACTGTTTGCTCCTTGAGCAGCCTCACCTTGTTTGTATGCTTCAGCTAGAGATTTGTTCAGAGTGTTTTTCCCAGCTGCGCTGATCCAAAGGAATCTGCCACGACTGAGCGTTTTCCGGCACGGAGGATGATATTCCCCCATTCCTGAGGCCTCGGGGAGTACTGTCATTAGCTGGCTCTCAGAGCACAATGGCTGGAAATTAAGTTACTATTTATCCGTGCTGAGCAAAGGAAAAGGCAGCTGTGGGGCAGAGAGGCCCGGAAAGACTTTAGTATTGATTTTGCTGAAGGGTGTTGGCCAGCCAAGCCAAATCTCGTTTTCTTAGTTTGCCGTGTAAGAATGGAAGGAGAGGGGAGGTGGTTACAGTGAATGGGTTCAGAAACTGGAATATCATAGGACTCCTGCTGTCCAATAACACACTCTCACACACTCACTAAACAACATCAAGGGCTTTTATCAAACTATTTCCTCTTGCACGGCATAATGACGGTATAACGATCCTGTGCTAACAGCCAATCTGACCACGGCAACACATATCATCTTTGCTCTGCTGTTAAGTGATTCTTACTTGCTGGAGACAAAGGCTTACATCTTACATCCTTTGTTTGGGAGCTATTGATTTAATCATTGCACTCCTTACTTTTTATTTAATTTTCCAGGGCATTATCATAGTGTTTTAGAACTGCATTACCTGGCCAGCACTTGTATTCGAGATGTAAAGTGTTTTAAACTAATATTGTGTTAAATAGCCTTCATTATATAGTGATATATATATATATATATCAGATTCTTTACTACTAAAAGTACTAATACCACACAAAAATACTCAATTTCAAGTAAAGGTACTGCATCAACAATGGTACTTAAGTATCAGAAAAATGTACTTAAAGTATTAGGAGTTAAATTACTCATTGCAGAAAAAACTAAAACATATAATATTTAAACATTTTTAAATATTTTAAAAGCAGCACTTCTTCACATTCTTGAAGCTGGAACTGTGAAATATTTTTAAATAAAAAACCTCTTAGCAAAATTGCTGCTGCATGTTCTGTTAAATATAATTGTGGATGGTTTAATCAATACCAAATAATCACATTTTATAATTATTTCCTAAGTATTGTGTGTCAAAATCTGTATTTGAAGAAGTAACCAGTAAATAAATCAAACAATAAGTGTAGTCATATCAAATAAAAATACTCTGGTCAAATTTAAGTACATAACTTGAGTACATGAGCTTTGTTACTTTCCACCCCTGGATAAATGCTACCCCTAGAAAATGTGAGGACTTCACTTTTCCACTTAGCTGAAGTCACGCTGGGTGAAACTGTCAACCCAAAGGCCTGAAACGTGAATATAAATGTGAAATGCAAATGTTACAGTGAGTCTGGCTGTGTGTGACTGACAGGTGAGAGCAGTGAGGGAGGCAGCGAGGAGCGGCCATGCTGGAGGATCGGGCTGAAGGTAGCCTGGGACATCCACACACCTGGCCTGACACTGCCGCTGGAGTCTGGAGACTGCTACTACATGAGAGGTACTGAATCTCCTCCACACACACGGACATACACACATGTAAACACGTCGCTCTCACAACTATGTCCGACTTTGGAGGAAGGAACACTTTTATTACCCTGTGTTTTAGTGTTTCTTGTCCCAGATGACCCATGTGAGCAGGATACTCTTCACTCACACACTCTTCTGGAGAAGTGGAGCTGTGTGTGTGTGTGTGTGTATATGTGTGTGTGTGGCAGGGGGGAGAAACTTGGCCTGAACACAGAGCTTTAAGGTTCCATGAAATTGTGTGCATTAGAGAGGTTAGAGAAACCAAATGTTATGTTTTGAAGTCCTGTGACCCACTACCGACTATGTCTCTATGGAGACGCCAGCCAGCGGGCCACAGGGGTGTAAATCACAGCTTAATGCTCTGGGCTGCAGCGGACACCTCCACCCTCCTCTCTCTGGGCCCTCCTGAGCTTTCTCATATTCTCCGAGTGTGAGGACGTGTATCCATGTCGCAGCAGGAGCTTGTGTTTGGATGTAGAAGAAATTAGGGCCTCTGGTTCAAATGAACACTATAATGTTTTAAAGGCACTCCGATTTCATTAGGATATAAAGATAGACATGCAGTACACTCTTGAGTCAATATTACGGTATCAGCTGGATACATTACTGTTTTAAAAAATAAAACAATCTGTGATTTATTTATGTAATTTGCCATTTAAATCGAATTAATTAAATATTTTAGCTGATAATGATCAGCCTGAATGCCATATCTGTCTATGGTTTCTATTTAAAAAATGACAGGACTGTAAGTTTTCTGTATGTTTGATAATATTTGTATTTGACCTAGTGATTAAAGAGATTTTCTTGTGATTAAAGGATTATTATTTTGATCCTACCAACAGTAAATACTTATATCAATCTAGTTCACAATCACACATGCTTTCAGTGTTTTTTCTATGAAGACGCTGAAACCCTTCCTGTGTACTTTAAAATCATAAATACATTGCTAAGATTTACAGCTGCGTTCCGCTCAGAACAAAGTTAGGAGTCAAGTATGAGACTGACTTGACCTACTGTACAGGCATATATCAATTTTGGAGGAGATACGCTGTATTTTAAGCTTTCTTTTTTGTATTTCTTTTATGTTTTTGTTAGGTTAGGTACGAGGCCCATTCTACAACATCAAAACAGAAAACCAAACTACAAAATGTGCATTTACTCAAGAAGTGAATTTGGTTACCGAGAAGAGATTTTCTAAACAATATTTAGCCTCTATTTCACTATTTTTCTATGGATGTGCCTTCACTGTTTTCCTAGGTAGGACGTCACATGGGAACTTATGGAACAAAAACCTTGACAAATGAAAAAGAGGACTGATTTAATTTTTTTATTTCAGTATGGATACATCATATATCAACTCATGTAGGCAGACAAAGGCTGTGATATAAGTAATTGTTTCTAGATTAATTGCTACAACATCTTCTGCTCTTTTTATAGCATCATGGTAATATGTTAAATCCAAACATGTTTTTGTTTAACAATCTATTTTGACCTCCATCCGTAAGCACAAAGCTTACATCTAATCACAATCTAAAACATCTTTCTCACTGAATATTAAATTACTTATCCACCGTATCTCCGTTATGTCTAAGTGATCTTTTTACAAGTAAGGAATAGGAAGGTTTTAATGAATTCCTGAAGTTGACTCTTTGAAGCTGCTGTGTTTTCATCTGAGAGCAGCGATGTCTGTACCTAATATTCAGCCTGACAGGGCTTGAAGCCGACCTCCTTTAGCTGCATAAGATTTACAATAGAACAGTCAGTTTCAGGCCAGCCATGATAATAGAGTGATGGGCTGTTGTGCAGACCACTCTAATGGGACTTGACTGTCGCGGATCAGTGGGGATTTATGCTCCACTTGGTGAGTACGCCCTTGAGAGGCCAACTGCTGCACCACGATAGCAGCTCACACAGTCCTTGGCTGTCTGTCGCTTTGTCGGTCCACCTGAATTAAATACTTGGCACAACATATGCACGCACCTATAAACTCACATGCACAAAAACACACACTCTGCTTATTGTAGAAAGCACATGCCCTCCCTATCCTGTTTCCACATCACTGACAGCCACCACTGAACCATGTGTTCAAATATATTGTACCAGCGTTTGAGTGACATACACCATACGATAGACGTTTCGCGGTATTAAAAGAAAATACAACGTTGTACAACCACAGACACCATAATGTCTTTTCAGCACCATTTGTCGCCGGCTGGCCCTTTTGAACGGCTAATGTCTAAGCTGCTGGAGGCAAATTGAATCACCATCATTTCCACCCAAATGGAATTTCAGTGGTTAAAAAAACAATGCAAGTCTTGACACCGGGCCTGTTCAATAATCAGATTTCCTGCTCCCAATGCACAGGGGGACTGGAGAAAAAGAGTTGACCCAATATATTTAAAAGCCTGCTTCCTGGAAAAGGAGGACAAGTGGCAGCAGGCGCAGGGGTTGAAAGAAAGATAAATATTTATTACTGTTATCGAGTTTGCCTCTACTCCCTCCTGATCCCCACTGACGCATCAGACGCGCCAAGAAAAGAGCAGATTGATGGAGATAATTTGTTATTGGATATAAACAGTTTTAAAGACGCAGAGTAATTCTGCCCAGAGACCTAATCCCTCACAATCTCATCAGGATGAAGAAAACACCGGCAAGTTGTTTTGTTTGTCACCATTTTTTTCCCCCTCCTACCAAACAATAATATCTTCCTCCCAAAGCATTTGGCTGTTTGACTTTCAAATCACAGGCATTAGCCAGTGTACTCTTGCTCAAGGCGGGTGTAAATATGCACATGTGCTGTGACTGACAGCTCTGTCATGGCTAAATTAATTATTGGTATGAGGCAAATAATGGCAGAGCTGCGAAACATCTATTCACACAAAGAAACACATGGAGGGATACACAGGAAACAGCAGTAAGGCCTCTTTGTAAAGCTCCTGTGATATTGGACAAATGTTTGTTGGTGTGCCTCTTCCATCTTGACAGATTGAGTGCGATCTGGTTTTGTTTGGTAATTAAAATTATAGTACAATGCCGCTCATTCTATTTGATTGGGAGCTGGACCGAGCGCAGTCTGTCTGAGCGAACAAGATGATTTAGTTGTCATGTTTCTCTACGCCTTGCTTTTCATCTGTTTTTCTTTTGTAATCAGTTCTTTTGCCTTTTGATGAGCTGCTTTATTCCTGATTATAATTAATTAAAAACACAAGATCACAACATGACAACTTATTTCATTCCGCAGTGCCTTTGTGCTCTACAATGTTTTATTAAAGAGTCTGATGGATGAATATTCTCTTCTTTCCCAGGCTGTGCTCTCGTTTGATATTGATGAGTGTTGTGGGTATTGTAAGCATGTTCTGATAGATTTGATCTTTTCCTTTGTTCCTCAGATGACCTGAACAGCACCCATCAGCACTGTGTGCTCGCTGGGGAGAGCGCACGCTTCAGCTCCACACACAGAGTGGCCGAGGTGAGGAGCCAACAATCCTAAAATGGGAATAAAAAACGTTTCAAATTGTAGTAGAAATGCTGTATAGTATGCCATGTATATGTTTCAGTAAGAACTCCTGCTAGTACTTACACGCTATATTAGAGAAAGTCTGTATATAATGAAAACTTTAAACACTGTCTGATAAATGTTGAAGAAATCAAATGGAAGGTTTCTGTGTAATAGGCAAATTAACAGTGTATAAATGGTCATCCAATCGAAGGGTTGGTGGTTCGACCCCTGTCAACATGTTGAAGTGCCCAAGTGGCAGGATAGAGAACCCCACATTGCTCCTGAAGGCATGGATAAAGGTGTTTCTGATATCCATAGAAGTCTTTGTAAGTTACTGTTGATAAAAACAGTAGGTCAATTAAGTTTAATAAAAAAATGGTTGGAAATAAAGTTTGCCTAAATCATCCACTGACACCAATAACTGAAGAACAAACGCAACAAATCAATTGCATATGCAGTACATAGCTTATGACAAAATGAAAAGAATATGTATTTTTGAAAACAAAATAAACGTGGAATACAATGGATTAATGGATAGTTAGTCTGTTGATTGACAGACCTTAATATGTGTGTAACTATGGGTCCCTGCCTCTCCTGCCAGTGCTCCAGTGGGACCCTGACCTACATCCAGTCTCGGTGTGAAGAGGCGCTGTCCAACCTGCGCACTGACCTGGAGACCGGCTCCCACAGCCTGCTGGCCCTGCTGCCCACCACGCTGAAGCACTGTGAGGAGATCCACAATGAGGTGGGGACATGGCGATGAGTGCACCTGCATTTACACGTGTGTTATCATGTGCGTTTGGGTATTTAGGTTATATTTTTGGTCTAGTGAGCAGCATCCCATGTTGACAACGTGTGATCATAGACCTACCCTAGCCCTAACCGTAACCCTAAAAACTAAACGCCATTTCAACAAATACCCTCAGCATTACTGTGTGGCCAAACATGATCAATGGAATTTATTTGCGGATACATGCAGTATACTACATACACCTGGTCTACATTTCCTCTACATCATGGGACTAACAGAGCAATGTGTTTGTCCTCTGATAGCGGGTTAAAACTCTGTAAACATCACAATATGAGCTTGCCAGCTTTCTACCTTGTTACCTTGTTGTTTCTGCTCAGGGAAATGCCTCCAATATGAAATCCAGGTTGTTCTCATTTGTCTTGGCCTGTGATGGATTGTGAGGCAATAGCCTCTCCATATGTTATCTAAAGATGGAGTCATGCCCCGCTCCCCTCGCTAACCCCTTTTCACACACAAGGAGTGATGCTGGCTTGGGGTATTGAGGGACAGAGCGAGGTCAAAGAAGAGGGACATGAGGGGGCCGCCTGCAGAGCCACGAGCCCCCTGTGCTAGCTTGCCCGCGGGCCAACAGTTAATATAGCACTTCACCTCTCCCCCTTTACACCCCTGGCCCCAAAGCACACATCCTAGCCGACGTTAGCACCCAAGACCCTCAGCGGGACGCCATGACAGATGAGTCTGACGTAAGGTTGTTTAAAGGTTGTCGACAATATTAATTATTCAGCTCTGCCAAACAATGGGGCTGTCTTTGTTAGGAGGAGCTCTGCGCTAGTTGAACTAGCAACACCTGCTAGTTTGCCGCATAGCGCCACAGGATTAGCAAGCATAAGCCCCCACCAGCAGGGCAAATCAGGTTTATTTAGGAAAACAGTATGCTATTTATAAAAAGCAGGTGTGTATGTGTGAATGTTTAAGGAAGGAGGGGGGGCTCTCGCGGGCTACACCCTACCCTCACTCACAATGATAGATGTGGCCATTTGTTTGGAGTTGCCCACGAGAGCAGAACACCCACTTATATGATGTATTGTTGGTGGGGTTATTTATGATGGCGGCCCACTTTGGTGCTTGGCGGGTGCATATTGCGCAGGTCGTGTTTGACATGGATGACCGGGGAGAGAACAAGCCTGAGACGTGCTGGCAGTCTGACCCGAGCAGTGCCTTATGGGCCTTTTCTTAAAAAGTGCTAAACAGCAAGCTAGCACGGGTTGACATGCCACGGATATATTGTGCAATGTGGTGCAACGAGGGGGGGGATTGGAGGTTGACACTTGTCAGAAGACGTGGGTGGGTCTGACGATGATGAAGCAGAGCGTCTGCCATCTGAGAATGAGTGTTCAGGGATGGGGCGGGATGTCGAGTTGAAGTAAGGGTTGATGGGAGACAGAAATGAAGAAAACCGAAGTTCCCACCTGTTTGTTAAGCTCGGTCCCTCTCGCTGTCTCGTTTTAATCTTTCCTCCTGTCTTAGGTGGCGGAGGGGGTAGTCGAACATAGCATCGCCACACGGCCCCCGTGTGCATGTTTGGCTTTGAAATGCTAATCCCAGATGCAAACGTCTTGTCTCATTTAAAGCCACTGTGTCACTTCCCAGGTGGGTGTGTGACAGAGTGCCCTCAGGGACCCCCTCTAATGATGCTAGTCCCCCCACAGTAAATATTGGAGGGAGGGACAAGGTTTCCCCACATGTTCTGGCAGAAAGTAAACTGTGTGGAAGCAGGTGTGTGTGACCTTCCAGTGTCCTGCTTTGAGGGCAGAAATGTCTCCACAGGCTCTAGGTGTTCGCTTGGCTTTCAAACACCTCTCTTTCGGGCCTTATGCTGGCAATATCATTGTAATCTTTCAAATCACCTCTCAAAACACATTTCTGCCAGCAGATCTGTGCAGCGTGTAGTTTGAAATTGTGTGTCCTTTTGTGTTTACCAGTTGTATAACCCTTTAAAACGGTTTTCATTTATGTGAGACATTTATACTTTTGATTTTAAGAGTTCCTTTATTGTTTTGAATCTCTGGGTAGCTCAAAAGGGATAAAATGTGTTTCTCTTTCTGAGCTCAACAAATGTTGTTGCGTTTTTTAAGTGTGTGATTGATTAAACTGTTATTTAATGACACTAGTCACATTGAGATTTAGGTGTTTTTCTCCAGTGGCAGCTAAGACAGGAAGACCACTTTTAGCAATTTTTAAGGCCAGAGACGTCCAAAAAAACGCTACTATTTTATGGACAAAGAAAGAAATGGAAATGTACAGCAATATGTGCATGTACAGTGTAACCTAGCTTGTGTGTGATGAGTGTTAAATGCGTGTCTGCTTGCTCACAGAGGCCTGGTGGCACCAGTCCTCCTGGCTGATGTGTGAGGAGGCCGGGAAAGGTAAACAGAGGACGGCAGAGTGGGATCGATCCCACTCTCACCAGCTCCCACCTCTGGGCCATGGCCCGGAAATTGATTGGACCCGCTCAGGGAATACCATGAAGGTGTTAAAAAAAAAAAAAACGTGCCTCATTAAATGGGAAAACAGGGAGCTACTTGGCTCTAACTCCAGAGCCTCCACGGTGGGCGGACAGTCGACTAATGTGGGGCTAATGTGTAGTTAGTGTGTCCATCACCTGGAGAGATGACAGCGACTGCCGCAGGGGAGCCACTAGCTCCCCTCTCGCTCCCCCATGTCGTCTCAGAGAAAAACTAGCCCTAACAACCACTCTCTCTTTCGCACAAGTTTCGATCTGTCTGCCTGGAAAGGTGGCATTTAGTCCGAGTTCCCCTCTTGGTAACTCTCAGCTGGGCGGCTGGACTCCAAATGCCACATAGCCGGCGCTCCTCAGTCGCTTCAGATGGCCGGCTTTGTGGCGGCAACTGGCCTGCACAGTGGGGGCCGGGCAGCCATGTCGGCTCAAAGTGGAGACACAGGTTGGTTTCTTCTCCATAAAGGACAGGCAGACAATCAGAGAGATGGAAGGAGAGACTGACATAGAGGAAAGGATGTCCGATATCGGCGCTTGGCGGCTTTGTTGTGTGTTAGTGATCGAAGGGGAGTGGATTTGGGGAGTGTTGAGGGGAACATAAAGGATGACATTTCTTTGAAGGGTAGGGTTGTATGGAGTGACTGAGAGGCTGCTGAGCAGTGCCACTGGCTGTGTATCCTCGCTGACATGCCCCAGTCCTTGCATGTCATCCCCGCTGTGATCAGAGCCTTTTGGAAGCAAATGGCAGGATGATTCCATGCACAGCTTCTATCCAACGCACACCTTACTCAAGTTGTTTGTGCACATAATTCTTGCCCTTTGTTTGAACTTTCTACAGGGGCAAGATCGTAGGGACTTGATTCATAACACAGAGCTATGACAACATGCATTCATTTCAGCAAGAAAGGATGTCGGGAGAGTTGTAGCGTTTTAAAATGCGTTCACCACAACACTTTTGCAAAGTTCTGAAGCTTTGTGACCGTTTGAGAAGCAATTCTGACGGAGTAAACTCATACAATGTTGACAATAGACCTGCTACCATAGAATTTGCTCAAATACGTAATAACATTGTCTTTTGGAAGTAAATTTGATGCTACCCAAGATGTATTTGCTGTTAATCTGTTATCCCCATGATGGATGATCAAATCAAATCAAGTTTTATTTATATAGCACATTTATAAACGATTTTTGGTCGAGCCAAAGTGCCGTACATATAATAAAAATAGCCTACAGTAGAGACACTTTACAGCAAATACAACAGCACAGATTGTTCAGAATATCAGTATGAGAAAAACGACACCCTCTATCCTTAGACTATGATGGATGCCACGCTCAATAGAGACCTATATTTGCTCATGTCATTGACACTATTTACTTTTTTACCTAAACAAAGAAGACAAAGAAGTGATATGTTTCATGGTACCCAAAAAAACGAGCTAATGCTAATTTATTACGTTATTCGTAAGATACAGGGTTAAATGAGTGTGGCTTTACACAAGCACCTTTCCCATTGGAATTAGACTTGTTAGGTATAATTCACGTGCTTTAACCGTGTTGCCACTATGTGAGTGCGGCTCTAAGACGGGCCTGTTGACGGGCTAATGCTCTGTTAGAAGAACAATAAACTAAATAGTTTTCAGAAAAGGAACAATAGCTCTCTCTGTCCTATTTGATATGCGACTCCTTTGCATGCAGCGACTTTTTGTGTCGTACAGTTGTCGGCGTCAAAATGAAATGGAGCGCGCATTGTTTTCGCTGGATGATTCTTTGTAGGACGTTTTGGGGGAGGGCAACTCGCAGCGTCTCGCGTCTACGTTGGCGGCAATTGGGGCAATCTTTGACACGCACATTGGAAATTGTATGCACAGACGTTAACAAAGCCACTCACACACCTATGTAGACAGATACGCTGCTGCACATAGGTACAAACGCACAAACAGGCACATGGAAAGACACACTTAGAAATAGATAGGCTACACCTGGCTACATGAAACATCCTTGCAAGGATTAAATCAGCACTTCAAAAGAGCAGGAAACAAAAACACTCCAGCGGAGGAGAGGGAAGAGGCTCGGCAGCCGAGACTGTCATCTCCAGACGGAGCGAGGGAGTGGGAGAGGAGGAGGGGAAGGAGGGAGGAGGGTGGAGTTTTCAGGTGTGCTGACTGGGAGGTGTGTGTGTGTTTGTGTGTGTGTGTGTGTAGACATTTATATGTGTGTGATGAACTGTGGGTCTGTTTTCTGTTTGGTAAGGGTGTGATTGTATTTTACCGATTGTATTATTGGTAAAACAATGTACACATTTAATTAAAAAAACATTTCTTGACTTTCTTGTTCCTTTCTGCCCATGAACTGAATGAGTTAATGTTATGGAAGATATGCAGCAATTCAAGTCAATGTATATATTTCCAAGGGAAAATGTAATTTCCCGCATGCCAAACATCATATACAAGGGACGTAATTTCTCATTGAGAAAATCTTACATCTTGGAAAATACAACATTCATTCCATTTTATTTAAAAATATATATATTTACCTTGACAAAAAATGTGTCTTTATATTATATTTAACTATGATAGCGAACATTAGAATATTTCAATAAGAGATCAGATTGAAAATTACATTAAAACATGCAAGGTTATATTTGACTGCAGGTCAGGAGGTTGTGCTGCTTCCACGGATTAAATCTTAAAATGACTAAATAATAATTATAATATATGTTTTATATAATTCGTCAAACTTTATAAACCATTTTGATTTTAAACTGTCAAATATTGGCAGTTCTCAATGCATTTGTAAAAGACATGTCAAAAACTATAAAATTCCCTATTTACTTTAAAAAAAAAAAAATGATTATTTTAATATTTATAATATCAGGATTTGATGTCAAATATTTATTCTATTTTCTCCGTGTGTGTGTGTGTGTGTGTGTGTGTGTGTGTGTGTGTGTGCAGGTGGAGTTCGAGTGGCTGCGGCAGTACTGGTTTCAGGGCCGGCGCTTCGCCCGCTTCTGCAGCTGGTGGACCGGACCGATGGAGCAGCTGGAGAAGGACTGGAAGCTGATGGAGACGATGGTGAGGCCGCTCACACACACACACACACACACACACACACACACACACACACACACACACACACACACACACACACACACAACACACACACACACACACACACACACACACCACACACACACACACACACACACACACACTGCAGGTCACACTGCAGCCTCACCTTCATGCTTCTTCAGTGCCACACACATCACTTCACTTCAATGTGTTTCCATTTTATTGTGTACCAGCAAACTTTTTTTTTTTCTCAGTTCAGGTTTACAGAAACACTTCTCTCAGTTTTGGGTTGCCATTCCTGAAAATAGGAACAGTTTTTTTAAATCCTGTTTCATATGAGAATTTAGAGACATGTCTATTGACCCATATTTCTTTATATTATATTTTAGAAGTCAATATTTAGTATTTTTTTAAAACAGACAAAATGTATACTAAAACAATGAATAATAATCTTAAATCTTAACCGGATAATATTCTAATAATATAAAAACAAATACATACAAATAATAATAAAACCATATTATAAAGATGATAATAATACAAATCCCACGTCTGCTAATCATTATACTGAGCAAATAGATATGAAAAAAACATATCATTGTATTATAAATGTATCTCAAAATCTTATAAGCAGCTCTATGACTACAGCAGGCACTGTGTCATTTCATAATAAGGCTTTCCCCCGCTCTAAACGCTCAACATGCCTCTGCTTGTGCTTCTTATACAAACTACACAAGTGAATCGCTGTCCAATAATGCGCCTCGCAAGGAAGGGAGTGTTTAAAACGACATGATGGATCGCCCAACTTCTCACCACGCTGCATTATTAAGGATGTGTCATGTGTTTAATTGTTGCCTCACATAAGTTTTATTAGAGAGGAGCGTGGGCACGCAGCTATTAGATAGACACCACAGTAAAGGATTCACTTAGTAATGTCAGACTCATAATTAAGTCACCTTAGTCACAGGCCTTTGCAGTAGAAACGTGCCACACACACGCACACACAGACGCACGCACACGCACACGCACACGCACACACACTATACTGGAGATACAATGGCTCACCAACACACTCTCCCTCCTCACACCTGATGCAGTCAATTCAATTCAAATAGCTTTATTGGCATGACCATGACAAACAGTATTGCCAGAGCTTTGTACAATCCTTTGAAATGTACTGTTAAGTTTATAAATATGTTTGAGCTAATGCAAGAATAACGAGAACTAGACAATTCATTAAAAAAACAATACAACAGAAAAAGTTAAGTTGAGTTATAGATGAATGTGCAGGGTAAAGCTCAGTCAATTCATCCACTACATGTATAAGAAAATGAAGCGACGTGAGATGTGAGACCTGGTGTATCAGATGCAGTCCGTGTCTCAAAGCTCGCTTTCAAACAGTGTGTGTTTTCATGTCTGTACGTGTGTGTTTAAAACGCAGACGGCAGAAGCAGCAGGGGGCACTCTTGTATCACTGAAGCAGGGAGCGACAGAGCCGTGCTCCTCTTTTCCTCTCTGCTCCCTCTCTCTCTCCTCCGCTCTCTGTGTCTCCTAATGTCTCTCGCCCTCTCCTCCTGTCTCTGGGAGCTCTGTCTCTGTCAGTGTCGAGCGCTGAGCAGTAATCACATCTAATGCTCAGGCGGGGATAAAGACAGGGGCTGGAGGAGAACAGTGCTGCTGCTTAACTCATAGTCTCTCTCTCTCTCTCTCTCTCTCTCTCTCTCTCTCTCTCTCTCTCTCTCTCTCTCTCTCTCTCAGTTAGTGGAACAGCCTGGCACAGGGAGGGGGGTGGAGGGGTTCGTAGACAGGGGCTAAACTCATCTAGAGCTCCACCTCCGGGCCCAGATGAAGTGTGTGATTTGGACCTGTATTTAGAAAAGGGCATCAGTGAAATGTGAGGTCTTTCTCTCCCTCTGTTGCCGTGTCTCCATCACTCTCAAACGGGCAGGCAAACCGTGTCCAGTGTGTGTGTGTGTGTATGTGTGTGTGTGTCACATGTGGATTCCCGTCATGCAGTAGAAACTTAACTTCCGATTTTTTCACAATACAGCCAAAAAAATGTGAGCCACTTTTGTTTATAAACTAGTAAAAGAAGAAATGTCTTAATATATATTTTGAATGCAATTAGTTCTACTATTTTTTTAATACTGTTTATAGCTCAAATAACTCTTTATCTCACGGTGTAAATGATTTCATTTGATCACATAGTGTCACATCACACAAAAGCAAGTTTATCGTCTGAAGAAAATCATATTGAACCTTCGCAAAAATAACAAGCTGGCGAATGCCTAAATGTAATCACTCTCTATTGTGATGAAAGACAACATTATTGCGCTCGCAAGCAATATTTACATACATGCATCGACCTCTGATATGCTGATGAAAAGCACTTTATAGATGTGACTTATAGATTTTCCTTTTGCAGGTTTCGATAGCTGTGGCTTTCCTGCAGTAAGATTAAAACACATTCCTCTAAATTACCTTGAGTTATTTAAATGACGCCGGTCCCCCCCCTACATTCCTTTATTGCATATATTTTACATTTTGAAGCTTGCAATTGACAGTATAGTGTAATTTAGTGATATGCGAGTGACCTACTGCGTGCAGATTTATTTATTTTCCCTTCTTGCCTGCAGAGTGTATTTTAATACGGCATTATTTTCGTCAAATCTGATATCACCACGGGTGTTTTAAAATAACAAATATATGTCTCTTTAAATAGGGTTTATAAATTGATACTGTTGTTTTATTCTCCGCGCTGTAGCAATAAAACAGCCGATTGTTTTATCCTGCTAAAATAGTAATACAAACAGCCAGCCTTCCTCTCTTTATTGTCATATTTAGCACACAGTGTTGCGGGATGCGCTGGGCTGTGTATGCGTTTGTTAGTGTGTATGAAGAATATTGCAATATGTGGGGGGGGGGACCGGCTCCTGCTTATGGATACTGTCTCTCCCTGGGGCTCCCTCTCTGCTCCTCAGCCTGTTGTCATGCAAATGCTCTCCCTTCCATTTGAATGACATTCTGATAAAATACATAAATAAATAAATAAAGAAACCCGACACAAAACAAGTCCACTCTCTTGCTCGCCTCTTTTAGGGAACCTCATGAATTTTTGTTCTTGACGGAAACAAAGGGACGTGCTGTGAAACTTTGTGTATAGGTATTTGAATGTACAGCAAAGTGTGGGGGTTAGTGTATATAAGGTAAAGGTTGTGTCTGGAGAAAAAGCGACATTAATTCAAAGGCTTCACGTCCCCCTGTGATCCAGGGTGCTGAAGTCCGTTTAGACCCGCCTCGCTCGCAGCCTCCCGTTCCCTCAGGACGCTGCTATCATGGCTATCACACAAAAGTGACATTTCCTTAAACTAGCAACAATGAATAGTTTCCGTCTGACTGACAATAGACAGAGAGTCTTGGCTTTATGCAGAATATTTTAAATACCGGTGTGGTATTTTTTATCTTTCCTCTTTTCTCTGTGGGGGAGAAGCGACAGCTCCTAGCCCATCTCCCCTTCTTTCTCGTGTGTGTGTGTGTTGTGTGTGTGTGTGTGTGTGTGTGTGTGTGTGTGTGTGTGTGTGTGTGTGTGTGTGTGTGTGGGTGTGTGTGTGTGTGTGTGTGTGTGTGTGTGTGTGTGTGTGTGTGTGTGTGTGTGTGTGTGTGTGTGTGTGGTGTGTGTGTGTGTGTGTGGTGTGTGTGTGTGTGTGTGTGTGTGTGGTGTGTGTAGTGTGTGTGTGTGTGTGTGTGTGTGTGTGTGTGGTGTGTGTGTGTGTGTGTGTGTGTGTGTGTGTGTGTGTGTGTGTGTGTGTGTGTGTGTGTGTGTGTGTTGTGTGTGTGTGTGTGTTGTGTGTGTGTGTGTGTGTGTGTGTTGCTGTGTGTGTGTGTGTGTGCCCTTGATGTTAATGTATGCGCTTGGCATGACTTTAATTGATTTAGCAGCTCTGCTTGCACAGTACAGCTTTTTCCCTAATTTGTCACTTTCCTGACTTCTGTGGCTGCTCATCTCACAACTTCAAAAGCCACCGCGGGAAGCAAAAACACTCGTCCTCTCCCTCTCTCCCCCTCTTTATGTTCTTCCTTTCTCTTGTTCTCTCCCGCTCCTGCTATCTCGCCACATCTCTGTCTCCTTCTCACACTTTCTCCCTCATTTGACAGGAGAACGAGCCTAGATGGAAATCTTTTCAACACATATCAAGGAAATTAATCTACTTTCATAATAAATGGGATCCACTCAGTTGAATACATTTGTATACTTCAAGATGTACAAAACAGGAAGTGGTATCGGGGCCATGTCTTCCTCTACTCCCTTCACCCAGCCTGTCACTCCCTGTTTTCACATGGTTTGGTCACGCATGCATATCTGCTGTATATATTTTTTTCTCCCTCATTGTGTGACAAAATGTACCTCGTCTGATTTGTAATAGACGCTGACTTTTGTGTGGGAATGGGCTTAGTGACCATATCATATCCCCCCCCCCCCTCTTTAATAGCTGTCTTCGGATACATTGCGGGCCGCTGAGGAGGGTTGCACTACAATCACACACAGCGTGGCCCCTTCGCCATCGATAGCTGATTAGGTTATTGACCTAGCGTGTGGAGGGTCTGCGCTGCGGAGTGGGTCGGGGAGGGAATGTACTGAGCTATAGAGACAGAGGGGGAGGAGGTAAAATAAAGAGAGAGGGCTTGTGTGTGTTGGGGAGGAAGGGTGGGGGGTCAATGTAAATGTTATTGCTGTGTGAGCTCATTTGATCAAAGTCCTGGAAAGGTTAAGCGAATCCAATCTGGTTTTGTATGGCAGAGTGGAGACACAGGCGCTGGGGAAGAAACCCCCAGGACGGAGAATGGATTATCATATTGGCGCTGGAGTAGCAGGGGCCTCCGATGGACAGTTTACCCTGCCCGTAATGCGTTTAGACAGCAATTGGCCTTAATAACCTTTATTGACTTCAGCGGGTCAGTGCCAAGAATCTAATTATCAAAGTGTATCAATTTCATTGGAGTTTAGAGTTGCACCGCTCAAAATAATTATTTTAAGGTCGGGCCGGGGCAATTAATCCCCTCTCCACTTATTTGATGGCTTTGTAAAACATTATAAATGTTATGGTTTCTGTTGTGCGTTTCACCGTAAATTATTCGAGGTAGCAATTTTTTGTAATGCATTATTTGGAGAGCTGCTTCGGGAGAGAAGAAAGCCAGCGTATTTCCAAAGCCATAGGCCAGAGCTGAATCGAGGTGCAGATGTTTACCAGCTCTCATTTTTCTCCTTCGCTCGCCGGTTTACTTTTATACCCACTTTATATGCACACATGGAACCCAGATTAATTATAAGTGTGAACTAAGCAGTAAAGTGTTTAAAGACCATTTATATTGCTCATTACGAAGCCATTTATTATCTCTTATATTAAATCACAGTGTGTTTATGCATCATATTGTTTTGCTTTTTAAGCTCTACACTGTGCAAATAGGCTTAAGCATTTTCAAATTATTTGTGGTTCTTATGCTCGCATGTGGGTTTGTTTGTGTCCATGTGTCCTCGTGTGTGTGTGTGTGTGTGTGTGGCCTAGCATTACTATACTTGTGGGGACCTACATCTGTTTACACAGTCACGTGTGGGGACTCGCCTCCCTTATGGGGACAAAATGGAGGTCCCCATGAGGGGAATCATTCATTTTAGGGTGAAGACTTGGTTAGGTTAAGGGTAAGGGTTAGGGTTAGGCATGTGTTGGTTATGGTTAAGGTTAGGATAAGTCTCCAGGAAATGCATGTAAGTCAATGTAATGTCCCCTGAAGTGATGTATACATTGTGTGTGTGTGTGGGGGGTTTGTGGGGTTTGTCCACAGTGTGAATGAAAGAAGTCAATGTGAAGCTGCACAGTAGTGTATCCTTCATTGGCAGTCGATACGTGCTGTTACCTGGATAGTAGCAGCTGTTTTTCCTTATCGCACAACGTAGACTAGAGGCCTAATCCACACGTTCATTATTGCACGGCCTTGTTTACCCGCGGCTCTATATTAGCTCGCTTGCTTTGCCCTATTTAGACGGAGCCATATAAGAAAGAAATTACTCAAAGATTATTGTTATTATTCATTTAAAGAGGAAATATATGGCTGATAATACATTTTACATCACGCAGCAGCTTGTGTTTGGAAATATAAAATGAAAAGAAGCAGGAAGAGACGGAGAGAGGGAGCGGGGAAGAGAGAGGGGAGAAAATGTAGCGGTGCAAAGGTATTTGCAATTCTCTTTGAAGTCCCTATTCAACAGGGTAAGCTGAATTTTCGGCGGTGCCTGATAGTGTTCTGCGTAAATGCTTAAACCCCTTTAGAGAATTTCATGGGCAGATACGCGGTGGCTTGAAGGGAGCGTTTATGTTACCTGGAGCCAATGCAGCCCGCAGCTTTGTACCTAAAGATGTACACTGGTAGTGAATGGAATCCCACAGAGGGTTGTCGATGACAGAATCTCACTGCAACATCGGCGTAAGCTGAAGCGAGGGAGAGAAAAGAGCCACGAACAGATTTAACCCTGTCACTTCTCTGCTGGCGTCTCACATAAGCATTTAAATACATGGACAGTGACATGGAAGAACAAAAAAACCGAGACACCAACACAAAACAAAACACACTTGTGTCTTCTGAGGTATGTTAGACATTGAGTTCAAAAAGTTGATTGAACAGTGATTGTGGAAAAGTGGAATATTAAAACATGAAGTGTTCTTGCTCTTGTTGACACAGCTCAGAGTTTTTTGGTGGCTACGACTTTTATAGCACATTTTGACTTCACCTTGTGTTAATATAAACATGTATTTTTTTGTATTCTAATATTGGTCATCTGTCACAAAAACCGAATTTCCCCTTGTGATTACAGTAATAGAGTATTTTGATTGATTGATTGATTTATCAATACAAAAATAAATAAAATACAAATAAAATATTTTCGTAACACATACGAAGATAAAGCGTATATTACTGTCTATTAACAAGCACAACTTTTCTCTAACTTATCGTCTTTATTTATTTATTTTACAAGTCCTTCTGGGTCACTTTCATTCTCATTTAAAATAACTACATCCATTATTTTTTCTTTCAAATTTGTATTGGATTTTAAGCACACACATCCAACATCATATACAGACTCAGAGAAAAAACAAACCGTACCAAATAAATAATACAAAATAAAAACTGAAAGACAGGCAGGTAAAAACAGGCATTGACAAGTATCCATACATTAGTGCATGATATTGTGAGTGTCCCACATCTACTTATTAGTGTCTCCACACGGTTCCACCTTCCCCGGACATGTATCTACTGAAACTATCCCATTGTTCATTAGCCATGCCACTTTGAACATTCAACCTTCCCAGCGTCTTTTCACATGCAGCAGTCTCCGTCATTTGAACCCTCCACATATTCAGAGTAGGAGTTTGGGGATCCTTCCAACATCTTCAAATCATCCGTGCACACGTTATTAGGCCAGTCTTTAACACTCTAAATGCACATTTATTCAGATGCGGAGTCACCGTCCTGTCTCCAAGGAGACACGGTAACTAAATCCATTCTTGTGATGTGTGTATGTTATCCTCAATAACAGATGTAGCTGATTGTCCTGAAAACAACGGTGTGGACAGTTGTTGGATTCTCATTCCTAAAATAAACCTGAGCCAACTTGCTTCAGGGCGTCGGATGACAACATTTCTAATGTATTAGAGGAACTTTGACTTGATGTCACAGTGTGGAAACCGCAAGTGAGACAATGGGTGTTTCTCAATGTCGAGGACGCTTGCTTGGTAGCACATGTCTTCCGAGTCACTTGCTTCAGAAGCGAGGCAAGAATCCTTCCTGGCATTCGGAAAATGAAGAGTGGAACAGGCGAGCAAGTGTGCAGGTGTGCGTCATATGAGAGGCCCCGCCACAGATTTTGGGAAATTGGTCCGTGCGCAAAGCATTGTGGGGATTTGTACGAAATTTCTCGCTACGAAGTACGCTGGGTTCGGTATAATTCCAAGTATGCTGGACATTGGAACAGTCCTTCGGCGGCACTCGATGACCTAGTATGCTTGAAATAGTGGCTCTAGAGCAGCCTTCCTCGACATTGAGAAACACCCAATGCCATTATTTCCACCTACGTAAATGAGCTCATTGAAAAATCAGTTTGGAGTACACCTCATCCTAACAAGGAGGCTTGGTTGAATGTTATTGACAGCGGTTTGGATAATTTATTTTGTTTGTGTGTGAATGGTGATGTTGACTGTGTTTTTACTGTATCAGCAGGCTTTGAAGGCGGCTTGTCTCGTCTTCTTGGAAAACAAATGAGCCTTTTACAGAGACTGATCTGCTTTATCCGCTTAGCAGTTTCCTCAATCCCCGCATTTATTTATTTACTTACTTATTTACTTACTTATTCGTTTACTTACCCCTGTATGGATTTAGTTTGATTTCTCTCCCCCTCTTCTCAAAGCCACCCCCCTCCTCTTCCTCTCCCTCTCCTCATCCTTGGCCCCGATCAGCAAGATAAGCCTTCAGAGGAGGGGAGATAACATCCATTAAAGTGGTAAAGAGGAATTATGGGGCAGCCTAGATTAATCACTGCTGAGTTTAATCGCATTCAGTGCGGACGGCGGGCTTGGCTGCAGGGCCCAGCTTTTTCCTGTGTCATACCAACACAGAGAAGGAGTGTGTGTGTGTGTGTGTGTGTGTGTGTGTGTCTGTTTATGTGAGTGTTTGTGTGTCGAAAAGTGCCTTGATGGGGTAGAAAGTATAAAAAGATGAAAGGGAGATTTCAGAACATCTCATAGCATAGCCCGCCCGTTATATCTGAGTATAAACATTACCACTAACCAGCGCTTGATATATAATTATCGCAGTACTTTGATCCAGGTGTAATTGTTTACTCTCGCAGGCAATCGTGTCAAAGTGGAGGAATATGAGATATTACCACAGACACATGAAAACACATTAATTTGTCACTTAAAGCAACTTTTTTTCTATTTATGCAAGTTTACTGGCATATTATTCTTTTTGAACTCATAGCCAGGGCTTCCCTCGCACTTGCTAAATATTTCTTATATTCAGAGATAATACATACATAGATATGTGGTGAGTATTCAGACACTTTTATTGAAGTCATTTGAATCAGTTCCAATCCAATCCACTTTATTTATATATCACATATTAAAAACACAGGGTTTTACCGAAGTGCTTTACAGCAGACATAACATTATAATAAAATATAATATTACAATTATAGATAAAAGGCACACATAAGAATAGATAAAAGGCACATATCGAGGAAACAATCGATACAACATAGCTCAAACTGACTCGAAAGTTCCTCATTAGTTTGTGCGGTTGATATCCTTATAATTGTTTATCTGGATGTCAAATTAAATTAATTTCATATTTATTTGCACAGCCCTTATTCACAGACAAAGTCTCAAAGGACATCTTCTACCCAAAGTAAAGCAATTAATTAAAACAGATTCATGAAAAGGAATACAGCCCAAAACCATAGATCCTTGAAGTGAACATTTTCTTTTTGTAATCCTTTTTTTTAAAACAGGAAGTGTCAATAACAGAAAACCAAACCCAAAACCTAATTAGGGTTAAAAATAGAGCAAACACTTGGAATACAATCAACCGCATTTCTGGCATTATTACACAAAGGCGAGGTCAAAAGAGTTGTGCTGTACACAAAATAAGCAAAACAAACAACAACAAATCAGGATATTCATTCAGATATCACTACATCATCAAATTACACTTTTAATCTCCGAGGAAGTCTTAAGCATAAGGTCTCCAATGTGTTGAGAATTTGATCCTTAATCTGCTCTTTGTTTGAGTGTTGCATCTAGCACATCAAAAATACTAACCACTTAATGCCTCGGTACGTCGCTAATTCTTCAGAATCAGTGGAGCAGCGATCGTGTTGGGGCTTTTAAGTACATAAAGCCTTCTGTGAAAACAATGAGTGCAGAGAATGGCTTGATCCTGATGGGAAGACGCTGTAAAATTGTCTGATTCGCTTCAATAAACGCAAAGAAAAGGATGGAGAATGGGGAAAGATTGTTGATGATAATTGTATCAGTTTTCAAAGGAGGTGGAGGAGGTTTAAGGAGGTGGAACAAGGGGGGGGAAAGGTGAGGGCATTTTCAGAGAGAGATAACGGTAAAGATTTAAGTTGGAATCAGAGCACGCGAGAAAAAGTAAACCAGAGAGAGATGAAAAGCTGTAGACAAGGGGATGTGAGTGCAGTCAGGAGGAAGTACAAGTCCTCGGAGCATTCTGGGAAGTTTCATGCCTTGTTTTTTTTGTCTGTGCCCCTTTCAAAACATGGCATGTACATTATAAAGAGGATAAGCCAACAGAGATCAAACCTGAGGTGTGTGTTTTCTGGTGAAGCAGATTCTCTCCCATGTGAAGCCTGAAAAGAAAATCCCATTTTTTACAGCTCGGGATCTGTTGTTTGTAGTTTGGACCGTTAGTCTTATCAGTAATGTTTTAACTCGCCAATGTCACTGCTGGGATGCCAACACTGTAAGCTACATCTTTAGAACAGAGCACTATTGGACATTTGTATTCTGACAAATCTCCAGGTATTTTACTTTAAGTGTTTCAAATCATTTTAAAACCAGAAGCGCACACAACCAACGAGTCTGTTATAATCTCCTGCATTGTTAGACTGTGTGCATGCACAACTATAGTACTCATTCAAAGTCATTCAACGTTGAACCAAGACGTTCCTGTGCAAAATACTTTACTGCGGATTGTTCGAGTCATTTAGTTTTCACTGGGTTTTAAAGACTGATCATTCACATACATAGTGGCCCTACTCTGTTGTAAAGCCATCCTTCCAGTTTTACTCCATACATCAAATCAGTAAGTTTATGAGAAAAACATTTTCATAAATAGACTATGCAGATTTGTTCTTGGTTGTCCTTTTCGTACACATCACTGCACAATGTATAACCAACTTAAATGGCCTTCATTAAATGTAAGAAGACACACACATTGGCTCCAGCTGATATTGAAATGCATTTATCTTAACTATCCCCCTTATTTAAAGCAAAATGTTGAACCCTACTCGCCAAATCATCAAGTTAGACATTCTGTTCATTTCTCTGTCCCCTCTGCAAAAAAAGGGATTGGCAGAAGAGCATTCATTTTCAAAGCCCCAACAGACTGGAATACTTTACCTGCTGCTATTAGATCTCTTGCATCATTGGGTATGTTTAAACATGCATTATCATCTCACTTTCAACTGGTCTGCACTTGTTATTAATGAAACTGATTTGCTCGACTGTCTCTCAAATTGTAATGATTGTATGTATTACTTGAATTTTACTTAACAGACTGTACGTGGTGTTTCATGTTTTGCTTTTTGTCTTTTTGTTTATGTATGTCTGTAAGTAGTTGCTATTGCCGGGACCCCCTTGAAAACGAGATGGTGCATCTCAAGGGGTTGTTAGAGATTTAAAGGGATATCTGGTCCGCTTTTCAAATCTCCGCGCGTCCCTATCAAGCTGGTTAATACAGGAAGGAATCCAGAGCTACCAAGTAACCGTTAATCTACTTTAATGGTAATATGGCAATGCAATACAATCAATACAGTACAAATTCAATACAGTTAATCTTTGGGATCCCGAATTTACCTGCACGTGAGCCAGCCAGAGGAAAGAGGCTGAACACCGCGTGTGTGTCTGTGTTTATACTCTTTGACAATGGGAGGAGTTATCAGATCCTCCCATTTGGACCTCCTTGATTGGCAGCCCCAAATATCCCTAACACCTTAGACCTTAGGTTTCCCCAATCACTGTAGCTAGATCTAAGTTGAATGCAACTCAAGACATGCTCTCACCTTCCCCCATCTTCCTTTGTCCTCAAAAACACATGTCAACAGGCCCCACATCCAGCTCACAGTTTTACCCAAATTATTCCCATTTTAAGCTTATCCATAGTTTGCTAACATGAATAAATACAAATATTTCACTACAGGGTTTATCCCAATAAATACATTTCTATATATAAATAAAGGAAACGATGGGTAAGACTGATGAGAATTATGAAAAAAAGCCCAAGACATTCACAAAAATAAAGAAACCCTACAATGATTCATATGATGTATTTTGAGGTTATTCAGAGCAATTCAATTGGTTAGCATACATATACCAAATAGATAGTCAATTTGACTCATGAACCAAACATATGTGTGTGCAGGACAGGTCACAGGAAATGTTAGAGTGCAGTAAAACACACAAATCTCACTTTCTGATTCTACCAATCTGGTGTAAAGTGGTTATTCTTCCAGGTGGTGGATCCACTCTCCTCTCCTCTCCATGCAGATAGAGCGATCTGATGGGTGGTGTTAAATGGGTGAGATGTAGGACAATGTAATTAACGCTAGTCCTTTAGCGGGCCCCGCCTCGCTCCGCTGGGATCGCCTGATATAGCGCTCATTAATTCCTATTTGTGTGTAATGAGAGGGTCATGTTGGATGTAATAAATGGCTCTTTTATTTGGGCGAGAGCTGCGGGGCGGCATCCTTTCCTGCCTAACAGTCTCATAAACACTCTTTAGCCGCTCTCATCAGCCTCCCTAGGTGGGGAGCAAACACACACACACACACACACACACACACACACACACACACACACACACACACACACACACACACACACACACACACACACACACACACACTAGTGGGGGAGGGCATGTGTGGTAAAACAGGTGTGTGTAGGAGCACTTGAGTATCTAACGTAATCTGTTTTCTATAAATAAGTAGAGTAAAGAAAATTAGCAGAACATTAGCCAGTGTTTATTTAAAGGACCCCATCAGTGTTTTTGATGGTGCTACCTATTTCCTAAAGTAGAGTAAGAACAAAGCAATACAAAAAACACAAGAAGCGCTTTATTTATTTAATAAATTGTATGTATTTGAATGATTCTTCCAATTGTTGGATTGTATGGTTAAAATGCGTCACTTTGGGTAAACACTTTAGCTGTAGAAGTGAATGCTATCCATTCTATCCGTACTTAATTTCATATGATTTCAATGTTTTTGAATGTCTTCCCTGCGACCAGTGATGTGTTGTACCTTTTGTCATTTGAAATAGGTTAATCTTCATTTGGATTTGTCTAGAAATCCATATGAAAACACAGATTGAGTAAAAAATCCTCAGGGTTACACCCTAAAAAGAATATTAATCAATTAAGAGTTTATTTTTTAGATATAATCTGAAATACAATCTATGATAAGCAAATATAAATATCATGAAATAAGTTTGAACTTCTGCCTTATGATGCCAAGACACAATATCACATAGCATTTGTTTCATTACAATATTTAGATATGATGATGCAATGTATTAATTCCCTTTAATTAATTAGATCAATATACACCACAGTGTTAAATCTTTTTCAACATATACCGCTATGTCTGACTCATTTTCCAGATTGAAGAAGACAGGTTTTTATAGAGTCTTTGAGTTCATAATCCAGTTATATGTTCAGCTTCATGGTGTGTGCCATTGTGTATTACTGTACGGACGCTTAGTGTGGAGAGAATGTCTCATGGCAACAAGACCGTCTAATCACAACTCAACTATAGGGAAGCAGCAGATTTAATGTCACTTAATGTATAGTATTTTGAAAGATTAGAAGTAACACTTTAATTGGTTTTAAATTAAGCAATTCATTGAACTGCCATGATTGACATCCATAATAATATCAATTACAAACAAAACAGATGTGAACAATGTTGGTTTGTCTTGAATCACACAAATCCAAAGTCATCCTTAAAACCAAAGATTGTTTATTGCTGAAACTACTAATAAAGTATTTTGTAGTAGTATTAGGGAACCTGCTGATCCTAATCTGTTCCATTTTAGACATACTTTCTTTTTCGCTTTACCTCTTTAGATAATTCACAATTGATGTCAGGGTAGTCACATATAAGAGAGTCTATTTAGTTTCGCCCCATGGTTTCCAGCCAGTTGCTGAAATGGAGGAATCACTACATTTCATACTTCTTGTATTCAATCAAAACTTTGTTAGCGACACTATTCAGCCCCGGCACACATATTCCACCTTTAAAAAAAAGACCCAACCTGTATGCTAGCGTGTCTCGATGGATGGAAACCCTTTTTATTGGTTTAGCATTTTTGAAGAGCTGAAGTATGGTGCAGTGTGTGTTACACTGTAACTCCGGGACTCAGAAAAAGGCTGGCTTTGGCCCCAGTCAGCAAAAAGCTTTTTACTGGCAGGAGAGTGAGGTGCTGATCACAATCTGCTATCTAGCTAGAATCTAGACTCAGCTTTCATATAGTGAAGGAGAGTAAGAGGGTTTTAACAGAGCAGAAGGTGCTTGAGTGTCACGCTCATCGCAACCATCTCTGTCCAGCTCTGTCTTCATTGTCCTGAATTAGTCAAAGCGCCTCTCAAAGCTTTCCTGTGATGGATGGATGAGGCGTTTGTGTGTTTGTGTGTGTGTGTGTGTGTGTGTGTGTGTGTGTGTGTGTGTGTGTGTGTGTGTGTGTGTGTGTGTGTGTGTGTGTGTGTGTGTGTGTGTGTGTGTGTGTGTGTGTGTGTGTGTGTGTGTGTGTGTGTGTGTGTGTGTGTGTGTGTGTGTGTGTGTGTGTGTGTGTGTGTGTGTGTGTGTGTGTGTGTGTGTGTGTGTGTGTGTGTGTGTGTGTGTGTGTGTGTGTGTGTGTGTGTGCTGGACAGCTCATTCAGACTAAGAACTATGTGGTTTAGCCATTAGTCCAAACTGGCCCACACTCCTTATCATGAGACGGAGACAAAAGCCTTGAGAGCAACAGGCTGGTGAATTTTTATGCGATATTTGTGGGCCCATTGGACTACAACCCAACAACAGATTTGCCTTTTCTTCTCACCACCAAAAGGGAGCCCCACAAAAGCCTGTGAGTTCTGCTTCATTTGACCCTGTGGAAAGCATATGTCCTTCAATCCCGCTTGTATTCTGCCCAGAAGATGGAGTGCCGTAGGGGCCATAGAAAGCTTCCCTGCCCACTTGAGTGTCTTACAATGCCTTCAAACAAAATCACTTGTCACTAGTCTTCCCTTTTTGGGAGTGTCTCTACCCCCCACCCCAACCCATTGTCACTTCAAACATGTTACTGTGGTGTTTCAGACACATTTTTCTAATGTTTTACACTCCATATAATCTGCTGTGTGTAGCAAAGCCCATTTTACTGGCTGACATAATTGATGGTGCCGGCGACCTTGTGAGGGTCAAACCGGCAGAAGGGTCTATGTTTCCATCACCACGGCGATTGTGTGAGAACACACACACACACACACACACACACACACACACACCACACACACACACACACACACACACACACACACACACACACACACACACACACACACACACACACACACAAGTTACTGATCTCTAGAGGCCCTTCTTGGTTGGCTAAAAATATTTTCTTTCGAGAAGTTCAATCTTTTTTTATTGTAGTGTTGAAATAACAGACCTGCCATATTATCTATCTTTTTGACGGTAAATATATTTAGTTTTTGGTGACATTGTTGAAAATTTAGAAAATCATATACGTTTATTATTAAAGTCGTCAGTGTTGTACTAGGATACATACTATTACTATTGCTATGTGTATACCATATTTAGTGTACTATATTAAATATGAAATATAATGTACAACACCAGTATGACTTCCAGGCTTAAACATTTCATTTAATTACACCTTTTGAGAATTTCAACAACATGTTTTACATTAAAGCCATCCTAAGAGTAGACCTAATAGAACAGTTTTTGAATGCATACGACTCTAAAGGTGCACCTAATACATTGGACACTTTTAAAATGTCTTAAACGTTAGCATGGTTTGTTTGGATTAACTGCAAGAAGTGTTGCAAGAAACCTTTTTGAAAGTCACTGCTCTGTAAGTTTCAGCTCTGAGAACTGTTCAAAGTTGTACTGATAATTCAAAAGAAAGTCACACATAAAAATAAATAACTTTCTTGAATCATCTTTTTACAGAGCTCGCTTCCCTCATTGTCTTCACTGTTTCCTCTTTGATAATATCAAAGGTTCTGGAGCTTCAAAGTGTGGAAGACAACCCTGACCAGCAATGTTGACAACCTCACTATACACACACACACTCACTCACTCACTCACTCACTCACTCACACACACACACACACACACACACACACACACACACACACACACACACACACACACACACACACACACATACACATACACATACACATACACATACACATACACATACACATACACATACACATACACATACACATACACATACACACACACACACACACACACACACCATGTATACATCACTTCAGGGGACATTACATTGACTTACATGCATTTCCTGGAGACTTATCCTAACCTTAACCATAACCAACACATGCCTAACCCTTACCCTAACCCTAATCCTAAACCTAACCAAGTCTTCACCCTAAAATTAATGATTCCCCTCATGGGGACCTCCAATTTGTCCCCATAAGGGAAGCCAGTCCCCACACGTGACTATGTAAACAGATGTAGGTCCCCACAAGTATAGTAATGCTAGACCACACACACACACACACACACACACACACACACACACACACACGCGCACACGCACACACACACACACACACACTGTATGTATTTATCAACCAATCTTACGTAATGGAAACTGAACAAATTTAATTTCAGATATGCTTCAATTTTGAACCATCTGTAATCATGTGACAGCAGGCAGACGGCAGGAAAAAAACACACAGACGTTCAAGCACACACACACTTTTTATGACTTCAAGTGTGATGTCACAGAAAAGTGAATGTGGTCTGGGCTTATTTCTTCACAGGCTAATATAATTTTTCCACCGGCGGAGAGTCCCCCCCCAAGAGCAATGTAACTCGATGGTGGCATGCAGCAAATACACACGGATCCCTTGTCCAGACTGGAACTGGTCCTGGCAGGATCACAGCTCCCCAGTTGTTTATATCAGTGAGCAGAAGCTATCCATTACCCCGAGCAAGGTGCCTGATGCCTTTTTCCACCAGCGGTCAAAGTGATATTGGTTTCTTGTATTAGAGGAGAGAGGATGGAGTCTGCCAAACTCCCACTCTCAGGGCCTATAAAATCACATGTCTGAGCAGCTGAGCTGAAACGGTGGAGGAAGTCAGAGGAGGGTCTGAAGAGTTGGAGAAAAGGGTTTAACGTTAAAGCTTGACATACATTGGAAGTCAAGTAAGGGAGTAATTACAGTTAAACATAGAACAATCTCTCAAGAGACATTTTAGAAATGGTAATTTAATTGAACAAATCACATGTTATTGCTATGGTCAGAGAATATGGTTATTTTCTCCTGAATGTTGCCCACAGTCATTCACCTGGTGTGTTTCTGGGGTGTATTATGTCTTAAACTGATGGCTAAAAAAGCAAGCACAGCATTAAGTCATTGTTTAGCTACTTACTGATGATTATAGGCCTCAATACATTTAATATATTCCCGTATTTTCCTTACATGTAGTCTTGAATCTCAAATGGCTATTTAGACGACATTCTTGCCTTTTATAGGGTTGTTACCAAATATTATCAATGGATGACCAAAACAAAGAATACCTATACCGCAGAGGGAAGTTTATTTAGCCTCCAGATGCTTTGTAGGCCTTCAAAATCATCTTCACATTTGGTACTGAGCATAATCAGTCAGAGATGAAAGGTATTTTGTCCGAAGCATTTCTCACTCTTTGTAGTTGATTAGATTGCCAACTTAATGCAGTGAACGTATTGATAAAGAACCGTTTTGTGGTGATTGCATGCCATCAGTTAGTCACAAATTGGAGGATTGGGTTAGCGTCATACCTGCATCCATTTAAGCCAATAGTGGCAGGGAGACAGCCGTCGAAGTTGCCAGTTTGACGGACAGAGGTGCAGTTAGGAGAGGAGGAACCACAGTGGCTAAATAACACCAGCCGCCAGCCAAAACCTGGGAGATGTTTGGTATGACTGGTGATTTTGTTTAACACCTACCTTTTTAGATAACCACATATCATTTGGATGGTCTATTCTGGGCTAGGAATCACCCATGTTTTTTCCAAATAGTTAAATAGGGAGGTACATTTAGGGATTTTGAAGTGTTTGCGGCCTGCAGACGTAAAAAGGTTTCCTATATGAGGGAATGCCAGTGAGCTTAAGAGTGCTCTGGGTCCCCTGAAAGCCCTGGTCTAAAGTCAGCTTCCACATTTCATGGGGTGTTAACAGTCTCTCAGACACTCTGGTGGGCAGCTAGTAGCTCTGTTTTATGGAGTGTAAACCTTGAGTTCTTCAACATCTTTTTTTAACCCTCTTACCTTTCAGCCATTACGTGACCCGGGACATTCTATTATGTGTTATAGTTTTAAGGGATGTACACCATGTGCTGCAACAAACCGTCTTCCCGTTCGGTTAGTCTGTGTAGAATGAGTGACATGTTGTTATGTGATGGAATAGACAGATGCTTGTTGGTGTTAAGATACAGTCCTGGCTCGAGGTGTTAGTGAGCCGCCCCAGGCTGCCCTCCAGCCAGCCTTCGCTTGGAACGCTATCATCACTCCAGTTCCCCACCAACCAAAATATCACCTCAGCCTGGCTACGTGTTTGTTTACCTACCCTGCTTCTGCACAGGGCCGGAAATGTTTAGTAAAATAGACAGGGTTGAGGTTTTGTGTCTTTGGACCAGGGATGGAGGTACCCAGGTCCTCCTTGTCCTCGCTTTCACCCCGGGATGTGTCCTGGGTCAGGGACATCTGTGGTCAGCATCAAGCTTGGAGAGGTGGAGGCTGAGGATAGCTACTGTCATCATGGGGTAAATAGAAGGAAAGAGGGGGCTGATTAGTGTTAACACAGACCCGGAGATAAAGGGTTGTAGTCTGACTGAGGCTGGGCTCGACCAGTAAACAACCAGTGGGGTGTCTGAATGGCCTGGAGATCAGCCTTTGGCTAAACCTGAAGGCCTCTCTCAGCACTGGGTCTTCTAAACACGCATCCAAACACACATGCTCAACACACATCTCATGAGAAGGAAGCTTGGTAACACACATTCACTCTACGAGAGGCACACCTATACTCTCAAAAAGAGAACAAATATAAAAAGAGACTTTTAAATACACACCCACAAATGCATACACCGGTGTGTTTAACGTCTTAAATAGAGGATGTTAGCTGACTTCAATGTGTTGGCAGGCGGTGGGGTCATTCGGTGACTTCTGTCATCATCATTTGGTTGGGAAAAGCATTTGTCAAACATTTTTAAGTAATGGATAATGTGCAGTGAGGCAGTCATTATTGAAAAAATAACCATCCCCTCGATCCTCCATAGCAACGATCATTATTTTGCTTAACAGCGGTCTGTTATCGAGTATTAACAACCTCTGAAATGTCCAAATTGACCAATCAGAATTGAGTATTCAACTAAGCCGTGTACTAAGCTGTGATATACAACAAGATGATGGTGTTCAAACACGATGGGCTCATTTTAAAAGTGAATTATTTAGCTCTTACTAGATCTTTTTTGATGCAGCACAGTTAGAATAAACTCATCGGACTGAGCTGTCTTTCCTTTCCTGTTATTCATTTTATTCCTAGACCAGCTTTGGGAAGAACTAAAGTGATCTCACAAGCAGGTTTCAGATCAACTAGGAATCATTTGCTCATCAGCGCTTTGCTCCAGACACTGAAACTGTGCTGCACGGCCAGCATGGCAATGTGATGTCTACTAACTGAGATGGTGATACAGTCTGAATGCACTTTCTGCCACTTTCTTTGCCTGACACTCATCCCACGAGGACAGTGTTTGATCCAAAACGAAAGGTACAGTTTCCATAGGGGGTACAGCCAGCCCTGCTTCCTCCTGGTCACCGTAATCTTTGGTGTCTCCTTCGAGTCAGGCGTAATCAGTCACACACCGCCACATGTTTTGACACCTGTCCTGTGTGGTGTGCAGGAAGTAAGCATATTACTGCGCTGCAATCACACTCCCTTCCTTTGGAAACACACACACAGACAATCAAACCCATCTTCACGTGAATTAAGACAGACAGGTGGATAGTCAGGAAGGGATTAAAATTGAGGCAGAGGAGAAGAAATGAAGGTTTCCTTACATTGTGGGGTTTTTTGAAAAGAGGGTTGGATGACTTGGGAGGCGAGTGACTGTTAATGGGAAGAAATGAACGTGCTTTACTGGTGGATGTGACAGGAAGAGACTGTTCTTAACAAGGCGTCAGAGTCAGTCAGAGTTACAGATCCATCACTTCTCAGAGGCTGCGAGAAGGCGGGGGGAGACATTTAAGGATATTCAGAGAGGGAGAGAGTCTGTGAAGGGTAGAGAAGAAGAGGGAGAAAGAGGGATTTGAGTGTGGCTGACAGCACTGCATTTAATTTGGGCTGCCAGATCCTTTTTCATTTGACTCCCTCTCAACCAGCTTAGAGGCTGCGGAAGACTTGGAGGCGAAGGTTTGCCAGGATGTTTCAGATTAGCACTGATGTGCCACGTCACACTTTAAGCCGGCCTGTAATTCATGTTCAACAGGGGGATACTCACACATTACACTGTGCTGTGCAGGATGTGATTAATTGACTCACACTCTAATGTTGGGTGTAATTTGCCCATCCTCTGATGTGAAACTGACTTTATACTAGACTTACTGTATGTCGCCGTCCCAGGGATGTTATAATGGAGTCTTGGCTCTGAGCTGTGTAATTTTTTAAGTGAGGATAGGATGAGGGAAATACTTCAGGTAGTCTTTCCACTCAGTTAAATACAGTCTAATACTCAGGTGAAATGTAATGGGGCAGAATTGTTGTTTTACTCTAGGATGAATGCTTGACCAACTAATGTCATTCAAGCTGTCTCTATGAAAAGTTAATTAAATGAAGATAGGGAATGGTGTGTTCTTCCGTGATCAAGGTCACTCTAGCATGTCTATCATGAGTTCTACTTGATACAGCTATTTTAAACCTCTGCTCTTCTTCTTTTTCCAGACTATGCTCTTCCTGGGGACTCTGGAGGAAGAGGAGGGCCAGGAAGGAGAGGGACGGAGGGAGATGGCAGAAGCTCTGCTGTCTGCCCTGACAGACAGACACCAGCAGAGACAGACATGGAGAGACAGGTAACACAATGTACAACCAACTTTGTTTCTTTCTATCGGTCCCTCGAGAAACACATGTTTGACAGATGTGTGGGACGGGTAAAGTAGGACACTCTATGAGGTACAAGCGAAGTTTCATATTAAAACTAGTAACCCTATCACTCACAACTGGGAGGAATAACATGTTTTGGTGTGGGCTGCCTGGTGAAATAACTTCCAAAAATGTGAATGACATTCATGTTTTGTTCAGAATATCTCAGAATTGTCCATTTCAATTATATTGGCCCAAACTGCAGTGCAATCGAGTTGTTTGTGAAACCATTCAAACTAATGGTGATTATTAACCCTTTCAGTTAATGACAATATGGGCTTACAACATGCTCACAACAAATAAATAACACACCCATGCATTGGGGTCAATGGTCCTCACCCAAGCAAATATTTAGGAAACCCCCAATTTAAGAAAATCAGACACATCCAAAACTTTGACACAAACAAACGTTGCTTAAATTGCCAAGACATCACTTAAGGAGAGGTTGCAGCCAAGCAAAAAGGCTCATTTTGCTTGGAAGGACCAGAGCGATTGATCTGTTAAAATATAATGAGTAACACCAAGTTATTTGTGTGCAGGACTAATTACACAGTGGGGACTCAAACTCAAAACATGACTCAAAACTCCAAACAAAATAATCATTAATCGACTATTTACTTCTGCTTTGTTTGAGAAGCTAGCAAGAGTATGGTGGATCTTGAAATTATCCAACCAAAAATGACACAGCCTGGTGTACCAAACCCTTTTCTAGTTAGAGTTACTGTATATCAAACAGTCATCCGAATTGGCAACAGTCACAGCCCATCCCTTCGGACCCCCCTCCAAAACATTCACCCCAAAACTTTCATGATGAACGTGATCATAATGAAAAGATAATACAATCATTGCTTTCGATAAATCCAACGGCTGTCAAGCTTGTAGCCTGCGGAAAAATCCTGTGAGTCGCAATGAGTCCGGGCATGTAGGGAGGTTGTTTTAAATGTTTTTTTTTGTCAGAGCATTTGATTTATAATATGATGTTGGAATGTACAACAAGTAAATGATTTTGGAGAAGATTGCCCGCCGTTGCTGTAAGTGTGCATTGACAAAGATTCCTTTTGAAGCACCGGTGTGGATCCCACAGATACTCAGTTCTGTAGTTTCTGTTTGTTTGTGGTCCTTGGGCCTGGAAGCTATCACAGCTATCACAACGACACGTGTGTCTTGGATAAGCCCGCTCACTTCCTTCCTTCCAGATAAGGACAGAGAGCTCAAGGATTAGAACACTGGCCATTCATTCAGATAAAGGAGGGCCTTACACACACACACAGCCACACCCACACACAGTGTTATTTTAGCTGTTCATTCTCTTAGTCAGTCTCTCCCTCAGCACTAGCAAGGACACACACAAACACTGCCATGCATGTATACACTACATCTGCATTCACATGTGTTTCGCTGCTTATTGTCTCTATCAACAGATTTGACCTCAGTGTCACACACACACAAACACACACACTTTGGACCAGACATGATCCAGAGCCTAAAGAGTGCCAGGGGCATAATCCAAAGACTACAAATTCCTGAAAGCAACATCTCTCCTTCTGAAAGATGTATGTCGACTTCCTGCTGTTTTGCCGCCCTCACCGTTCCGCGGCGCCCCTCTGTTTTGAGTCGTCCCCCTCAGTTGACCCTTAGCTTTGCCCCATCCAGATGAGTCTTGTAAACAGGCTGTTTCCACACACCTTGCTATGCCGTGTCGACGCCCACCGCCTCACAACTCTGATGTAGGGCCTGCTCTGATTGTGCATTCCAGCTACAGGTGCTGAAAGCTAGAAACCATCCCACCCCAAACGTAACATCAGCGCTATCCCCCATCATCCCAAGTTCCCCCACCACCCACAATGCACTGTTACCAACTTTTCAGCCATGTCTAACCCCTCACCCTAAGATCCTGACAACCAGTATCACAGACCAGGACAGGAAATGCTCCGTCCTTGTCGGCGGGGCAGACAGACGTTTACTCTATCAGCAGTGAAAGACTGATTAGATTAGTTTTGGAGGAGGGCAAGAGTCCCACACAATGTGTTTGAACTCCAGCTGCTCCTGATACCTCTTCTCCCCTTTAAACACATGAAATGTCTCTCCCTAACCCCCACCGCCCCCACTTACAAAAAAGCCGGAGGTCATCCTGTCAAGTGGCTGTCAACAGATCTCATTTACACAAAACTAAACACATGGCTGTGTGCAATGTTAAGTGGGACGTACTGGTACTGATTAGAGATGTGCCGCTGATGAAGGTTAAGGATGGACTTGCTTGTTCTTTGAGGAAGAAGGAGGTTTGTGTTTTTGTATGGAGACTAGAAGACAAAGTTATTGTTTGAAAATGAAAGAGTGAAAAATCAGAGACAGAGTGAGGGAATCTGGTTCACTCAGATGTATTTGAACCTTCATTTATTCTCATGAAAGCACTCTCCATAAGATTACTTTTCAAATTAATTTGCTGATTATTTTTGCCGCTTTTTTTTTTATGCGCCTCCTGATTAGGTTTCCACACAATATGCAACAGGCAGGCTTTTATCATAATACTGCCTTTTGTTTCCATGGTTTCTATTCAACACATAATGCTTGCAAAAGGATGGAAAAAGAAAGAAAAGCATGATTGATGACTCTTGCTAGAGGCACATACACATAAACAACCAGCACTGATTGATTAAGTTTCTCTCTGACTTTTGTTTCTTAAACACCAGTTAAAGCAGCACTCTGCGCGCTGGAACGTGGGCCCGCTCGCTGCCATTTTCTGCCTCCGGGGAATTTTTAGCACTATCAAGAAGGAAAGGAAGAGAAATTGGACCTGGTGACCAGTGGTTCTTCACGAGTGACTTATAGGCACTCAAAGTGAGCGATGCCTCGACTCGACCCGCTAGCAGAAGCAGTCCATTCATTCACTCTGAGCCAACAAAGTTATGAAAGCTTTTTTATTCTTATGAGCTTTTCTGGTAACTGGGTTTTCCCGATGCACATGGTGCATTCTTTGATAGATGCTGCCCTTCGTGTCCCTTTGGTAAATGCCCCGTGAGTTCCCTGGGAAGAGATGGATTATTATGTGGGTGACTCGGAGAGCAGTTGAGTGTGCCACACAGGAGCTGCAGATTTAAGAGCAAAGCACAACCTCTAGGGAACACGCCTATGATGCTATCTTGGATCAGAATGATTACATTATTTCTACTTTTGAATCCCCTGGATGCAGTGACCTTACGGTGACCTTCCAGTGCCTAGAGGTCACTTCTCTGACCAACATAAAAAAACATAAAAAAGCTTTGTCACAGCCGGCGAGCAAACACTGAAGGGAACAGCTGCGAGTTTTGTACTGACCATGCAAACTGCTGTAGGCTTTGTAAGGTCATTATATGATAATGAAAATCATTACAGAATTACATGGGGGTTTAGGACATGAGAGCAGCGGGGAGGGGAGGGGAGGGCCACATTGGGTTTGATAAATGGACTGTGAAGGTGCCCATCTGGCCCTCTCTATAGCTTTTTCTTCCTGCTCTTTTATCCACTCTCGTCCTTTACTACCCCTCTTTCATTCCCCTCCTCTGTTCTCCAGCGGGCCAGTGTAAAAGCAAGCGGGCCTGTAGTGAAAGATTAACAGAGTGCAAACCCAACTCACCTCTGTGGAGGAGAAAAGAAGAGGGGAGACAGGCGGAGGTGTTTATGACCCAAGGCAGGGTTTGCGCATGACTTGGCAAACCCTGTCCTCCCATCTCTCAGTGTGGGCCGGTAGGAGAGTAGGCAGCCATTGACCTTTGGCATCGGAAGCAGTTGGACCGCTCAGGATGTGAGAATGCTGCAGTTCGGAGGCACTAGGTATGTTTTCTTCAATGGGCTTTGGAGGTAATACATAGCTAGGTTTCAAAAAGTCATTTTCACATACCCCTCCTCCTCATATTAGAATTGTTAGAGGAAATGGATGTTTGTTAAAGAAACCGCAAATTCTTTAGCAGTTGCAGCTTGGGATAAAAAAATACATCATATCCACCTCTATGAGAAATTTGAAATATTAGACTCCACTCTATTTCTAAGAATATCATTTATTGCATATTTTCTATTTTTTCTATAATTCAAGAGACTGATTATTAGAGCATCTAGTTCCTTTAATTTCCAAGTATTTTTAACATTTTTGTTGATTTTTGATTATATCACATATCATATTTTTACCCTTTAATTTGTACAATTTAAAAACCAAAAACATTGCCATTTTTCTAGTCCGTGGAATGTTAAGGCTCTATTTTGAATGCAATTCCATCCCAGTTGCCCTTTGAAATGACCTGAGCCACATGGTACAGGTTAGGGGTGTTACTATAATAGCTGTACACTCAGAATTTGTGGCGTAGTACATCTGTCGCCTGTGTTTATTACTTTTCTCTAACTTGTTGGGAGTTAGTGAGGTCTTTATCCCAAGACAAAAGCTACATCAGCTGACATGGCAAGCAGATCTAAAGGACAGAGAAGGAGGTCCACGTGTCCACAGCTGCACTCATCACTCAGCTGTCCATCTTGACCCGTGACCTGTAGGGCTGTCCGCCGGCATCCATTGGCTTTATATTTCCTGCTATTGTCATCCTCTCTTGTCCTCACCTGGACCGGGCGCTGATACACAAAAGGTCCAGTCTGTCATCAAAACCAAGGGGTCACCGGGGGCCAGAGAGCCGAGGTTGAAGCCGTGCCCGGCCGGGGATGACCCCACCAGTGATGTCAGCTACCAGTTGCACCCCTGTGGAGAGGCATAGAGACAGAGAAAAAGCAGGAGAGAGACCTTCATTGGCTGGCACTTCATTCCAGTAGTGGTGACATTTCTTTTGTGTGGCCCCTGACAGACCCCGCCTCGACTCCTTCAGTGGGGTGGGTCAGGGAGTTAGCAGACAATGGAGGTCCCCCGTCCCAGATGGGAGTTGGAAAGATTGTCAACGTCGTGTCCACAATAAAGACGGACAGACCACAGCCTTGTCTAATGTGGCCAATGACCTCCTCAAAGGCCTAGAAATGGAGACGCCATACTGCAGGGATTACTTTCAACCCATATACAACTCACTCTCTTCATACACTCAAGGGTTTGCTGGGCATAGGTTCCCATAGATCTCTAGCAAAGCCATCATCTGTCTAGCTGTCATTACACAAGTATATGGGTAGAGAATATAAGCAATCATCTTTATTTCAGTGTGAGGAATCTGAGTTGCTGTTACATGAAAGGGTTTTGGAAAGAGAGTTTGGGCGGTTCAGTTAAAACAATGTTGCATCAAGCTTCCACTTTTAATGAGCAAGACTGTTGTTTGTGTTTGAGCTGGAATAAAAAAAAACAAGTTCTGGTTGGCGTAAGGTCAGTCCGGGCATGTTGTCAAGCAGGCCTGTGTGATGTAAGTTTCTACCAGAGTTGACAGGTTCATCAGATCTCCCAGACCCCACATTTGCCTCTTCATCGCCCCTACAACAGTCCTGTTTTGCAAGCAGGAGAGACAGGGGGATCTCAGTCTGTTTACCTTGGCAGGAGTAACCAGCCAAAAGTCTATCTGGCAGCTCCATTGTTTCTCTTTACCTCAGGGGTTTCTGTCGGTGGGCAGACACCTGTGTGCGGTGGGTGGAACTCCCATCCCACAACCATGTTCTCTAACTGTGTTTTTCTTCCTACCACCTACTTTTGCCGTCATCGTCATTGCTGTGTTTACTTGGTTCAGGGCACTGTAGGAGAAAACAAATAACTACATGTCATCTGTCTCTTTCATCGACGGCCAGCCTGTAATTAGTGCAAGCGCTGCGGTTAGCCTGAGACGCTGTCGTCTAATTTGTCTGTCTTTATCTAAAACATGTCTGTGTGGTCCCTTAGACCGTATACATGCGTGCAGCGAGATCGCCTGTGGCCTATGTGTTTGTGAGGTGTGTGTTTGAGTGTGCTTGATTGTAAATTATGAATTCTTCTCTCATGCACCCGGCCCTGTTTAGCAATCACTCAGATATGCATGACATGTCCTGACCTCAGCAGAATCTCCCAGCTGCTGTTACCGTAGCAGACGCACTCCCATCCTAGTTAGCTCCCAGGCTGGAAAGTACTTAAGATTATGTCTTATTCTTGCAGGAATGTGCTTTGATGAGATGACTGACGATGCTACCTTGTTACCTTCTACTTACTGTACAAACAAGTTATTCTCGTGTAAATATACTCTTATCTCTATCTCGCATTTTCTCATACAAGTCAGTAATTGGCTGTTGAGTTACATGCTTTCTCTCGTTTTGTGGTTCGCTGTTGGAATGGCAGACTTGCAACTGGCAGCGATCAGTATCACGCTCTCTCTTTGTTAATTGTCTCTGCTTATCCTTCACTGAGTCACAACTGCATTAAAACGCTCACAGGCTTTAATGGTAACATTCATTTCATAATTACGCATTTCACAGTAAGAGCTTGGCATTGCCATGTGGCACAGAAAGGGAGAAAGAGAGAGTTAAAACTGTCATTAAAAAGTCCCACAGACCTTTAAACGCACTTGTTGTTGAGAGACAGTTGCCCATTAAATGCTGCCTTTTTTAATATGGAAACAAGATTTGAGTTTGAAAAAGACAATGTGGTGAGCAGAGAGGGGGAGTGTATGGGGTTTGGACCTGTTTTACTAGTTGTCACGAAAACCAGGACATTCTTTCTGGTCAAAACCAACATCCCAGAGAGCTGATAGAGCATGATTGGCTGAGGATGTGTGGCAGGCATGTGAAACGAACTGCAAGAGCATAGCATTATGGGTCGGCGGAGGGTGTGGTCACCAAAAATACAGTTATTACAGTTTAGTTCATCTAAATCATGTTTGTTTTTGGTTTGCTCATTAAAACACACATTTGAAATGATATTTTGGATCTTCCACTGAAATAATGTACATGTGCTTTTTCAGTGTTACGTACATTCATTAAGCCCAATAAGAAGGTCAAGTATTAAATGTAAAAATCTATAGAAATACAAACAATTGTCTACACCTCGGTTTTTTTGTGTTTGATTTTTAACAGCAACTATATCACAGAAATAACTGAAGAAATGTATGCTTTGTTTAAACCCATGTACATTATACATGCATATACACCACATGCCCCATCATTCTCCCTTTTTCTCCACCTCATCTAACACAACCACACCACCTGGGCACCCCCCTTCTGCCCACACACCTTCACCCCCCTCCACTCTACACACACACACATCTTTCTCCCCTCCTCTGTTAATTATAACCTACACCGCTGGAACACTTCATTTCATATCAAGCATATTGTCTCTTCAAGGCTGGCAGGCAGGTCATAAATTATCCTGAAGGTGAGAATGGAAGTTGGAGGAGATAGTTATGAAAATTTCATCTGTCTGCCGTAGCGGCCGCAGCTGCTCCTGTCACCAGCCGTGTGCTGGAGGAATTACACCGGGTCAGCGTTTGTGTGTACGCGTGTGTTCTTCAGTTTGTGCATATGCGTATGAACACATGTGAACAGTTGCAGTGTGCACGTTTATACAGCACACACACATGCAGCTCTTTGTGTATCTGCAAATGTGTCCCCTCTGTGCGTGTCCCTGTGCGTGTCCCTGTGTGTGTCGCTGGGCCAGTGTGTGCAGAGGGTTGGCCAGGTAAGACCCTCCTGTCAGTGTGTGGAACATCTCTGGCGTCCCTGTCACCCCGGGGCCCCCGGCTCTGCCCCGAAGCAGGGAGACTAGGAGGGGGGACAAGCTCGCAGGGCGGTCCCCAAGCTGTCTCTGTTCATTACCGCTACAGAAATGGGACGTGGCCGGCAGGTGGCCAGACCTTTAGTCCTTACCTACTGTGATCATCTGCTGCTCCACTCTGTGTACGTGTGTCTGTGTGGGTGGGTCTGCAAGTGTGTTTGAGAATGAAAAAGAGTCCCATAACTTATGTATTCGAGCAGGGAAGTGCATATTTTATGTTTGACCTATGAATGTGTGTTGCGTCTTTGACACATTATTGCATAGCAATGTGCCAGTGCAGGCACATCACGTAATGGCTGTGCTTACATATTTACAAATGTACAGAAGTTCTGCATTTGGAGAAATGGGAGTGCTGCTGTGTGCACTTTTCCTGACAGAGCGCAGAGCATCTTTTCTCTGCAGACAGCCACTCCAAGTGGCAATTAGTAAGAAAAGAAAAACACAGTAACTCCCCCCTCGTCCCCTCCTATGTCAATCTGCAGTTTCCTGCAAAAATTCTATTAGGGCCAAAGTCCATAGCTGTTAATTACAATTCTAACTAGCTTGCCTCCTGACGAATGGATGACTTCAGCAGCGATGTAGGATAAAAGGGATATCAGCGATTTCACTTCCCTGTACAAAGGCAGCCTCTGAAATGGGTCATCAATCCCATAGTGATAAATGTCTGGTGGAGTAATGACTCTCTTATCGCCGCCGGATTACTGCAGATATTTGTAATTAGTGTAGCCACACAAGTCCCCGACAGATGTTTTTGAGGCGGCACAATATTGAAGCCTTGTTTTACTGCTAAATGGGAACTTTCTGCAAAGAATAGGGATAGTTAGAGCTATTGTAATGCGGCAGCCGAGACCCTGTTGTGTCAGTGGGAAAGTGTTCTGCTGCACACACACCTTCAGAAGTCACATGTCTATGGAATCACATGTACACACACTCACACTTCAGCTCATGACCTGATAACTAAATACACAGCCTGGTCCACCCTTCAGCTATTGAGCTCAGTCGTCACATGACTGTGAGAGCCAGGAGGCCTCCTCCTCCTCCTCCTCCTCCTCCTCCTCCTCCTCCTCCTCCTCCTCCTCCTCCTCCTCCTCCTCCTCCTCCTCCTCCTCCTCCTCTGCTACGCCAGGGGAAGTGAACGATTCACTTTTAACTTCCATTTCTCATGTTTTGGGTCGAGATTCACTAGCCGCCCTGACGTTTTTTTCTCCTTCCTCCTCTTCCAGTTCTCATGAAATCACAATGTGATGTATTCAGCCTGAGGTGTAGCTCTATTCACAATGCAGTTTGACACTACCAAGCCCTGCTCCCCTCTGCTTTCACAGTGCATCTGTACAGACGGACTGCTGACAAGTCTCTACCACTAACACAATTGTCCTGGCTCTAGTCGACAGCTACTTTGACTAAAGATGTTTAATACACACTTAAAAAAGGGAGGCCTGTGATCCAATTCTGTCCCCCTCCATAAATATCTTTAAATAAAGATATATGTACTCTAGAGAATTGATTCTTATGAACCCTTTGTGTCTAGATTTGGTTGGGGGATGCCACGATATACACTCACCTACCTACTGTCCCACACACACACACACACACACACACACACACACACACACACACACACACACACACACCACACACACACACACACACACACACACACACACACACACACACACACACACACACACACACACACACACACACAGGCTGCTCGCCGCTCACCGCTGACAGACGTGTAAGCAGATGCAGCCAGAACTGGTAATGGCAGGTGATTATAAGTGGCACACGTGCCAAACTAATTAAACCCCTGGGTTGACAGCAGCATTTGGTGGCACTGGCATTCTGGCATGCTGGCATTAGAATAATTGTAGCAGCACATTTCACCTGCGAGACTGCAGCTAACAAAGTCATTTATTTTACAGCAGGCTGCACTGGATGTTGCTACAGAGGCCTGAGTTAGCTTGCCTTAGCTTTGACATGAATGGCAACCTCTGGCACAGATGGGACAGCTTCTCTCCGTCTGTTTGAGACACATTTGTGTTCAGTTTAAGTTTAAACAGTTAAACATGGCAAAAATGGTTCAAGATATAAATTTTTGTTGTGTTGTAAAAACTTTACTTTTTCAAAATATTTAACCGATTCCCCAATATTTGACTTTTTTGTTTTGATTTGTTGACTTGTGATAGTGATACTAAATCTAAGAATAATAATATTATATTTATTATAATTTAAGGAAAGTATTATACACAATTTTAAAGAAATATCATACAAACAAAAAAGGAAAATTCTTTACCAACAGAATAAACATTACCTACAATAAAATACATGTCCAATACCAATACAAAAAATAGCTTGGGAAAAATAGGTTTTAGAAATAGATAGAAGTTTAAAAAAGTTTTTTTCAAGTGAGTTGAAGGAAAACAAACAGTCATCTGGTCTGATATCCTCAGGCAGGTTGACCCACCTCTGCGTGTCCCCTACTTAGGACACATTGCAGCACGCAGGCAGGAAGGAAGGAGACAAGGACAGGAGGACGGGTCCCTCAGTTCGTTCAGTCATCAGGTCATCACTTCTCCAGCTGGAGGGCTGGAGCTGTGAGCCCACCTCACAGAGGTCAGCGCTGTGCCAGGAGGTCAAAAGCTGCACAAGGAGGCCCACCTGCACACATTCTGTGAATCTCCACACGTACAACTATCTCTCTCTTTCCCACCTAAACACACGCACACCTGGATGGTTGAGTAAGAACTCTGACATACCTTCAGTTCTGTGGAAATTAGCCTCTAACCGACTTGACTGATTCATGTGATTGCCTTGTGCTGCAGGTGTGGCTGGGCCAGGTGCACACTGTGTGCATCACAAAGTGTGTGCACTCAAGGCGAATCAGATACAGTAACACAGAAGTGGAAGAGTGAGTCGGTCGTTGCATTTTGTCAGATAGATTTATGGGCTGTGGCATGGCATATCCTACGCTTTCATGTGATCTCCAACCAAGACCTTAGACAACCATTCTCTAGTATTTCCATGCTGTAAATCACAGTTGTGGCAAATGTATTCAGATATACGTTTTTCCTCCAATAGGCTGCACTGTCTAGTCCGCTTGCACATAATTGCCTTCTCAGATATCACTTGCGGAAACATCACATACACTTTTCAGGTTTTTATTGCACATGCACAGACTGTGTTCATTCTCGATAGCTACTGTGTTAATCTGGTTGTAGAAGAAGTGAAAAATCAGCTCTTTGAAGGCACAAGTAAGTGGCCGATGGCAGCTGATAGCTGGGGCTTAGTGGATCCTCATTATGTGCTGTAGCAAGCTGATTAAAACATTTGATTTGTTCCCAGTGTGTGTGTGAGCGTACAGTCAAGCGTCTGTGTGTGTCCTGTGCGTGCGCGAGAGTGCACGTACATACGCATGTGTGAAAGAGGAGGCCTTTGGGCTGCTGCGGTGTGTTATCTGTTTTTTCAACCTTGTCATACTAATTACAGTCCGTATTTACTTACATTCTCTTTTTGTTTTCTGCCCTCGATAGGCATCGGTGAGTGCCTCGGCCTAGGCTGTTCTCATTAACAAACTGATGATGTGTGATAGGTCTATCTAGTGATGATACAGGGAGCTTTTCCAAAAAAAGAGGTCATGATACAAATGTTGTCAGCTTTTTGCAACCACAAAGAATGATGCTCCTGTTATCAGTGGCGCTGTGATTGTAATTGTGCCAGTGAGTCTTGGTTGGGGGAATTCTCTACATCCGAATTAAAGCCGATTGAAAAAGGCACTACATTAACATAAATCAGAACACTTATGAAAAGCTTGCTTCTTCCAAACTTGAGGTAGGGATGATTAACAAGAAGAATAAAAGCTACACTTTATTTTGCCCTCTGAAAATAGGGATTGTTGTCTAGTTTTTTTTTGTATCACCGACATGAAGCATTCTGAGATTGTTTTATTCCTTGCTTATACAGGTCAGATACATTTTCTATTTCCTCATGTTAAATGGGCTCAAGCCAAACGTTTTCAATCAACTGACCGCATGTTTGTGATGTACAGTATTTGCATTTGTTTTCAAATAACATTATGAGGAGCTCAAGCAGCTAACAGACCGATTTGCAAGTCAGGAACAACTCCAATGGAACATATTTTCGACCCTTCTGTCTCTTGTTTCTAATGTGTCGCTGACTCCACGACGAGTTTACCAGTGTTGACCTTTGTCAAGTTACCGATCATGTTCGCTGCACGGGTCGCTCACCACATGTCACCCAAGAAAAGACGGATGGATCTGACCACACCCTGACTTTTTGGAAAGGCTGTTTCTCATTAACCAAATCCCTTCAGTTAACTAAACTGGTTACAGCACAATCAACAACATCATTATGCGAGTCCGTGTGTGTTAGAGAGCCACAGACACACTTACAATAGGATTAGTAAATGGTTAAACTGAACAGGAAGCTGTGTGAGGATGCATGGTGGGGTGAGCAGGGTAAATCACCGACAGCTGAGTTTTATATGGGAGAGGTGGGTGGTAGGGTTTGAATGGTTTTTATAAGAGTGCGAGTGACTGATTCCCAGACACAGAGCACAGTGCATCCTGAATGGGTAAATGGCATTTATTCAGCCGGTTAGTCTGGGAAAACATATGGTGCCATTTGGAGGCCCAGACTGGTGCACGCTGTTCTCCTGTAATTAGACTGGCCCAGCAGAGCAGCTACATAACTGCTTCATGATAACCGCCCTACTGTAGCCTACAGTGCTGCTGCCACACAGCCCTGGCTGCAGCACAGGACCAGGACACCGCATTACACATCCTGTTAACACACTGTACAACACCAGCGAACAGCAGTCACACCACAGCTCTGGCAGCTGTGCACCGAGGGCCAGACTTACCGGGATGTACGTGAAAGCACAAACAACAATACCTAATTCTATTTGTGTCTACTACATGCATTATAGCTTAGTCTGGTTTGCCAGAGCAGCAACTGGGAATGGGACTGGTGTATTCTGGGAAAGAAGGATCACTTAATACAGTGCAGTTCAGCAGTGGGTTTTCAGAAAAGAAATTCAATATGTTAGTAAAATTGTAATAAGTATTATGTACGAATCATTCATAGAGAGGTTGAAGTAGGAGTCGTTAAATACACTTATAAGAAAATGGCAAACAAATATGCAAGGGAAAGTAACTAGTAAAAAACTAGCCGCTGCTATATAAATGTCAAATCAAAGCGTCCACAGCAGCTCTTTGAATGTCAAGTTCAAGTTTAATGACAACACGCCTACAACCTCCCATCTACACTTGGGTTGGTCAGTAATGATTTCATATGTTATAAAACATTGCGTTCCTTTATTAGTAGTCCTTTTTCTTATTTGATATTTCTTTGCCACCTTCGAACAGCTGCCCTCTAATTCATTTGAAGAGCTCTCCTTCTTTGTTGTTAGTCAGAGATGTTTCACTGTTTATATGAAATGATTAAACACACAGACACAACTTGAGTTTAATAAACCTGCGCATATTTAAACATGAACAGCCAAATTGACAGTGTGGAGTTTGCATTTTCACCCATTGTTTACCTGGTTTTCCTGAAGAAAAATGGTAAACTTGAGTGTAGCATACATCTAGTTGTATACGTGTTAACCCTGTGATAGACCAGCAGCCTGACCAGGATATACCCCGTGCCTTTCCGAATGTACTCCGTGATAAACTTGTACTCCAAGTCCAACAGAATGCAGAATAAAGCCCTTTCATCTTGCAGTTAGCCATCACTTGCACCTGCTTTGTGCAAGATGGTCTTTCTTCTCCTTATTATCTTTGCTCTCTCCTGTTTTTAATCACTCCCCTCCCTCCCTTCCTCAGGATCAGAGGAGCAGATTGTGTGTCGGAGGTGTGGGTTGTGTTGGCAGGGCTGTGGGGGCGTCAGCTGGGCTGTTGTCCCGTCAGGGGGGAACAGGCTGGCAGCCCGGCGGGAAGGCCCTGTTAAGGATACACTGCTGGGAGTCGGACTGAGCCAGAGCCTGGTCCAAACCACACATACACACATACACATACACACACACACACACACACACACACACACACACACACACACACACACACACACACACACACACACACACACACACACACACACACACACACACACACACACACACACACACGAACATACACACTGGGAGGGATTGGTAAGGAAAGTGGTGGGGGTGTCCAAACCTGCGATAAAGACATTTCCTCCCTCATTTATAAAATCTGACACCAGCAGTCTGCCCTCTTCTCTTCCCTCATCAACTTCCCTTCACAATGAGAGACACACACACACACACACACACACACACACACACACACACACACACACACACACACACACACACACACACACACACACACACACACACACACACACACACACACACACACCGTTAACCTACAAGCTGTGGATTCTTTAATGCCAGATTGAAGTAAGCCCGGAAATAAATGTAAAAAAATAAATGTAGAAATGTCCCACTTTTCTGAATTTCAATCTAATATTTTTAATTTAAACTTACCTTTATTGCTTTCAACTAACCTAATACAGTTATATGAAATCTGTGACATAATACAATTAATGAAAGTCAACATTTCCGTTTCTTCAGTGTGTGGTTCCTCTAATCGCATATTTGGCAAAAAGAAGCAAAGCTACAATACAGCTTCACAAGGTCCTTCCAGAAACCTTTTTTTATACACAGATGCTACTTTTGTGTTTCTCCTAGTCAGTTAGTAAATCCATACATAAGATTTAAATACCTCAGTGGACTTGGCGGTCATTTAAGGGTAAAGCAAGCATTGTTGCATGTTTCTCTACACATTAAAGACTAATTATGTTCGACTAACACTCCCTCAACACGCACTGGTACAGTAACACACTGTCCTACATACGCTCTGTGTCCAGAAGGGGCTGTCTGCGTGGCATGCTATTCTCTTGTTGTCTGTTTAGCAAGTACAGCATGTGAGAGCACTGCCAAATTTGCATATGCCGCCATGTATATTTCAGCAGCGTTTAAGACACACATCACCGACAGTGAATTATGCATGGGGCTGGTACAGTGGAGGTGCTTGTTTTCTGCACTTGTGAAGGGAAATTGAACTGTGTTTTCTTCTGACGCTCAAGGCCCAAGGCCCATTAAAGCGCACGGAGCAGGCAGCCGCTAAATGGACTGGTGGACTACATGATATTCCCCTCCAACAAAGGGAGCCTGGCATAGAGGAAAGCATTCGACAGGTTATGACAGCTAGGTAATAGGATTCCCACCTCTCCAAAGGGACTGTCTGAGGTGCTGTTGTAGTATCCTTGTAGACCACTCCGTCTTTTTACATGTGAACGTGCATGTGTGTTTGTTAAATGCGGTGCTGTGGCAGAGATGAGTGACTGAATAATTCAAAACTGGCATGTCTCACAAAATGATGCAAACCCGTGCATGGATTGTCAGAGGGAGGAATAGAGTGTTGCAGTAAAGACAGCCTAAAAGGCTCTTATGCATTATAGACAAGCCTTTTGAAACTGTTTTCTCATATGCAAATGGAACACACACACAGCTGCAATCTCACCCCCGTTCACTGCAAATCCAAATGAGGCATAGGGCTGTTTATGTTATGTGCCGGAGAGGAGGGAACGGGTGTTTGGTCGAAGCACATGAAAGATACAATAAAAGGCACAATTGGCTGCTACCAATGTTTACTTCAAAGAATGGCGCTGTGGCTTCGCCTGCACGACAGCAGTTGTGTTCTTGTAAGCCACCTCTGGACCGAGGGAATAGACTGCGGAGGATGAGCATAATTAGAGATGTCATCTAAGACACCTATGCTCTCCCACTGCTCTATATTTATCCACTTGGCGGTCTCTAACAGGCCCCCGGGTCAACACATTGTGTCCCTACCTGTCAGCTCAGCAGTGGACGGGACATATGCGGTGATACCGACAATATGAAGCCACCTGCTAGTCTCTCCTCCTCCCCTCTCCTCCTCCCTTCTGCCTCACCTTGCCACTGGAAGCAATTCTGACTATTCATATATTCCTGTTACAGCAGCCTTGTTTAGCTTGGCTTAGCACCAGTGAATCTGCCATTTATAGAGTTCGTTTTGAGCCACCTCTGCGTGGCAAATGATGATAAGCCTAGCCTGTAATAAACAATCTCGTAAACAGCTCTTGCAGCTCAGCCCTTAATGGCCTTAGGGGCTTGTAAGAGCTTTATAACACATTTATTACCCCTTTAATAGCTGAGAAGCTGTGAGCCATAACATAAGCTAACACTAATTTAATTTCCTGACATATATGTTATCTTTAGGTTTTGGTTATGTTGCCAACTTGATTGATTTCATACCTAGTCTTCTTCAGGGGGTCTTGCTTAATGCATTGGGACACCAAAGGGAAACTACATTCAACACTTGCCTCAATTATTTTGCCACTTGGTATTCAGTGGTAAGAGAAGAGGAGAAACCATTGCTTTGTTAGCCAAGAGCACACATCCAGAGAACAGACGAAAGGGCCAGCATGGGGAATAGAGATATTTGATGTTGAATCTCCCCCTATTTACAGTAGGATGCCTGAATAAACGTGTTCAGAAGCTGGAGAGAAGCATTATGACCCATAACCCTGAGGTATTTGAAATGGAACAGCAGGACTTAGTTTGAAAAAGAATAGGAGATGTGCTCTGGGCTCACTGTTTATACCTTGATGTGATTTGGACTGAAAATATGAAAAAGCTGTTTATCTGTTCTTTCCCTTTCGTCCATGGCTGAAAATGGCTGGGTTTAGGAACAGATACAGTACACTGACTGCACGGCTGGCAGCGGCTGGAAAAAAGGATTTCTCCTCTTTTGTTGTAGTGTCTGAATCTGGTAGAAAAGGATTCAACAAGTATTTATATGAACGTTTACGTCTTATCTTTAGCTATATACACATTTTGATATTATTTTTGAAGGATTTTATATGCATGTTCTTTACAGATTTTAAAGTGCCCTCTCTGCAACATTTTCCCATTATGGTTTATTAAACTAACTCTAGGGCCTGGCTATCTGCTTTTAGTTTCAGTACTTCTTTCTCCAAACACCAATTTCAACCCTTCCTCAATTATTCTTTTGTCTGAGAAGAAGTAAGGTATCAATCTTTTATGTTTTTTGAAAAATCTGATGAGTGCTATTTGCCGGATCTCCTGCTCGACAGAGATTGTGGAGCTGGAGAGAAATACGAAATTGCAGAGTAAATCAATACTGGGCCAGTAATGTTAGGGGGGATCCCCTTTCAAAGAGCAGCGCTGAATTTGTACGCCTTGTGTTTTTGATCTCTTACTGTAGTCATTTCATTCCAAGCACAGTTGTTATCATAGTTGCTGTTGTTTGTATGTTATTTCAGCTTCTTTCCCAAGTAGCTATTTTGCAATTTGGACAAAAATACAATTAAAGGCCCATCTGTTTTCAATGATCCTAACGTCAGACAGATGGGGTCTGTCTATTGAAGCCATACTCAGATCCTGGCAGGTTAGAGGCTTCGCTAATGAACATGCTAAATATGCGAGCAGGCTGATTTTATCATAACAAGGCCTGTATGGGCTAGAATGGATAAATGTTCTTTTTCATGAAGTTAAGCCTTTGCACTTTAGCCTTGGCGATAGTCCGGGAAGAGTAAAGTACTCATGTTTATAGGTATTCGACTTAAGTTAAGTACGTTTCAGTTGCATTTGGGATGCCAAGTCTCATGAGAGTTAAAGTAAGAAAAAAGATCTCAACACGATTGGAAGCAATGTGTCCAGTATTCCACAGTGGCGATACAGTACGCATATAAAGCACGTTTTCTGCAATATTGTTTGACTGATGACACAACAACAATTTATTTCCTATAGCACATCACTTCAGAGTACCATGAAGGCATGTTTTCTGCATGAGAATCCCCAGTCCTGAACGGGCCCCTAACCACTAAACCTGACAATGTTAGTTAGTATTTTGTGGGACATGCAATCCTGATTCTGGTTGAGCTCTCCCGGGCCACTGTAAAGACCACAGTACTTACAACCTTTGAGGAGTCATGGGATTTGTCACAAGCTTTCACTTTCAAACTCCTCACATTAAGCTTCAAACCACTGACCCTATGCCTGCCCAATTATACAAGTCAAAGGAAATCTCACAATCTCACACTGATCCCTTATGCATAGCTCATGTATGTACTGTAAGCAGCTTAGCCACAATCATGTATGTTGAAGAGTTGTCGTCATTCTTCCAGTCTGATCCTGTTTCTTTCTGGCCAACACAGCAGTAGTCAAGCAGAACAAAGGAAGTGCTTTTTTGTACTTAACTTTTTAGATACATCAGCTTCCAGAATTGCTACTAAAACTGCGAAAAGTAAACAGGTTAATCCCATAGCCTTAAGGTAATAATATATCATACGGACAGCTGTCCGAAAGTGTTTAGGTAATTGTAACAAATACACTGCCCCACCCCTTTCTGTCTGTGGGGGACACTTGTGTGAATGTTAGACAAAGTCGGATCAGGTTTTGTGGGGACTAAGACAAGGTCTGCGAGTGATTGATCACACCGCGTCGAGCCTGATGGACTCAGGTCTTCACTGAAGAACAAGCACACACCCACTCCTCTAGCCTCCCAAGCATGCAAGCACAAACATTTCCAACACAGTTATTTTACCTAAAAACAAGCCTGAGGGCTCTGACCAAAACACTTCTAATATAGGAAAATGGAGCTGCTTTGAACTTTGGTGTTTTTGATAACTACTTGGTATGCTTCCTGGACGATAACCTGTGGGCTTGGCTTCCCAAGCTTTAATCCCTTTGATTAAGTGCCAGGGCAAGATAACTCGGCACTCAATAGGCCCTTTACCTTCCTAATATCCCCACTGTCCTGGGCTTGAAAGCACCAGTGCTTTCAACTCTCAGTAGGTGCATTTTTAGCCCTCCCTAGACTCCTCTTCATATAGTTGTTTTCAAAGTTTGGGCCAATAACCTCCTTCCTGTCTGTGCCCTCTCCCTTGTCCCTCATCCTGTTTTAGGTCAAGATGTCCTCTGTTATTTTTGCTCTGTTTATGCATTATGATTCATATCAGCACAAGGGTGTACGTGGTACAGTGTCGTGCCTCCTTACCTCCCTCTCAGCTGTGTGGAGCTGACGGCAAGGCCTTGGCCTCCACAGATTAGCTGGGCTCAGAGGAGAGGAACAGTTGCTGGGGTAATTATGCTGAGAGTTGTGGGTTGCCAGATGCAGGATGAGACTAGGGCCTTGGTTTCATACTGGTGGATCAACCCTAGAAAGCTGCAGCTAATTGTGCATACAAGGTTTAACCCACCACAAAAATCCAATCATCACAACCATCTTCCAGGTCATGTTGAAGTATGCAACGGTTCCGTCACACTGTCTCTTGCCAGAATGCTAAATGAAGTATATTATTATTAAAATCATGTCCAACTGAACAACTTTATGTATGAGTGTTACAAAAGTTGTCAAAGACAGTGTATTATTTACAGACTGTGATCAAATGTATATTGAACTACATTGTCAAACCATTTACTGTTTGAAACATTTTGAAACAATTATTATTCATTTATAACTATTTATTTTTAAATAATAACCAAGCATTCTATTCCATGACACCAACTGCATTTTGAGATTCAGGTTACAAAACGGTTTGGCTTTTGGCAAACGTGTGTTTATGGCCCTTAAATTCAGAAGACGTCTTCAGAGTCATAAACCCATCTCAGTCAAACCGCTCAGTTGCATTTGTACATAACTGAAGCTGTGCTGTATCTGTGGAAGTATTTTTCTCATCTGTTTGTGATTCATACATATTTGAAGTGTATCTGGATCTGGGCCCAGAACCAAGCATTTGTTTTGTGCAACTATTTTTCTGCTTTTTTATGGGGAATTGTCATAAACCTTGAAGAGTAAATGAGCTTGTTTGGTAGGAGAGAAAACCTCAGACTTCGAATAACTGGCTCATATTTACTGCATCTAGCTCTTGATGCCTGTTATGATTGGCTCTGCGTTTCTCGGAAAGAGCTTTTGTTATGTATCTCTCTGCAGCTGCCCAAAGACAGCCGCTGGATTTTGATGCAGATAGAAAACAAGACACTCTCTGAAATTGGCTGACCCTTCCCGGCACTCTGTACCCTCTCTGCCCTCACCGCAGAGATATGAGGGCACTCTGACATTCTTCCGAGGCATCTTTTGTTGTTTCTCATGGGTCAATTCTGCCCAATGTTATTCCCTGTGAACCCCCTCCGCTCATACTAGGGTTGAACGATTAATACATTTTAAATCGAAATCGCGAATTGAAAATGATGCGATTTCTTTTAACATTTTTAATTTATTTTTTACAATTTTGTTGTTCTTCTTGTGCGTCAGTCATCCACACCAATCAGAAGTGCTGTGCTCCACATGTACCAGCCATTGTTAACCAATCAGAAGTGGCCCATGATAGAAGGTGATAGACAGATTGATCCAATCATCTGCCAAGTATTTTTGAAAGTGCCTGCCCTTTCCAAATGGCTTCCAATGGAGCTTTAGATGGTTTGGTGAAACCATCTGAGTCAGGTTAGTAATACTCCATCACATGTTTCTATTACAGGGTGAGTCTTAAACTGAAGCTCGACTTTAAAGCAACCCAACGGAAGTTTCATGTAAGTTTAGTTCTTTCACTCGTAGCTCGGGCTGCGGGGGTGCTAGAGACGGGAGCATGTTGATGCGACCTTCCTAGCCGGAGATATGGCCGATATTTATTTTACAATAAACTTCCGTTGGGTCGCTTAAAAACAAATATCGCAAATCGAATCGCAATATTTGTCAGAAAAATCGCAATTAGATTTTTTCCCAAAACTAGTCCACATCTAAATCCAGAGCATTGCAGTTCTCCTTCACACACATCAAATACAGTTAAAGGATCACAACTGGGACCATATTTAGATATTTGCTTACATTCATAATCTGAGACAGTGGCTTTAACCAAAGGGCTATAATGGCTGTTTTTCTAACTCTAACTGTTTTCTAATTCTTCCGTTTGCTGTCATTATTTCTCACGGCATCCGTCTTTAAAGTGATTTATGCCTTGTTGATGCTGCAGATTAAAGTCGCAGAGAGGAGAATTTGAAAGCATAAACACGTAGAAAGACTTTAATGTGGAGACTCCAGAGCTACTGTGTGCTTTCTTAACTAAAAAATATATATATATAATTTATAGCCATTACTGAACAAAACATTTGCACATTTGGGTAAAGTACATCCCTAGTACTTTGAACGATGTCCAAAATAGCCCATATCAAACAGACATCGCTGCAATGATTGTCAATTACCCACGAAGGCAGATTCATTAAGAAGCCTTGGAAATCAAATGAAAAGGTAAAGATGGTGTGGGTTGCTGATTAAGATATGTAAGTTATCATTGTCATTTCATCAATCGATTGGTGAGTAGCCCTAAGAGTTGTAAAGACCCCTCATTTATGCCCAATATCTTATCTACAACTTTAAAACAGACGTACGTTTCGTTGGCCTCTCAGTCGTCCCTTTGTGGCATTCATCCTGTGCCATGCCATCACTCTCCAACACCAAAGCAATGTCCCATATGGCATCTAAATAATGTAGAAGGGTAAGTCATCCACCATGGCAGATAGCAGTGTATGAGTGCTCGTTTACCTGTGTACATAAATATGTGCAATATTCAAGATGGGCTCCATTACTTCTGCAGCAGGGTATCCCTTAACTCCTATATTTTTTAAATTATTTATTTCATGAACAGTATATATATTTTGTTGGGGGTTATTGGGGCATGAATAAGCGCGTGTCACGGCCTTTTCACAATCCCTTATGAGCAAATCCCACCCCCATCCCTGCCTTGCCCCCAGCAGGCCCAGCTCAGAGTTCTTCTGATAGCCATGAAGGGATTTGGGCTGGATGGGCAGACCCTGACTGGGCTGATTGCTTTGAATGGCGTTGGCTAAAGCTGCCTTTGAAAGCAGGGGCGTTGATGAGCGCCTTCTCAGAAGAGCCTGTGTAGTCACTGCCTCTGGGAGGGACCCTCTCTAATACCCCGGCATAAGATATACAGGAAGAGGCAGGGATCACTAGTCACCCCCAGCCATACACGCACACACACATACATATGCACACTTTGACAACAACAGAAAAGTACTTTCAGTAAACTTTTTGACTCTTACTTATGTTGCCTACTAGTTGACTGATATGTAAGTCACTCAAACTATACGATGCAATGACTAATTTTACCCTACCGTAGAGGGGAGTTATTCATAGTATTTAAGTCCTCACTAAATTTGATGAACAGCATGCCGCACATCTTTCTATTTGTGCCGAAAGCTCATTTGAGAATACTCTGTGTGCAGCTTGCAAAGGCGGAGGGAGGATTTCCGTAGGAGTATGTGGCCTTGCTTGTTTTGTTCGCTGTTTCACCTTGTCCTTTTGCTCTCATAAAACACCTTGAACATGAGAGAAGACAAATTACAGCTTCAGACGCAGGTGTCCCGGTGCGTTTTTATCTCTCAGCAGGCCCCCAGGGTACATTACCTGTGTTCCACAGGGCTGGCTGTGACATGGGAGCTGTCACTGGTGGGGCCCCTGAGGCCCAGACTCTAAACAGGGTGGCCTTCTCTGTTTGATGGCCTGTCCCCTGGAGCATAGAGCTCTGAACTTAGGATGCGTCCGCACCCAGCACCCCTGACCTCAAACCCAGTAACCCCTTGACTTTGCTCTCACCTTAGTCATGGGAACAGACATGTCCACCATAAGCACCTTGGGTGATAACATGCAAACATAAAAGCTATACAGCTTCATGCTCATTAGGGTGATTGGTGCAAGTTGAGGCACGAAGGCATCAGTGCTTGAGACTACACATCTTTACTGTGTTCATATGGAAAATTCCTTGGAAACGCTTGTTGATGTCAGTAAACCTTGTGTCAGAGAGTTTGGGATACGTGCTTGTCTTCCAAGGCAGTCGAAAGGCTTCAGGCGAAACAAGCTCATTTTGTGTGAAAGACAGAGAGACAGAAGGGGGAAAAGAAGTAGCAGTAAATTACTGATAAGTGACAGAGAGAGCAGCTTATCGTCTGACAGCATCAGTGTGGAATGAACGAAGGCCTGATAGGTGTGAGTTAACCCTTTGACACATCTCATAGTGAAGGTTAAGGTGAGCGAATCTCACAGAAGACGCACCTAAGAACAGCCGTGGAAAGAAGAGAGGCGGAGAAGGAAATGGGAAGGATGGCAGGAGGGGAGTGGGTGGTGCATACAGCGTGCCTGGCTTTATTTTCAATTGCAGTTTACGATTTTTCATGGTCATGTCTCCCCTGCCTCCTTTTCAAAATAATCGTGTGTCGGTTTTTGCAAGTCTGGCCGCCTTTCATTTCAGAGGTTTGTTTTTGAAAAGGTTGCTATTATAGCCAAATGGTTTCTCTGCTTCTCTAAACACGGCAAGGCATTAGGCAGGGCTCCGGTTTCAGGGCCTGGCTCTTAATGAGAGACCCAATCACACAGAGGAAAAAGACGGATCAGTCCTGCTACACCAGACCCAACCTGTGGTTTACATCTTGAAACATAACCACACTCATTCGTTCTCTGTTTTTCCCCTTTTCTTTTCCTTCCAATTCATCGTTCTCTCCACCTCCTGTCATGACTCCGCTCTTTTACAACCAGACTTGATCAAAGTTGATTTTGCAGCTGCACTGTTCAGCACAGATCTATAAATAAATCCGTTAACACCAGGGCCAAAATCTGGCCTGACAGCTCGCGTGGATTGCATGCGTGTTGCTAAAATACTTTGTTTCAATTCATACCGAGGGAGGTTTTTCTCTTCTGCTGCTTACAGCAACTATAAGTCAGAGCCGTTAAGCAAAGATATTTGAACTGTCGACTACCGATCCACCCATGAATGTCACAGCAGGGAGATACCAAGGGTGTTCAGGTGTTTAAGAGACTATAAAATAAATAAATAAGGGAATTGTGGGAGTGCCCTCTTACTATAAAATGTGTTTCCCACACTGTCATTAAGTCTGAGGCCAATTAAAATAAGTGTTTCACTTATTCCATCGTCAGCTCACCCACAGCTCAAACGTATAAATATAAATAGTGATACATATGACTAGACTTTTTTCCCGGTGAAATTTGTTACATATTTGACTGCTAGATTCAGTGGGCATCACTATGGGGTCAGTACCAGTATAAACGGTACATCATGTGTCAGTGTTCCTCTATGTGTTACAGGCATTACTCAGACAGATTTTAAAAACATACTAGAAACTCCAGACTCTCCATTTCTCTCTCGTAGGTTAAAATGATGAAGCAGTCATACAGTTTTGGGACTATTGCACATGTTCTGCCCTAATTAAAACATTCCCAACCTGGGAAGGACATGGGGAAGGTGGACATGTCTTAACACAGATTAACATTGCCTACAGCAAACTCATTCATGTTTCAATCAAATCAAATTGGCCTTGTTTTACAGTAAGTCTGAACACATCTTTTGGCTACTTTACACTTCAAAGTATCAACCCATTGAGTACCGTGAGAAATATATTTCTTTACTTAAATCACAAAATTAAAGGTGGGGTAGTTAAGTTTGAGAAACCGGCTCGAGATGCACTTTTTGTTATATTCCATGGAATGCTCTTAACATCCCGATAGCAATGAATATCTGAAGTGCTTTGACAACAAATACATAAAAAAATCTCATCAGTGGAAGCCGTGGCGCTGTATAAAGCACGACCAATCATCTGAGCCGGCCCGGCTAAAATAACTGGATGGCCTACCTGCCTGTCAGCTTTCCATCTGTGCACAAACTTATCTCGTGTCCTCATTGGTCATGTGCGCGTTCTTGTGTGTTGGAGGAGGGGCTCTGTAAGGAAGTGGCAGATTTGTTCCTGTTGTGTATTTTCAAATTCTAGCGCACTCGAGCTGGTTTCTCCAAAATTACCTACCCCACCTTTAAGTTTCTGTTTGCGAGTGAGTTTTGGGATGGTGTGGAGGCTACAGTATTGCAGCTGTGATCCCAACTCCTGCTGACCCCAACCCTTCCTCCCATGTTCACACAACTCTCCTGTATTTGCTCTGTGGACGTTTTCTGTTCAGCACTATTGAGTCACAAGACCCTGTCAGCAAGGCGGTGTCTTTGACTCCTGTAAAGCTGTAGTGGAAGAGAGTATGGAGAAGAAGAAAACGAGACGGCGAGCAGTATGCAGAGTCCTCTGTCACTGCCAGCAGACACTTTTCTGTCTTCTTGCAGTGGGGACTATGATTTATGGAGGAGTCTCCATGTTGTAAGAACCTGAGCAGGATCACTCGCTTCGGCAGGAAGAGAGAAGAGGAGAGAGCAGTCTCTGTCCCTGGTGCTTCTCTTACTCACCTATCTTCGCTGTTCTTATTTCAATTTCTGTTTATAGTTTTGACGGATTATGAAAAAGCAATGCCGGATGGATACCTTCTCTTTTTACCCCCTTCTGTTCTCTTCCCTATTTTTTCAAAGTGAGTGATTGTTAAACAGTTTATGTATTCTCTTTTTGCCTTTGTGTTTATTGGAGGTAGTGAATTAGGTTTGAAAACATCACCGGAGGTTGTGTTTGAAACTTGAAAGGAAGCCCCCATAGCAAAAGCCCCCTCCTTCTCGCTCTCTCTTTTGCTTGCTTTCTCTCTCTCAGTCGCTAGCACACAACCTCACACTCTCTCAGCACAGTTGTCACACTGTGGCGCCACTATCTGCACATTATTAGTTATTACTTTATCGGCTCCCAAAGCTGTCAGAAGACACCCTCCTGGAATATACAGCAGGCATAAGCCATCAGTCCTCATTACGTTAGACTCGTGTGCAATTTACACCCAGCTGCCGCTCACACACGCATGACAACATGCTAATGTGTATGTGTTTTTCTGAGTGTGTGTGTATGCAGATGACAGGGCTGCACACATATGATATGAGCACACCTTTGAGGGAATGCACTCACATGTATGAACGGGGCAGGGCTAATGTGCAACACGATAAAAGCAGCCACCGAGGCCTTCATGTTTGCGTTTGAAGAGAGCTAAGGCTTATGTTTTTTCATACTGCTGCTCCGAGCCACCAGGAGGCAAAGACAACGTTGGAAAACCGCCGCTCAGGACAGCTCAGGTTGTTCAACACAGGTGTGCGGTAAAAGCCCTGGAGGCACCTGAGGCAGAACAGGGCCCAGCAAGTCAGGATGGGTGAATTACTGCGTATCCCAGTGATAGCGATCAACACATCACCTGAATAAAGGTGTGTGAGGGAGGTGGAGAGGTTGTAAAACAAATTAAAAATAGCATCATATCAACATAATGAATTATGTTTTGATTCAGCCCTTGCATATTTCGCCTGAGGTGGCTGTCAGGAACAGATGTAGGAGTCAGGTTCTCACCATTATTGTTTGTGTTGGAGTATAAAGATTGTGCAAATCAGACCTCCTGCACTGACATGCCGTTGGATGCGTATTACCCAGTCCTGCTGCCAGTGACTAACCTCTCCACTGTTTGATCTAGCAAAGTGGCCACATTAGCACTGACTAATTCCCCCGGCTGTGGGTTTGGAATCCGCACACGTTCTTGAGGCCTGCTATGATTGTAACAATTGAGTCAAGTCTTTGAATCCGCCCACTCCTCCCCACATGGTTCTTCTTATCGTGCATCAGTCGGGCACATGCCAGTCTGTCAATCACAGGACTGGTACCATCCCAAAAGTGGGTTATGTCTTTGTTCTCGCACATTTCAATTATTGGGGAACATTAACAAAGTGTCATGAACAGTACAAAGGAGTTAGTTATCTTAAACAGTGCACATCATCATTTAAAGGATGACTCAATTAATAATGATCGTGTTTTTTTGTTTTGTTATGTCACTTAAAGCTGATGTTTAGACAGCAATAAGACATTAGTTATACAGCAATAAAGCACAAAGCAGAGTTTTTCGTAATGCTTTCTGTGCAGATGTTATTATAATTGTTATGGAGGACACACTCTTAAGACGGTCATGAATATAACATTGCAGCATGCATCCCTTTGAAGCAGTGCTGTATCCAAATGTGGTTATTGCAAGAGAGACATGTCCCTATTTGTCTACTCCTGCATTATCGAGTGAACGCAGGAGTTTGGATGGCCAGCAGCAACAGGAAGGATTTGCTAAGTTGCTCTCGGATAGCAGAGCCTCCATCTCACATAATGCTAAACACAATTATGCAAACTTTTTTTTTGTCTTCAATGAGAACAACGCAAAATAATGGCTGTAATATATGCCCTTACCTCCAGCAAGTGTTTTGTATGCAAATGAGGTGTGATTTCAGGGACGGAGAGGCGGAGTGTCTCTTGCATCCATCTTTTGTTGCCAGGCGGATTAAGGGAGATCTGTTATGGTTTGTTAACATGGGAGCTTTTGATTCGGATAGAAACGAAACCATGTGTAGAATTAGATTAAAGACAATGTGTGGTGAGTGGCGGCTCAGGCATGTGCTGGACTTCACCCGCCCGCACGCTCACCACTGTGTGGGCCCATTGTTTGGCCGGCTTCTGTTGTGAAGTGGGTTTTCGTCCGGTTTTTGTTCTGTAATGGGCTATAATAACTTATATAAATCACAGCGCCTGAGCCGGAGCTCCACAGTTCTGGCTTGGCATTGATGGAAGGCCTGGTTCTCCAGAGGACTGGTGAGCAGAAGGTATTATGTGTGCGGAGGGAAAGTTTGAAAGTCAGCGGGTTTTCGGGTTTGACAGTGTTGTTTTGTTTTGCAAAAGGAAAAAGCCTGAGGTTTTTCTTCTGTGGAGGAAGGTCAAACAAAGAGGAAGGCAAGCTTTGATAGTGATCTACAAACACTGTGTTATACCAGGACAGGTGAAGATATAACACATATAAAAGGGAGGTACATTTGTGTGAATATCTTCCCTGTCTTTTGCCTTGCCTGAAGGGCTGTATTTTGATATCAAAAAGAAAATGAGAAAAATAATGCTGCAATACAAAACCAGGCTGTTCTCATTAAAAAGGGCATAGAGACATCAACAAAGGGAGAGAACTAATGTGTTCTTGGAAACTGTGCTTGTGAGTGTGTTGTTAACTGATCTTACGTGAGGCTGTGTGATAATGTGAGGGGATGATAAATGAAGGAATCAGGAATTAGTAAGAGCACTCACCGTGTTCATTACTAGTCAGTGATGTTTTGTCAATAGCAGGACTCGCATCATCTTGTAAGCTTTGGGCGGTGCATTTAGTTACACTGCAGGGAATTGTCCGTAACCCTGTTTTACATTGGAAATAGCCCAGAGGAAAAGGGGTAAGAGGAGGGAGAGGAGGGGGTGCAAAGACTATCCACTGATTAATTATGCACATCCCTGATTGTGACATGCTATCTGCTGCTATTAATGGGCAAGGATAATCACTCTGGATTGTATTTCCAGACTCCGTCTTCAGAAGTGTATTGTGTCCAACATCAGTCTTTATTCCAGACCGCCGCAATTTAGAGAAGAACTTCATTTGCGACTGTTGTCGAGTCTCCAACTCAAGAAAAAGGACGAGGGGTTGCTTTAAATTGTCAGCCAAGTTAGAACAGGAAGCTGTGATATTACTGTACACTGCTTGGGGTTATGAAAAATAATTAGAGATGTGTGCGGTAGAAAAGAATATGTGTTTTGAGGTGCCATATGAAAGTCCACAGCTTTCATTGTTTGAACTTTTAATTCAGCTCTAAATGAGTGTCATTATTCTCACTCACACGTGGTGTTATTGTGGTGGGAAATATACGAGAGCTTGAAAGAAATATCATTAAAATGTTAAATATGAGTTAATGAAAAAGCAGCTGATTTTTAGGCATTATCAAAGCTGCCACAGAGACACTTCAGGTGCAGTATTTGCCATGAAATGTCTTTCTGTAAATGTAAATGTCTGTTTTATGTCATGTGCGTAATAACTCTGCTTATTAGAGGGAAGATATACAGAAGATAAATGGACGGTTTATTCCCCTTTTTATCCAATTTCAGCACATTTCTTTCATTACAAACTCAAACCTTATAAAAAAATAAAGTGAAATTGAGCCCAGCTTCTCCTTTATTTTTTTTGCCATCTCCAAAAGCTTCCCTGGCAGTTTGTCTAAAACCTGAAATGAAACGAAGAATGTAATTAGAGGGAAGGGAAACTTTTAAGGGGGAATTTCAGAATGCCGAGCAATCAGAGCCTTAAAAGCAGCTTTTGGTCCCCCATCAGAGAGACTCCTGCCCAGCCACAGACACACAGTGTGAGGGCCCCCTTTCCACAGACACACAACGTCTTACTGTTTTGATTCTACCTTCTATGGAGTGTGCATTGCTGCTGTCACACCTCCCCTACATTAACCTCACTGTGTGGCTTCCAGATCCAAGAGGAAACCACAATATTCAGGCTGCTGGAAAGGGGAGCTTGGTGGTGGGTGATGGGACAAAGTAAGAGAGAGGAAAGAAGATCAGGTGTGAGAAAACGGAGAGACCGGGCGGGACAAATGCATGAAAAATAGCATGAAAAACTCTGTCCTTTGGTTCTTTCAGACCCATTGGCGAGGCTAAACAAACAGTGAATGCGTTGGAAAGACACATTAACTGTAACTGCCCTTGATCTGGCAGTGTTTAGAGTGCTGTCGGCATGGCTAATAAACACTTCATTTAGTTTTAATGGTGCCGGCGCCTCTCCGCAGCCTTCAAAAGTACCCTTTATTTGGGTCATTTACGGCTCTTCCTCGAGGAGCACCCGAGGGACGGCAGATCCAGTCCACATCTCAGTCTGCCGGAGCACTCTCGGCCTGGGGAAAATTAATAGGGCTATCAGGGAAAAATAAATAAGTGATGGGCTTTACCCCTGCCAAGCAGCCCTGAGAGCTTATTAAGGCAAAGTGAAGGGAGACGGGGCAGCAGAAAAAGAGATTTTAATATGAATTTGCCACCTTTTAATGTAGGGCCAGACTCGTTCCTTTCTTGTCCTTTTTCTTTTATTACATTTCCTGTGCCCGCTCTCCTATCTTCTTCTTGCTTTGCCTCTGTGTTACTCTTCTACAGTAATTGTAAACACAGCAATTATGGATTGTGTGAGACTTAATTATAGCTTGTGCAGCGCCCTGGGGGAGCTCTGGCGGAATGCTGCGGCTGATAAAAACGCCAGCTCATCAGCACCCCTCCAATGGTGGCGAGCCCCAGCGAGAGTGGACCAAAGGGAGCCGTTCCCCCAGGGCCCTCCCAGCCGAAGGACCAATTAGTATTAGCCGGGAATTAATCTTAACGGGACACAGCCACTCAAACAGGTCCTCCCAAGGTGAGGGGGAATTAATTCCTTATTGGTTATTGCGGCTGTTGTCTTTTAGGTCATTCCCGACTCAACGCAAGGGCTTAGGCGTCTCGAAAGACCCAACCGGCCCGCCGCTGACATGTGTTCTTCGGCACGCGTCGTATCGAGACACGAGTTATAGGAAACTCCTGGATTGGGCAAAAAAAGCATATCGAATTAGAGGAGAAAATGTGCCATCACATTTTTTACTGTTGATATTTGCTGCTGCTCCATTTATCCTTTCCTGGAGAGTCGTTTGGAGGGGGTACGAATTTAAGGCAGCAGCCAAAACATTCTAGTAACTGCTCCTTGTATTTAGACATTCAAAGCCCGGCCCTGATGTCAGATCCCATCAGGAGGGGGCTCATATAGTGATCCATGCCCAGTTTGAGTATTGATTTCTGGGGAGCATGGCTCCATTAAGGTCCTGCCCGGGGGTGTGGAAGGGTCAGCCGGGGAAGTTGTGGGCTGCCGTGACCCCAGCTGCAGTTTACAATCGATTAAGTCTGACTGGGAAGGGAGAGAGTCCTGGGGAAGTAAGCACAGGGCCCCACACGCGATTAGGCTACATTAGCCCTCTGGTCAGAGCTGTTCCAGGGGTTGCAGTAAGTTAATTAGCACTTTCTTATGATATCAGTGATGACAGGGGGAAAGCAGCTAGCATTGATTCGGCTATACTCCATTTCAGCCTTGGAGACCAACCACAAAAGCAGTGGATACTCAACATCCCTCCTTCTAATCGTGTACGTCACTACCTGGAAACGATTAGCAAGCACTTACTAGTTATGACCGCTAATAGGCTAACGGGAGGTGTTGATCTTGATACTTCTTTTTGTCCTTTTAAAAACGGATGATCGTTAGAGGGATAATGGATTTGCGTGTATGGCTTTTGATCGTCTGCTGTTCGACTGTCTGACAATACCCATACATAAACACGTGTTTTTGCTGTGACTGCTCATTGTCTAGGCCCTCTTTCTCAAGAGAGAACACAAAGAGCCTGCACTAATTTCTTATTTCGGCGATTAAAGTGTAAAGGTGTCAGAAGATGATCTTCTTTGTCTCCCTCGCTTACCGCATAACGAACATCTCCCCGTCTCATCGTGTCTCTCCAGTAATCCCTTTGTTGTTTGCCTGCCATTTTCTTTATTTTGCCTCCTGCTCTGTTTCTTGTCATTCTTCTTAACGGTTCCATCTCCATCTTTCTGTCTCTCTTGCGCTACATCTTTCCCTCTCCTCTACCCTTCTCACAGTACTCCCTTTGTTAAATGAAAGGTTTGCCAATAGATCACTCGCATTCTTTGTTCCTTCGCTCTCAATATTGTTTGTTTTACCGGCAGCTAAACTGCATTACACCTTATTTTTCTCTCCGTCTGTATCACTCCATTCCTCCTGTCTGTTTTCGCTCGGGGCCCAGCCAGGCAAGTGAACAGCGATAGATGAAACACATTGTCTGTCAGCCATGTTGGAGGGAATTAATCACAATTCAGTAAGTGCTCTGATGCAGATTCAGAGATGCTTGTTAGAGATATAGCCATCAGGTGTGTCTGATCCGTCATGCTGTGGCAGCAGCCTGGGGCGGGACACTGAGCCAGGTACTAAGGCCTATTTAGGGGCGAGTCCTGCCCTCAGGTGCTAGTGTTCATGATTGCACAGGACTTAAAATGAACAACCATTAACTCACCACATTGGGGTTCAAATGAATTTGAAGTTTTGACAAGTTACTGGCCAAACTAGCGGATGTGTCACTGTCCGTCACAAAGTGTCAGACCATGTGCTCAAGCTCCAAGCACACCTGTTATATATGAGCAGTAAACAATGTTCATCATAGGTGTGGGAAATGAAAGGATGGCACGGTGTAAAAATGCTCTCAGCTGTTTTTGTACAAAAAGTGATCAGGAAGAGGAACCCATTACATTATTTGGTCAAATCCGAAACATTGGGCAAATAAACGCAATGTTTGTTTTGACTTGGTTCCGGCCTGCTTTTTCCAATGGTGTTTACATATGGGGATGCTTAAAAGTAGGGTAGGTAAGAATTGTGAAACCAGCTCGAGTGTGCTAGAATTTGAAAGTATGCAGCCGGAAAAAATCTGCCCCTTCCTTCAGACCTTCCTCACAGAGCCCCTCCTCCAACACACACACGAACGCGCACATGACCAATGAGGGCACGAGATAAGTTTGTGCACAGATGGAAGGCTGACAGGCAGGTGACATGTTTTAATGTATTTATTGTCAAAGCATTTAATATATTCATTGCTATCGGGATGTTAAGAGCATTCCATGGAATATAACAAAAAGTGTTTCTGAAGTGAATTACCTACCCCACCTTTAAATTAGCAAAAATTGGCATGTAACTTCAAAATCTAATTGTCAAAAAAGTTCCCCATATTAATAGACACACACTCAGCTGCTTAGTCATATAAAACACTATTAATGATGTTATTTTACTGTGTCAAGAGGGACAGACGCTAAACAGTAGAGCTCCTCTGCATATTAAAGGCTATATGTGGCCATGTCTTCACATGCCAAGGAAGAGCCTCTGCTCCTTTGCAAAGCCACAGTGTATGTTATGGCTTTGTGACAAATCTCTGACATGACACACTAATCAGATAAGAGCTCAACCCTGAGGCCAGAGAGAGCCACTGGGACAAAAGGAACAGGTTGGAAAAATAATACGTATCTCTAAAATGTTACAAATTATAAGTGCTCTGCTATTGAGGTTGGACATTCCTCAGGGTAATTTACAACATGGCTCCGAGCAGCTTGTTTAATTTCAGAGCCCAAATGAAAGCGTTTGTGGCATATTGGCATATTTTTCTTGTTAAGCAATGTTTAAGGTAGAGAAAGACACGGCAGTAATTGCAGGTTTGACTGAAAGTAGGAGTTGAGTTAGCAGACATCAACACTCCCCCTGCCTTTGGAAGAAAATGAGAATACAAAGATAATGTTGCAGATAAAGCACGAGAGACCTATGTCATCCACTTAACTATTTCACTGTTGGGATCCTGCTGTAGATGCAAATGAGTTTCAGAGCACGACGGAAAACATTTGAGCAGAATATAAACAAGAAAGCAAAACAAAAAAAGGAACTGGGACAGAAATTAAGAATGAGGACACATCAGCCTGTAATAGCGGTAGAATAACAAACACAAGCCAAAATTAGCCTCTCACAATAAACTGACATGGGTATAAAAACAAGCCTGTGTACATGATGTGAGATTATAATGAGGCATTGATTGTTTGTCCTCAATTTCAGTTCCCTCTCAAATTGAAGGCAGACACTTGTAAACATCCTTACCTATGTCTTTGCTGTGCTCATTAGCTTCTCTGTTTATTTCCCCCACACTTTATTGAGGATCTAGATGAGAGGCGCGTGTCACTTCCTGTTTGCGGGAATGCTTCCTGTTTTCCTGACCGTGTTCTGTTCGTCTGTTCCCGAGCTGGTGTTTATCGCCCGGTTTGCAACCATCTGAATATTGCAGCCGGGGTCCTTGGGGATGTTTGTTTGCGCCGTCTTTTATTATGCCTTTTTTTTTAACTGCCATTGTGGCAAGACAGGAATGTGCCATTGCTTGTTTCTGGGAGTGAGAAAGCCCAATTACCACGGGTCCCAGTGCCTGGTTGTAGTTGTAGTTTGGGCTGTGTGTGTGTGTTGGGGTTGTTCTGGTGAGCAGCTGTCCCAGGCCCCACTGGCAGGCGATGGTTATGGTTGCAGCGGTGACAGCGAGGAAGAAGCAGACTTATACTCCTCATGTGTTGTGTGCTGCCACCTTGGCTCAGCAGCTCCCTGTCTGTCTTCTCACCACTTTTAACTGCTGTCTGATGTTGTAAAACCTTGTATTGCGACTGAAGTCATGTGCGTTCCTCCCGGTTTACACAGTATGTGTGGCCAATTAGAGCTGGGGTTATGAGGCTGATGTATGGATTATAGTCTATTATTCCTTCTTCCCTAATGTTGACCATTAACTGCTGTGTCATTAGTTACTTTACCAACTGTGGTGGCGGCACAGGAAGGCACACCGTCTGTCATACAGATTTCTCTGTGGGTACATGGGGCACAGGAATTCGCCTTAAAACGCTGACAGTATCCTAGAGAATTTTAGTAGGGTAAACCAGGAACCACATTATACTGTATGGTCGGCATCTAATTAAAAGAAAATAGCAAGTACATTACATTTACTTTTTAATTATTGCATTTAAAAAAACACATTGCTGAATAGTTTGTTTTAGCATAAAATCATTGCACAAACCTTCAATTTAACAAGAAAGAAATGATGAATTGTGTGTTTTCTGCAGCTGCAGTGTGTAGTATCATGATTCCTCTGCTGTGTTGTTCCACTGTGGGCAGTGTTGTGTGTGACAGAGCATTGACGTGCTGTCTGTCTGCCTCATATCCAGTGTGGCAGCGTAGTGAGCGGTGTCTAATGGAGCCTCTGATGAATAATGAGGCCATACACTGGTAATGTTCTGTGCCGAGTAACGGCTGCATTGGTTTCTGTCCTGTTAACTCCGCTGCTGTAAGATTGATTGTGGTGTGCTCCGCAGTCATACAAAGACACTTCATTGCTTGGCAATGAAAATAAAGCTTCTCCCGCTGAAATGAAGAGCAATGGCACCAGGGCAACCGAGGCAGACCAGCGCCAGGCCTGGAGACAACCACAGCCCTGCATCACCAGCATGAGTGAGTGACACACCATGAAATAGGCACCGCTCCAATAAGACTTATTTGTTTACACATAGCTTTCTGCTAATTGAGGTGTGGCAGAGTTTGTTATTTTTTCCCCGGCCGAGATGAACCATATTCGCCCCGATTAGGCCTCTCACTGTACTTAGAAATCCTCCACCAAGACTCTCCTTCAAATTACACTTGACACTGTGAAGAAACATCTAATAGAAGTGTGTAATGGGCTCTGATGACAAACTACACGGTTGGAAGACCATGTAATCTCCCCGCAATTAATTAAAGTGCGTCCTGTGTGTGTGTGTGTTAGCAGTTTTTTCCCTCCGTACTCCCTTTCTCTCGCACCCGGCCTAACCAGATGCCACCAAATAACTGAAATAACATCGCCTGTCAACGGTAAAAAATGAAGACCCATACCCTAACAAAGAAAGGTACTTAGAGCTGGCAGAGGGAGGCAGATGCAGGGTTATTTATGCTCCAGTGCTTCTCAGTGTCCCGGTAAGGGTCCTCCACAGCTCAACATCTGTACCTCCAGCCGCCTAATTACCCACAACACCCCTGCCCAACCGCTTCCTAGTCTGTCACCACCTCAAAGCTCGCTGGAGACGAGCACGAGAAATAGAAGGTAGCTTTCGCCGGTCTTCATCATACTGTATTTATTCTTCATGCTACAGAAATGACCAGTTTGGCTGTATCATACATTGCTAAGTGAACATTTGTGTACGTTCTAATATATTTGAGCCACCATTTCTAACACTTTTACCTGAAACAGTTCTCTCAGAAAACCTTTTATTATTAAAGAAGAGGCTCTCACTCGTTCTTTCTCTTTCCCCTTTTCACACATTGTTCTCGCACTTAACTTTTGTTATTTATTTATTACTAATTCCCAGCCTAGTATTGATTTGAAGACACACAACAATTAGGCCCATTTTGAGGATAATTCCCCCGTCTTCACTTATTTTTATAAGTAAATGAGAAATTTGCCATGCTTTATGGAAGTTTTGATGGGAGCTATGAGTTTGGAGTAGCTTGTGCCATTGATTTGATTAAAGGCATTACGCATTGTCTAATGAGTTTTACACATGGCTGAGTGGTGAATAATCACCCAGTGATTTCTGACCCAGAACTCTTCACACCCCCTCCTCTTCTCATTTTTCTCACTTTCACCCTTTCTCACTCTCTCGGAGCAGAGGACCAGACACTTGGTACTTCACAGAAGAGGTAACGGAAATCAATTGAGAGCGTGATTTGAAGAGTATTTTGTTCCCCCCTCTCTCAAGTCAAATTGATTCCTTTGCTTATTTTGCTTTAATAACCATTTTCGGTAAGGTGTTCAGTAAATGTGCACAGAATGAATATGAATATTAGGTGATCAGTTTTGAAACCTATACATTTTACCTGGCTGCAAATTACCTAGCAATTAAAGTGTATTGTGTGTAATAAGCAGTGTCTCTACTGGGTGTTTAGCTTCATCGAGCCTGTCTGGAGATGGAGCTCATACCTGCTGCTCTCTGAATTGCAGCACATAAAAGATGGACTGAATATGTTCCCCGGGAATATTGCCCTCTCCAAAAGACCAATCCGTCTTGCTTAGAGAGGCAATCTTAGGTGCGGTAGATAAACTAATATTTGTGTATAACCTCAGTCAGACAATACAAATGATCGGATGATTTTTCATCTCCTTATGCATACAGGGAAATATGAAAAATTGAGGTTTAGGAATATTTGCAGGGTCTGCGAGGCGGCTGGCTCGGCCGCTGAGTGCCCTGGGCCACGCTCCTCACCAACGACTGCAGAGCGAAGAGTGATGAGAATATTATACCCGTCTGTTTCCCGTCACTCCCCATCCTCCCCTCCCACCTTCTTCATTCTCTCCTCTCACCACACTAATTCATACGGCCACAAGATGGAGAGAGAGGCAGAGAGCGAGGTGAAATGAGAGCATTAAACAGGACGCCCCTTTGGCTCGCTGCCTTTAACTTTCGCCTTCTCCCCCGCCACCCATGATTGACAATCACACTGACATAATACTCCCGGGCCCTCTCGCTTCTCATTGTTGTCCCTCTCGCCCTAAACCAACAACTCTGCCACCACTGCCAACTCCTACCACAGAGAAGCTGGGACTCTCTTTATCCTCTGGCCCCCCACGCTGAAGACATCTTATTGGGTTAATCTGCTGGTGCTACCGGGCCAAACTATTCATTTCATTGTGCAGCTAGTGGGCAGATGGGGGCACAGTGAGATAATTGAAGTTTTGTCACACTGAAACTCTTGTTGATTTTAGATGCAGAAGGAAGATATTAAAGAGACTGCAATGCTGATACTCCATCTGTGGAGAATTGTATGATTGCATTAAAGGGGCCATATTATGCTTTTTGGAGTTTTCCATTTCCTGTAGTGTGTTCTTTGTGCATGTAAATGGTTTGCAAAAGCTCAAATCCCTGTGTACCCTAACATTGTGACATCACTATGCAACACTCTCCCATCTATTGGCTAGCGCTCCAACACATTGTACGTGATAGGCTAAGGGGTGGGACATCTCTAAGCTTAGCCGGCCAGCTAACCAATCAGAGCAGACTGGGCTCTGGTTTCGGACAGAGGGTGAAAAGAGGTGCTGCAGCACAGGCAGTATGAGAAAATAAAGAGCTCCATTAAATCATGGAGACATGTCACAGTAGAGGCACAACATACAAATATGAACCTAAATAATCACAATAGGGCCCTTTTAACAAAAACACCCAAAAGATAAATTGCTGCAGCATATAAGTTCAACAATATTGCACTTGGGAGCATGGGACAGTATGTTTACTACTAGCATCAGTCAGGAAAAGGGCATGTTTTCCAATAAGACAGAGTGCATTTGGTTCCCTTCAAATATAAAAGCCAAAGTCCCTTTTTATCCTTTTTCCTTTCCTTGAAAAACTGCTGAAACCCACACAATCCAGCCGTCAAGTGCAATTCCCCTCACCACCACCCCCTGACATGGAGATGGTGACATTTACCCCCACAGCCCGCTCTCCGCCTCCTCAGGTTTTGGGAGTTTTTATTTTTAGTTTATTGCGTCGCCTCACGCCAAAGCCTCCATGTTTTCCCTTGAAAACCTTTCTGTTTGCTCACTATATTTCTGCATTATCTGCCTTTGCCCTCTGCTTTTCAATATGTCTATTTTTCTCCCCCTTCTTATTTCATTTTCTCCCTCGCTCCTTATTCTTTGGATCTCCCCCGCTATATCCCACTCCCACCCTCTCTTTTTCTATTTTAGCCTTACTACGGTGAGGAACTTCTCCCCTCCCCTGTTTGTGATAAATCAGGGGTCTGAGCGGCGGCACTCGGTCAGAGGCATCAGTAGCGAGGCTGATGAGATAAGCGCCGCTCATCTCTCGGCCCTGTATGGAGATTTATTGGGCTGGGATAAGCAACAAGCTTGCCATCACTCTCAGCCAAATAGACTCCCCGCCTGCATGTGTTTATTCTTATTGCACTGCCACGACCACTGCCGCTGTCAGGGGTGGAGTAGCCCCCGGAGGCCTGCTCCGTGCTAGAGGAAGCCTAGCCCTGCTCTCTGGATCATTACCTTCTATTAGATCAAGAAAACAAGCCTCCACTCTGGGGCTCTGAGTGACACTGATGGCCCAATTTCTCTCTATCTCTATGGACCACATAGGCATATATAAAATAAGGTTATTGTTTATATTGGCTCCTCACATCCGAGTGTCAATAGTGCTGTCTTCCTTTTGTTTTTTTTGCAAGGTATTATTTTGCTGAAATGCACATAGAAGAACATTCCTAATTATTTGTGTACAAACATGTATTCCAGTGGCTGGGTGAGATGTCAAGGGGCATTCAGGGGCAAGTACGATTTAAATAGATGTACATATTGGCTTTGTCAGCATATATGTGAAGTTTTTAACATGTTTGCGACAATCATTTCCTCAACAACCTAATACTTACCTAAAGTTTCCATCACAATCTTCATCTTACAAATAACATGTTTAATTCACAAGCAAATAAATGTTGGAATTAAAACATTCTGCTACAGACTTATGTGGCCCTGGTATGACCCGTAGCTCACGGTGGCTAACGATAGCTCTCGTTGGCAAACACATGCTGGATATTGATATCTAAGTGCTAATTTACTGACGACTCTGACTGTTTTTCACCTGTGTAACTGTTAGCATTGCAAACATTATATGACAAATTAAAGCACAAAGTAAACCTCACCAGAGGCGTTGTTACCGGCTTTAGGGCTTTCTTAGCCACATGATATTATTGACACCCAGATCGCAAATGTTGGCAATGTCACATCTCATGAGGAATTGTAACTCAATAATTGCAGATGCATTTGTGCAGGGCGGTATCATGCTCAAGCACAGTTGGGAAATAAATATGTCAATATTAACAGAAGACAAACTTATTTCATGTTGCAAAAGTTGTCAAAAACTGACTTTAGGACACGTAATGTTAGACAAAGTGAAAAAAGGGCAAGTGATTGGCATTCAATTTATTTCAATTCTAATCGTTTAATTCACAAAAAGTAAAAAATTAAAATACAATCATAAGACAGAATGAATATAGGTGAAATATAATTCTTAAGAATCAGCAAAGAATCACTGAAGAAGACAATTTGTCATTCACCATTCTCTAATCATATTTGTTGTACTTATTTTTACGTCAATTTCATGTTAATAGTTCTCCAAATGTTGTTATCTAATGTACTTTTTGAATAAAATAGGCTATAAAACGGCCTAATGAAAATATGTGGTCACAATGGGAGCTTATTGAAATGCAATTGCAAAAAAACAGCGTTCATATTACAAATATACAGGGCTACATGTTGTTTATTATGTGATTGCGGTTAAGTCGTCCACCGATATCTTCACGGATGCCAGGAGGATTTTTCTGCTTTTTCTTGTGTTTGTAAGTGAATATAATTCCTAAGGCGGCGCTGGAGAGCCAAGGAAACCTGTCTAATAGCCCGACATGCAGTTGTGCGATGAACATTAATCGTGTCTCCCACAGTATTAAAGTAAAATCTGAGCGCCATCAGCACCTGCAAGGTTGGGGAGAGCGCAGCGTTTCTGTCTGATCCGTTCTGTTGTTGAGGGGAGATCTCCTCGATTAAATCAAAAGGGCTTGTCTGCCGAAACGAAACCTCTCTATCAGCTCACTGAATAGATGTCCAGTGGGTTTGTTCGATCACGGACGGCTCTCTCGTCTTAATGCCCTTTCGTTGTTACAACATGTAAACATTGACATGACGCACTGCCATAGTTATTTTCCTTCTTGCCTGTTTTACGTTACTATGGATACTAGTCTGTCTTTCAGATTTACGCCTGCTCCATACTAGGCGTACAAGTTACACCCGGGCGCAACGCATACAGGGCTTAAGTCTAAGTGGAGCACTAGTCATAACTTTAGTTTGGTCTTAACCTTCGGTTCTATGTCGGACGTAGTTACGCCCAGCTGGTGCACTACACTCGAAGCATAAAATAGTGTCCCTAGCATTCGTTTTTTGCATCGTCGCTTTTCTGCAGTGTGTTTTTGTGCATGTAAATGGTCTGCAAAGTCTAAAATCCCAAAGTTACTTCCAGAGGGAGTTTCTCTCCCACAACCTCCCCCCTCTTCCTGAAACGCCTCATTTAAACTCCTTTGTATACTTCCATCAAATAGATTACAATCACTATGTAACACTCGTGCTTATATTGGCTAGTGCTCTCACAATAAGAGGCAGGACATTTCTAAGCGGTTGCCCAATCACAACAGAGCCGGCCAGCTAACCAATCAGGGCATACTGGGCTCTGGTTTCAGACAGAGGGTGAAAAGAGGTGCTGTAGCACAGGCAGTATGAGAAAAATAAAGAGCTTTTTGGACATTAGAGCATGGAGACATGTCACAGAAGAGGCTCATAACACAAGTATGAACCTGAACATTAGTATAAAAGGGCCCCTTATCTATAATGAAAAGTATACTGAAACCCATCCTTTGTCACATATGACCACAGTGGCCGCTGTTCAGCAGGAGTAACAAAGTCTCACTCGGACTGTTCTCCTAGCAGCTGCTGGTGACAGCATTAATTTCGGGCTACCAGCAGTCTAACACATTAACTGTCGCCCTGCTGGTGTCAGAGAGCCGCAGGCCAGGATGTGCACATCCAGCTCCCTCCCCGGTGCCACGAAAACACACTCCACTTACCCAACAAGTTCTCCTCAAATTGCTTTTACCCTCCTCAACCTTTTGAGTGTACACACGCGCTGAAATACACACACAAAGTTAGGCCTGGGCGGGGTAGCGGGGGTTAGTTTTTCAGCACTCAGGTTATATTTAATCATAGCTGGCGGATGAGGAGGCTTTTCTCTTTATGAAAGGTATTAGAGCAGCGCTGTGTTTTCACTCAGCTTTACACTCTGCCCCCATGCTTTTCTTCCCCTGACCTCTGTTACCATGTGCCAGGGACGAATTTGATAAAGTGACACCGGGTCCCCACTATCTCTTCCTCTCTCTCCATCTCTGTCTCAGATTCTAATAGTGCGTCTGGCAGGTCTGGACTGCCTCTCATCTCATCAGTGGGGTCACACCTTTGGGCTGCCCTCGCTCTCTTTCCCTCAGCACTTGCCTTGTCATTTATTTTGCTGCTGAAACAGCCAGCGAACCGGCAGGTCTGATTCAATCTCCTACATCCTTAGGCTGATGTACCGGACAGAGCCACCACCTTCTGCGATAGCTAACATGAATGAAGGGAGGGCAGGGTTGTACACTAGGCCCCCCTTGTTTTGCAACTTCCTGCTCATCCTTTGCTCTTTCCTCACTGAACCCAAACCATCAGGGAGGATTTTCTTGCGCCATACATTGTTAAAACACACTTTCGTTAGCCGAGGAACCGCACTCTGACAGAATATACTATCATTCAGCCCTCCTTATGTGAGTCACCCCAACCCTAGTTGATCTGTACTACTTCTACTTAAGGGTCCCATTCTCTTTGATCTAACTAAAGTTACAGAGGAAAGTGTGGAGCATTGGGAAAGCTCCAGCAGGGGGGTTTATGCCCTTTCAACACTTTGAGAAACTGGGGATGCTCTCCATTCTGCTTCAAGTTGCACCCGGGGACTCTCCCCACTTCACTAGCATGCATCAGCAGACACTTGGTCATTAGGTAGATTGACAGTGATTGTCTGGCCTGCAGAGCTGAGGCAGCCTCAGATGCCTGCTTTGAAATGCACACATATAGATTTTGTGTGGGTGAACAGAATTAACAGAAAACGTTACAAGCGAAGGTAATCGATAATGGTGTGAAAGATGCGGCGGACAGTGTGGAAATCACATTTTGGACAGGTTGCTACTCCATAATTGATTGGGTGTAGCTTTAAGCCGCTGCTCTTTTTTTTCTTCTTTAACTTAAGGGCTGATGGTCCGCGCTGCACTGCTACTCAGACCTCCAGCACTGAAGAAGGGTTTCTGTAGGAGATTGACAAAATGAAGGCGCTTTTCGGAGTGGGAATGTTTGTTTTCTTCTCCATTGAGAGAGTGAGGAGAGTCATTTGCTTTACTGTGGGGTTGTGTGAGTTGGGCATGTTTACCACAATGCCCCTAGAATCTCATACCTCTTCTGTTGGATGCAACACTAACAATAGTTGTTGATCCTTCACCATTTTGGTCAGAAAAATGTCCTTTTGACACCTATCTTGATTTGACTCCTGTCCTCATATTCTGGCAGGAGCTTCTCGTCCCGTGTGTTTTCATTTGTGGCACTGTAGAGGACACCAATCTTGAGGAGGTTGGGGGCTGTCCTCTATTATTCATCAGTGGTAATGAGTGGAAGGAGCTGGCAGCATCTGTGGACTTATTGATCCTATCCTCTGGTTTCGTGCCTCACCTCCGGTGGGGGAGGAGTAAGGGGAAGTGGGCTCAACCCAGACGCACACCTCTTCTGTGGAGCCTAGGGAACGTGCCCGACCCCCTGCCTCACCGCCCTCGCTGCCCGGCCACCTGGCACTGAGACATTAGCGTCTCATTGTTTTTGGATGGGAGTGCCCTATGCTGCGATGTTTTTAGGGATTGACTGTATGGTCCAATCATGTTATTACAGAAAATCTGTCTTTCTTTTGCTGTTGTTGAATGGAAAAATAGTATCGCTAACGCATGTTAGGTTTACATTTCTATCAGTATTCAATTCTATCTCTGTGAAAATTACTCTGCCTTTAAATGGTTAATGGACAGTCCTTATATAGTATAGTAGTCAGCAACTACCCATTTAAACACATTCACACAGAGGCAGAGGCTGCCATGCAAGGTGCAACCTGCTCATTAACTAATATTAACACACGGTTGACCATGCCTTTAGGGAGAAACTTGGATATGTGTCTTGCCCAAGGATACATGTTAACTGCAGGGACTGGCAATCAAACCACCCATTCAGATTGGTATACGCCCACTGTACCTCACAAGTACAGTTGCCCCATTTATTCTTTTAAATTTAACGCAAGGGTTTCACCTCAACAAAGTTAATTTTGGAAACAAATAAAATGGTGTGTAAAATGTTGATTTTTATAAAGGATGTGTAAAGACCATTAGGCAGTAACCTTCAGCTGGCATGTTGACCAGACAGTCTATCTGAACCTTGCAGAGGCCTCCCCCTCTCTCTCCATGCCTACGTATTCCCCCAACTCACCCATTTTACTGCCTTAGTGCACAAACGCAAGCAGTCTAAATTAGGCCGGCCCCCTTTTAATACCACAGAGAGGGGAGAAGCAGCCATTATGAATTATCCTTAATTACAACCATTTCCTAAACTAATAAAGCTGCTAAATCTTTACTGCAAAGGTTAGTTTGTGTGTGCCTCTTTCTGTGAGTGTGTGTGTGAATGCACATGTAGGTGTGCGAGCTCATGCATTCAAGCGTACATGCTGGTGATTGGTGTTTGTAAAGTCTGTGTGCATGTGTGTGTGTGTGTGTGGGCGCAGGAGAGCTGGCTGGCTGACTGGCTGGCAGCACCCATAGTCCCATTAATTTCATGTGGGCTCCCTATCACCAGCCACAGATGCCTATAGACACGTAAATGAGTCTCCAGCGAGCGGTGGGCCGCCTTAGCCAGCCAGCTCGGGCCTAATGGGCTGGAAAGCCAGCGTATGTGACGGAAGGAGATGAGGGCCTTATTTACACTGGCAGACATTAGTGGATGGACGCTGATTCACTGATTAACACGTCAGCCTCCCTCACACACACCTCCCCCCACGCCTCAAGCACTTCATCTCTCTCCCTTCAAACCTTTACACTACACACCCCAAAAAATCCATATTCAAACATATCCTCTTGCTGTTGTTTTCTTCCCTTTCTCTTCTCTCCTCTGAACTTCCAACACCATGCACATGCCCCCACTAATAGACACACACAACATCCAGTGTTAGAAATGCATGGTGGCAGGTTGCTGAGAAGGGGGAAGCCATCTGTGAATGATAGCTCCTGTGGAAAGATAATGTTTCTCATGCAGCGCCGAGTGGGGCGCTGATGGAAGAAGATGACTTTTTGAATGGTTAAGTGGGTAAACGTTAGATCACGGCCACAGCGCTCCCGTTAGCCTCACCCACCATCAATCCCTCCCTCGCTCTTTTCCTTCCCTCCCTGGCTCTGCCTTTCTCTCGCTTTCCGTCGACTAGATTGTTTATTGAAAAGGCACAAGGAGGCCGCCGATAAGAGAGGCAAGGCTAATGCCATGATTTGTGTCAGTCACGCCGTACAATTTGTTACAATCGCGACACTTATCACAATATAATATGTTTATTCTGGTCAATTAAGTGGCGCAGGGAGGCTCCTGCATTTGAAGTGTCACATGCAAGATGGGACGGGGTGAGGCCGATCAAAGGAAATGGAACTAATCTAATTGCACAGCATCTCCCGCTTCTGCCGCCTCCATCGCTGTGCCCTTGCCAGTCAGGCTATAAACTGATGCATTTTGGGAGAAAAGAAGGGACATCAGTACAGGTTTATAGGTACAGCGATGGCCAGGTGCTAGATGCATAAAAACAAACCATTTTTGAAAATGTCTTAACAGCACAACCCTTTGCACAAACAGACACATGCCTCGAGTAGACGTTGGCACTAGAAGACCTACGTTTGACAAACTGACAGGCACCAACACATTATTATGCATACCATAGATATGCTCATAAACACAACTTGTATTAGTAACCAAATTGAGGCCAGCAAAGCCCTGTACTTAATCCCTTTAAACATATTTAAGACATCCTTCTAAATACACACATACACAAAGAGACGGCACATGATTGAACAAGTATGACATACATGCTAACAAGGAGTGCACATTAACTGTACAAATAATCATACTATTACGTATAGGTTTGCATAGCAATAACATTAAATGTACGCCCAAACTTTTAATCAGGAGTGTAATCAGAACTGTACACATTTACAGTACTTTTGTAAACACACAGACACACGCAAAATGAGTCAACACACATTTATCCTGGCAGTTTGTTGCACACATGGACACACACACACCTGGACACATTGTTGTCCAGCATAGATCCCAATAGAGTCAGAGTATACATAAAAGCAGGGCAGGCAGTGGGGGCAGGCTGTGTAGCGGACCAGTGCTTCCATCGATCTGAAAGGGTTCATTAGGTAAGTGCTGACATCACAGATTGATGTCTCTTTAAACCAGTGCCTGCCGAGGAGCTGACAAGGAAAATCAGCACTATTGACTCCCTGAGTTGTGTGTGTGTGTGTGTGTGTGTGTGTGTGTGTGTGTGTGTGTGTGTGTGTGTGTGTGTGTGTGTGTGTGTGTGTGTGTGTGTGTGTGTGTGTGTGTGTGTGTGTGTGTGTGTGTGTGTGTGTGTGTGTGTGTGTGTGTGTGTGTGTGTGTGTGTGTGTGTGTGTGTGTGTGTGTGTGTGTGTGTGTGTGTGTGTGTGTGTGTGTGTGTGTGTGTGTGTGTGTGTGTGTGTGTGTGTGTGTGTGTGTGTGTGTGTGTGTGTGTGTGTGTGTGTGTGTGTGTGTGTGTGTGTGTGTGTGTGTGTGTGTGTGTGTGTGTGTGTGTGTGTGTGTGTGTTTACCGTTGCAATATCTGTGTGCGAACATACATGGTTACGTATTTTGAGTACATCAATGTCAACGTGCACATATGCCAATAAAATGAACATGTGTGCAATAGCATTTGGCAAACAGGTGTGTGTGTGTGTGTGTTTCCCCAGACGCCACGCTAGTTAGCCGTGTCTCTGATGGGCTCCTTGGGTGTAGGTGTTCACTAATGTTGCTAGTTATACACTCAGCCATGCGGCTAAGGAGCCTGTCAGCCCGCTTCTGCTATTTTACGCCACCATTCATCCATCTACCATGACAGAGTGGGGAGGGGATGGAGTGGGAAATGGAGGTGAAGACTAAAGGAAAATATAGTGCGGAGGAGTCAGCGATGGACTCGATAGCATCTCTCTCTATCCATATTTTAGCGGCACATATAGGAACACTTTTAGATAATTACGTTGTATAAGATTCTGACTCATTTGCAATCCAGAGAGATGTCATTTCATCTGAGGCCTCTAAGCTGTGTAGTGAAAATAGGATTCAGGCCCTACATTCTCCTGTGGAAAGTCCCTCCTGAAAGTTGTCTCTGTAAATGACCCCAGTCCCCTCACCCAGTACTTGTCGATTGATTTGAGGTGTCGTTTGTACCTGATGTGTTTCTCTAATTAAGATCAGGGGAGAATCATTGTCATTGAGCGGCTCCACAAGCCCATCAATTGGACGAAGAGAATGTCGGTATTTGTGAGGATGGTGTGGACACGAGTGACAGGAAGTCCGTGTATCCTCCAGAGTCAGATATTGTGTTTTCTAAGTCGCTTAAGGTGCAATTTGGAACAATTCTATTGAGGAACATATTTCTAATCATATCATGGATCATGTGACCTGCTGCAGAAAGATATGCATACAGTTTTGCTAAACAGCGCCTTGCCTCAATTCATGTAGCACCGAGCTACATACATTTCCTATTTTCATGTTCCAGCTGTAATAAGCGATTTGTGTAGCTGCTGATCTGCATCTATTGGAATCCATAACACAGTATTCAATACTTTGTAATACAGCTGGAGATCAACGGCACATACTCAACAGTCTTATGCCTCGATACAATACACATTACCTCCACTAAATGCTGATGCTTTAAATTAGGAATTGATCAGTTTTTGGAACATAAACAATGTGTCTTCAGGTCAAGTTGAAATGTCTTTAAATGATCAATAGTTTAGGAGAAACAAAGGCTTATCTAGCTCTAATATATCAATACTTAATGGTGTATTTTCACAAATAAGGGGAAAGTGAAACAGTTAAGAAAGTTTGCCCCTACTTTATTTTAGCCTGAGCTGAGCATAATGCAAAGTTTGGATTGTGGAAAGTGCAGAACTGAAGGCGTGAATCCCTTCCAGGCCGCCACCACCGGAGGCACATCCCCATTGGCTGCCTCCAGGAGATTAAAGAGAATAATTGCCAGCTGATTGGCTGTTTAATTTTTCATGGACCTTTGATGCACAGGGTGTTTGTATTACCTTTATCAGCAGGCATAATAATGGGATAGAGTTTGACACACTTTAGTAAAACAGGCTTCTTCTCAGAGCAGGGGAGCTGCTCCTCTCCGTCTCCGAAGACATGAACAGACTGCAGTGGGACGTCCGTATCTTTCAGTGCCGTTCAAAATGTTGCACATCATTTGAAAAGGATTTGTGCAGGTGATTAATTACAATTTAAGAAAAGGACAGTACCCATATGTAGGTGTCACAGACAAATTGACCAGACAAATACAAGTGCATATTAATGCAAACAGAATATACACATTCAAGTTCAATATATACCAGCGGACATTCCATTGACTTTTTATGCTATTCAAATATATTTAAGTTGATTAAATCTAATATTTATTTATGTTATACTGTATATGTAAATGAAGTGAACAGCAGAGTGGAATCACTAAGTGTATGCAGTGTAGTATTACACAACACAAACACATTGCACAACCTCTAAGTGTACCGTTGCATTTAGTAAACAAACAAACATTTTATTTTATTTTGGAACTCGTTTATTGCACCATAAGATTTGAGGTTTTGACCAAAAGTTGAATGAAAAGACGTCAAAATGCTTAGGTCTCAAAACTGGTCTTTTTACTGCATATCTGCTATATATTCCATTGCACAGGTGTTTCTATTTTCCTAGTGAGCTGTTGTACATTCAAATGTATCTGACTATTTGAAATGGACTGAATTGTATCCCCACATTATGGTTCATTTCGTATTTTGGGAATCCTCCGGTCTCACCTCCAGCACACTGAGTGTTTTGCCATCCCTCTGAAAGCAGTATGAAAGTACTTGAGAGCTCGTTGTGCCAGCTCCTCCCAGAGAGGGACAGCTGCAGTTGACAGTCCCATGCTCATACCTCTGCCTGGTGACACTAATCTTTTCCTGTAGGTGACCTACCTTCTCATTCCCAATCTGCGTGCAGGTGTGTGTGTATGTGTTGTGTGATAGTTGCAGCACATGTCTCCTCTGCGGTTCCGCTTCGGAGGTCCAGGAACGGTGAGCTTCTCATGGTTGTCACTTTGAGGTGGGGGAGCAATCATTTCCTTGGACAACAGTCCCATCCTCCTCCCTGCTTCCCGCCCGCTCGGATTAGTTCCTCTCGCTGAGAAGATTTGCATCCAAAATATTTTCCTCTTATTTATTTTCCGTCTTGTTTTCTGTCTACCATCCGTGTCTCTTTTCTCTCTGCCCTTCTCTGTTTCCTCCTTCTCGTTTTCCCCCGGACGCTGTAGAGCATTTTATTACAAATGTCAGAAAGAGTAGCAATTCTATTGTGGGGTGATTACGACAGGGTGTTTTACCCACAGATCACCAGAGCAATTAAAATCTGTAAATAAGGCTACCCATGATGCCTCAGTCCAAACAATGGGGTCCCGTAGGAAGTGTTTGTTTGAAGGAGATCTATGCAAGAGAGTTTCCCTCTCTCTTTGACTCTCGCTCTCTCTCTCATTAATTAGGAGACGCTCCTTCACGGCTGTGTCGATGGGCAGCTTTGCACAATCGTAGTGACACATATTTCAGACACAAGATGAAGTTGTTTACTTTTGTGTAAGACCTCGCATTACGCCACTGCACTTTGTTTTGCAGCATGGCAAAGATAATGCAGGCCTACAGTAATTGTCCTAGCTACAGCTGTTATGATGAGGAAATAGAGAGGCCTGCGCCAGCCACTGTGCAGAGGGAGTAAACACACTTTGAGTTTGAATTCAAGGAATAGATTGATAGGCAATACGGTCGGAGATCTGTCACCAAATTAATCAAACATATTTCTGAGAGATCTGATTATGTCTGGTCTTCTGGCCTGCTGTCTTCTAGTCCCTTGGCATTGTCACATCTGTAGCCTGGCATTACCAGAGCACAATGCTGCCAGGTAACCAAGACAATGCTGCCAGAGCATGTCATAATCCTTGAATGAACAGCTTAATTAGGGCTTGAGCTAACCATTGGCACAGAGAGCTGCTTAAAGTCTGGTGTATCTGCTTTTACCTAGTTCACAGCAGTTCACAAAGTGATGCAAGCACCCCGAACGCCGAACTACTTTTTGCTGTTTCTTTTTCTTTGTAGAGACAAAAGGGCTCTTTGTAGTTTTGTGGGAAGACATGTGGTACATGTCATGTATTTGGTGTCAGGATGTGCGCGTACCGCTTCCGCAACCACCCCCACCCTGCTTCATAAATTACTCAATAGTGGAGTTTGGGCAGGTTGGAGCTAAGGAACCAGACAGATAGAAGGAGGGACCGTGGGAGTATTGCAGCTCAATATAGCGCTGCGATGATGCCAGGCTCCTTGGGCCTCACCAGAGGCTATATGCCTTACCAAGATCCTGTTTACAGTCAGCCAAAGAAGCTGCCAGCCACCCATTTCCATATCGCTGCCCGCGGTCCTGTGCGGAAACTAATTCTCTGTGCCGGAGATGCACCATGATGCTGCCTGTTCTGTATCCATCTCACTTTGCTTCCTGTGTCTTCTTGTGTGTCTCGCTTTTGTTTCCATCTGTTTGACTCCCATCTCATCTTTCCATCACTCCTTATTTGCTTTGTCTCTATATCTCTATCTATATGCCTCGACTCGGCTTTCTCCCAGACCTACCCTTTGAATGTTATCCTCTCCTGTTCATCCCTATCAGGGATTGTTGGAAGTGTTTCAGGGAAATGTTGTCACTCAAGTTGCAAGCAATTACATTGGTGTCAAAATAACAAGGAATCCCATGTTGGGGAACTTAGCATGTAGGTCAGTATAAAAGTTGCATATAAGTTGCTGTGTGGGTTAATATTGAAATAAGTGGAGGCAGGACAGCTTGTACCTGTCCATTGTGAAGGAAGTGTATACAAATTCCTATGTGCATGACTTAGGAAATATGTCTGTAATTGTATTCTTGTGTATACATCATTATTTAAAATATGTATAATTTGAATGACTATATGACAAATGTACAAATATCTTTTTAAGTGAACATTGTTTTTAGAGTTTCTCATCTGTGTTACTATTTTGATGGTGTCTTTTTCCTCTACGTGCATGTGCCATGTCCGTTCTGCTGTGTATTTCTGGTTGTGTTTCTGCACACACATCTCTGCGTGAGCCTGCCATCTTTAGATTTTTCTCTTGTTCTTGTCTGTCATATGTTTGTGCAGATTCTTTTTCTGCTTCAGCCACTTGTGTAGTTGCCATGTTCCTGTGCCTGTACATCAGTGAGCATCTGCTCTTTCAACAAGGTCCCCATGGCCTCAAATGTCAGAGCAAGCAGCTGCCAGACAAGTGCATTGGGCAGCAGGCTTGTGTTCCGCCTCCTCCCATCCCTCTACTTCTTGTTCTGTGATGTTAACTGTGATTGAAAGTAAGTACGCAGTAGCAAGAGGGGGGAGAGATGAGGTGAAGGGTCCCTGCTTTTTAGAGACTTAGATTCCTGCAGCATAGAGGAGAACTGTTGTTTCTGTTGCTCAGGGCCTGATTTCCTCCAGGGCTTTAGGGTCAGGTGGGGGGAAATGTGTTCTGTTGTGCATTAGGTACTGCTTCATCAGCCCTCTTGTGTGAAAGACCAGTACATTGGGAAGCCATTTGAAGCTTGTCCATATTGTAGTCCATGTACTATAAAGTACCAGGGGACAGAAGGTGTGTGCATTTATCAATATGTGTCTCTGTGTGTTTGTGTCTGTGTGCAGGCATAGGTTTGAATGTGCTTGTATATGCTCTTATATACCTTTTACAAGTCTGAAATTGCACTGTAACATCTTAGGCAATGTGGATCCCCTGGTGCACTTCATAGTACAGATGGCGCTACACCATGTCATAGGACGCCTGTATCAGAGGATATGTGTGGGCTTGTTGCTCGCATGTGTGTGTATGATGGAGTAGTCGCAGGATGGGAGTGCTGAGGCAGAAGAGATGGAGGGTGAAGAGACAGGCAGGTACCCCCCAGGAGGGGCCCGGGGGGCAGCGGGCCAGGGGTAGCCCCTCCAGCTCCCCCCCAGCACACTCTGCTCTGCTCTCAGACACTTCTATTGATTTGTCCGGCAGATATGACCACAGGTTAGCTGCTCTGCTAAGTACTGCTCTTTTCACCTCCTTTGCCTGCAAACAAAGGCTGGACACATTTGATGTCAGGTGATGTTGTTTCCCTGGAACTACTTTTTCTAGGCACCCTGTCCGCCCCACCTCAAGCCTCCCTCCCTGGCACAAATCATGCATGAACCATCAGGGGGCACTGTTAGACTCACTCCTGCCCGATAAACCCAACCCAAACCTTGCATAGTTCTCCATTGTCTTCTCCTGAGGCTGTAGGAATCCTTGAGTTCTCAGCTATGTCAGGCCTACAAGCTGGCACTTAAGGTGTCGATCAATCCTCTGCCTTCATCTCAGGACGCCAGAAAGTAGAAATGCTGTGTTAAATCAAGCCTAAAGTGGATTAGTCCAAACAGAAGCTTGAATTGTGCCTGTACTTTGCCATATGTGATCAACATGTGTAGCGAAGTGTAAAGTTTGAGCCTGACAGATGTAGATGGAAGCCAAAGCAACTCTTGATCAGCTTAAGACAGTTCATATCATTGCCAACTCTTATGTGATCCAGAGTCAGTCGGCAGTACCTCGCTGACAGGGGGATGAATCGAGTCTTCAAAAGGCCTCATTGGTGACACATTAACATGTGCCGAATTTCCTGGAAGACTCTGAATTCTGAGCTGTGGCAGATGAGATAAATCTATGCTGCTCTACTTGTTTCGTAACATATCCCAACTCATGTTGAATAGAAAATTGGCACTTGCTTGACACCTATTCAAAAGCATATTTGAAAGAGGGATGTTGTAACATGCCTTGTATTATTAATTAAAACAACCTCCTCTTAGTCATCAGCCTTTTATGTGTCCGCCTTCTGAACAGGTGTGAAGGTAAAACAATGAACAGTGAAAGAAGGAACACGAATAGGGTGTGGGTGTAAAACAACTTCCCACGCTTTGCAAGCTAGTCCTGTATGTCCTAACATACGTAATGATTGTAATTAGGTACTTTCTTTCTAGGACAGCTTAATACCAGCTCGCGTATTGTTTGTTTTTCTTTCCATAGATGTTACTTTCCATGGCTGTTATCCAGACTAGTTAGTGTGTGTTAAACTGGTCTTCTCACAGATGAGGAATGGAGCCTATTACCAGCCATGAAAACCATAAGACACACATTTTTTTATTCCTGGCTGACAGCTTCAGTACCCTCAAGATGTTACCTAGCGGGACATCTCAAAAGATTTCAGTATATTTTAATTGTCCTATTTCGGACTTCTATTATTCTGAAAACACAATGAAAAAAGATCATTTTTCTTTTGACTTATAGTTTACTCTTTAAAAAATCCCCTCCCCCTTATGTTTCTATTCAACGTAGAAAAAAAGCAATCTCGGGTTTCACAACAAATTGGACTTTCATGTCAAACTGTAACCAAAGCAGGGGCAACATGACATCACACCAGATAGTTTTGAAAAAAATAAAACAGTACAATCTTAAGTTTTGTTGATTAAAGTATGAAAAGTTCACTTTATTAAGTTGGATTAGCCCTCAGTAGAATCATGTATACCCATTTGCTATTAATGGTCAATTCCTCAAGTAATATAGAGACAACGTCAACCGTGCCCAAAGTGTTTCAACAAAATAATGAATATATATGGCACAGTTGTTAAAAACAAAAATATTGAAAATAATTAAGGTCAGGCACACATTTAATTATTACCACCAGAAACAATATAAACATTGCAGTTAAATGGTATTTTGGCAAAACAAATGTATGGCTTGATAATATACAGTATGTGACCCTTTTTATGTGGTGTCCCACTTTACAGAGATTGATTTATGAATCTGTGGTAAACCAAGGTGTTGCTGGTTGCATAATTAAATATGCAGGATGCTTTCTGGTCGCACACAAAGACCTCCTGCTACATTTCAACCCTTCGCCCTTCGCCCAGGCTCCCAGGCACTCATAGCTAATGCTGTTTTGCTAGCTACCAATACCACTTACCTGCAACATGAACAGGGAGGACAGGGACTAATTGCATGGACAAATGTTCCCGACTGCAGGGTGTGCAGTTGTCTGGGCCCGGTCCAGGCCCTGTTTAGCTCAACCTCTGTTGGCAGTCACACACACACCACACACACTATGCTCTGATTTAACCAGAGGCAAAGTCCCCGCCAACCCCCACTCTCTCTCATCAAAGATTCATAAAGGCAAGGTTCTCAATGATTTTCTGTCTCTTCCCGTATTCACAGCTTGTTGTCCTCACCCTCCCTGTCTCCTGCCAGTCAGACAGCGGAAGTCAGGCGGAATTACGGCTGAAGTGGCCGCTTGTGTGTGTGTGTGTGTGTGTGTGTGTGTGTGTGTGTGTGTGTGTGTGTGTGTGTGTGGTGTGTGTGTGTGTGTGTGTGTGTGTGTGGTGTGTGGTGTGTGTGTGTGTTGTGTGTGTGTGTGTGTGTGTGTGTGTGTGTGTGTGTGTGTGTGTGTGTGTGTGTGTGTGTGTGTGTGTGTGTGTGTGTGTGTGTGTGTGTGTGTGTGTGTGTGTGTGTGTGTGTGTATTTTGGGGTGTGCACTATATGATGTGTTGGTGAATAGAGACACAGGGGTAGGACATGGGCAAGAGGGCAAGGGGACGAATGAACACTGACATGTTGATGTTGTACTTAAAATGTTGTGAGCCCCCATGCAGGGACAGCAGTTAGGCCCCGCCCCCTCCTCTTCTCCCCTCATGCTCTCCTTCCGCTGTTCTTTGTCTTCCGCCCCAACCCCTGAGCCTGTGCGTCGTGACAGCTTCCACACTGGATCTAAAACGAGCTCATTCAGAGCCCCAGTCACCAGGCCCAGGGCTCACCATCTGTAGCCCTCCGAGTCCTTCCGTGTGTGCGTGTGTGTGTGTGTGACTATGTAAGAGTGTGTTTACCTCCTTATTTATGTGTGTGTCCGTTTGCGTGCAAGTTTACATGCTGTGTGTGTGTGTGTGTGTGTGTGTGTGTGTGTGTGTGTGTGTGTGTGTGTGTGTGTGTGTGTGTGTGTGTGTGTGTGTGTGTGTGTGTGTGTGTGTGTGTGTGTGTGTGTGTGTGTGTGTGTGTACCCAAACCACCGTGCCTCAGCCTGTTAGTCTTGCTACTTACCAGGCTTAGCCAGATGAGGGCCACTCAGCCCAGATCTAATTCCTTCGACTCTGGCAGCACTTCACTCCTGGCTCTTTTTGCCTCTCAAGTGTGCATCTGTGACCTTGGCTGACATCGAAGGGGGTTAAACTGTGGACTTGGAGATGTGACCACAGCGATTGAGTTGTAAGCTAGTTTTTGGATCAGCGCTATTGCACAGCCATCTGGGCTTCTATGGGGCTCATAAAGAGGTTATCCCTCTCTTACTCCCCACAGCTGACCCTGGATCAGCAGTAGCAGCAGTGGCTTCAGTAAGAAGCATCCTCGCTGGGATAGGTAGTGCAGAGCCGGGTTGTATGTGCAGGAAAAAATCATTAAGAGAGGAAACTAATGAAGAGAGTTCTCTTTTGGAACTTCAGTTGTAATCCCCCTGTCTTTATTATGTGAGGCTCTGCTTGTGGCTGCTGTCTTGTTGTTTTCCTTTGTGGCAGACAAGCTAAGCCTTTGTATTTGAAACTTATTTGACTCCTATCCCTATCAATATGACAACGCCACTATGCACAAAGAGCCCTTAGCCGTAGGTGATGCCGGTATTACGGTTATTGCATTAAGTTTTGATGTTGTCACTACAAACAGAAAACTAATAAGTACCAGCTAGACCACAAACAGTTTTTCATTCAACACCCACAACAACTTTCAATGAGTGATTTGCACACACACCTACACAAACAGACGCACTACTGTAACTCATCTACATTGGCAGGTACATATGTACTCGTACACACACACACACACACACACACACACACACACACACACACACACACACACACACACACACACACACACACACACACACACACACACACACACACACACACACACACACACACACACACACACACACACACACACACACACACACACCATTAGTGTGCGTTCCATGGCTTGCTGTGTGGACTCTTTGCATCCTGTTAGGTGCAGAGCCTCAGGGCCTGGCCTGGCTGCTCTTCCAAACAAATTGCTGGCTGTTCACAGCGTTTTAAATGCCGAGGCCCTTTAATTACACTATTTACTTAATAGGGTGAAACAAAACTCGTGTTCACGCAGCAGGAGCACCAGGTGATGCAGAAGTTCAAACACCTGGCAGAAAGCACTCCTCTGGCATGGACGCACAGCATACACATGTGTGCGCATGAATGCACGCACACACTCACACAGTTATGTTAAAAATGCTATAGGCTGCTCTCATGCTTTGGAAGAGTGGCTTCACTGCGTCTGTTATTTGTTTACTGAAAAGCATTACTCCTAAGTTACTGTGTATCCAGCCTGACATTTTCATAATGAGTTCACCCTGTTCTGTAAATAGTATGGGAGTTTTGTTGTTGACTTTTTGTGGATGCCAATCGGGGAATGTGAACATCTTCCACTGTTTGCCGCTCCTTTGTGTGTCCAATTAAAAGCCTAACCAAAAGGAAACAAACCAACTATAATTGGACCAAAAGTCGAATGTCCTACCAAAAAAACGAACAAACTGTAAATGAGATTTTACCTGATATATAAAGTATTAAGGATGTTATGTAAGGTCAGTGGGCTATCAAAACCAAAGTGATTGATGACCTGTCAAAAAGAACACCCTGGGTCTCCTTCAGTGCATGCTGGGATGTCAATCTGAGAATTGTAATTACAGTTGATAAAGTATTAGATGTGGGCTCAGAGGCATTTGCTTCATCTTTTGGCATACACTTTATTTAAAAGTACTATTTATGCATTTCAAATAACTTATTTTGTGTTTATTTTATATGATTCATTAAAATACAAATGACAAAGTGATCCTTAACATGTGATGAAATGTTCAGCTTGTTTTTTGCCATTTGTTTGTACAGGAATGTCTTGTCCGTGTACATGGTCATGTCTAAGAGCCTACGCCTAGACGTGTCCATTTTATGGGATTTAAGATTTATGACTGTTTCAGTAGGGTGTGTTTACTATCATTGGTTTGTTGAGCCTATTATGTGATTTCATCATGACAAGTAAGGTTAACAATGAGGTGACATTTAGTATGAACAAAATATGTATCCAAACAATTGCTTATAAAGAGTTGATTGTTTGTTTCCGTGCTGTGTCGAAAGGGAACAGCACATCCAGTGTGCATCTCTTTCTTTGTAAAGCAATTTAATAAACATGTTTCAGTAACCCAATATCTGTTGGGCAACCGTTTCAAACTTCTATCTCACAGTTTCACTTTACACAAAGTCTTCAGAACTTAACACCACGTCCCCTGGAGCTTAAAGGATGACTTGTAACCAGGCAATTGAAGTTACAATAGACTATAATTAGCTGGGCCAGTTTGACCCCGCCATTGTCACCTGAAGACAGGTGGGAATTATGCCCACGTCGGATCCACCTTATCATGTGACTGGGGTCAGGTATCATCCAATGACTCGGCTCTATAGCTGTCGAGGCAAGCCTCATCCATCAGCAGCTTTATTGCAGCGTTCAGATGATGCCCACAAGGCACTGACGCTAGGCCAAGAGGGAGGGTGCATGGAGGAAATGGAAGAGGGTTAAAAATGATCGTTTTACAAGAACGTGTTTTCACAGCAACGGTGTAACATTGCTCTGGAAAACTAAGAGTTAGTGCTCCCAACGCCACAGTAACCCTCTTCCTGATTCCCTAACAGCAGATTTACAGCTTACGAACGCGGAGCTGTACAAAAGTGCAATCACTCGCAGGCTCGTAACCTCTTTACCCTAGCCATCAAGTTCTCTTATTGCTCCATTTTCGTTCTCTTGGGCTTTATAAATAAACAGCGTCATCAGGAAAAACTTCAGTGTCTCTTTAGAACAAGCTCTAATTAGTTGTGCGTGTATATTTCATAATGTTTCACTATGGTATTTGGCCACGTGTGGCTGATTTGGGCCGATGATGGAGAGGGTTGTTTTGTTGAGCTAGGCGTCCGTCCCTACTTAATGTTGGCTTTGGGGTGTTACTTGCGGGGCCCTGAGTAAACGTTTGTTTTTGTTGTTTTTTTTCTCACTTTGCCTTCAAGCCAGCTGCTACTGTTGCGCTAGCCTGTAGCCTGGCACAGGTGGCTAGTAGGCCAAAAGCCACAGCCTCCCTCATTCCTCCCCAATCAGCCTGGAGGACACAAACACAAACACACACACACACACACTAACAAAACTTTCCTTCTCTCTCAAACACACACACACAGTTCCCCAGCCTTAGGGCGTGATCTGTCTCCCCCCCTTGTCGGAAGAGTAAACGGCCAGGAGGGCCCTATCTGTTTGTCCTTTTCCTGCCTCCTTTTTTATTAGAACCTGATTGCATTTGAACAATAGTTGTCTGCTCGTAAATTTTGCGCCTGTTGTTGACATTAGGCCACATTCCATCCCATCGCCTGAGGAGGCGAAGGAGCAGGCCGGGGTGTTCGGTAATTTGTTACGCTGTTAAGCACCTAATGGACGTCCACCTGGTTTTTGAGAGCAGTAGCTGTAGTTCAGGGGCTTGCCTCCTTTGCACTTCCAGACTGCCATTGTGTTTTATTGCCTCCAATTATGAAGGCTATTTAGAGGCTACCTAGCTTTGTGTGTGTTTTCTGTTACATCTGGTTCACCCTGCTCTAGACGGGGCAGCCAGCCAGGCCACATCAAACACTCAGGGTGTGAAGCAGGTGGGGGGGCTGTGCAGGTACGACGGGTATTCAGTTTCTGCCGTAGACTACCAACTCCAGTACATGCCATCAATGCAAACTCTGGGCCCTTCTACCCGACTAGCTTGAAATTCGGATAAGGATCCTTATTTGTTTCATGTGCTTTAATGAGCAGCCTAGACTGCAGCTGGCAGGACGGACACCTCCCCGGCCCACCCAAAGGTACCCACGCTCCCTGGCAGAATCATTGTTCCCAGCAGAGTCACGGTGGCACAGGGGCACGTGGGGGAGTGTTAAAAGCACCACTCAGCACCCACCTCTTCTTCTACCCCCCCTCTTATTGCTAATGCATTTTTGTGTGGTTTCCACAACCATTAATTAAAGGGAGAAGGAGTGCATCAGATGTTAGTTTTATTAGCCCAGACTCCTTAGAGAGAATCAAAATGAAAGGAACATATGTCATGCATTTGATGACGCCCCCCCCCCCCTCCCCTTCTCTGTGTTTCTCTCTCCACAATTTCCCACCTCACATACTCACAAAGTGTACAGTCAGCAGCTGTCTGCAGACACAATAGCGTTTGATTGATCCTGAGGAAACGGTTAAGACGCAGCCCTGCCCACGCTCTCTGGCTGGCTCACATTCTGCACCGCTTTACATGTAACGCTGAATGTGGCAGCGATTGGGATAATGGGAGCAGAGGATGGTGGGTGGGGATCTGAGGCTCTGTTCAGGCTCTAATGAGGACGGCCCTGAGAGTTCACAGGACCTTTGGAGTCTTGGGTGGTGGAGGTTGAGAGCCAAAGCCGAACACTTCTCAGGTCGGGCCTTGTTCTTAATATCTGTTATATTGCTCTCGGCATGACATCACTAATAACTTACACAACACAGTGGAGAGATAAGTATGTAGATAAATGCCTCTCTTTTTCTCCCATTATATATCTGGATGACATCCTATACGCCCTATCGCCCATATCTTACTCAACATTGCATACATGTAGATACAGAACGTACATGCAAAATGTACTCCTCTTTCTTCTCTCTCCCTGCTACGTGATTGCACGCCGTACCTTCAGGGGCAGGCTGATTTATGAGACACATGCCTGTTTTTTCATGACTTGTTTGATTGCATTCTCAGCTATCGGGCACTTAGGTTGCCAAAACCATAAAAATGCACACCTGCAAAGGTTTGCTGCAGAGTCAGTTGAAGCGCAGGCCGAGCATGAGGAAACAGGTGATCCAAGGTATTTTGCTTCCCCTTGATCAGAACACCTTAACATCAACATAGGTGATTGATTGATGTTCCGTTTCATTTAACTTTGAACTGGGTTTATTTGTTCTGGTAGAGTAATGCATAGGCATGGCACATATTTTCTATTATATGATTATTAATGAACTGTAACAATGTTGCTTTTATCAAATCTTGGTTGACACTTCTTTATCTTTTCTGATCTATTTTCTATCTGTCTTGATGTCATTATAAACCAACATATAATGTGTTACTATCTGCTCAAAGTTATACATTCTTGTAAATAGTCATAATGCTGAAAACCAATATTCATATGCAAGGATCATGGTGAAAGTGAAATGGTCATGAAGGATGGGTCATGACCGAAAGAACGAGATCGCGGATACAAGCGGCCGAGATGGGTTTTCTCCGCAGGGTGGCTGGTGTCTCCCTTAGGGATAAGGTGAGAAGTTCGGTCATCAGGGAGGGACTCGGAGTTGAGCCGCTCCTCCTTCGCGTCGAAAGGAGCCAGTTGAGGTGGTTCGGGCACCTAGTTAGGATGCCACCTGGGCGCCTCCCTAGGGAGGTGTTCCAGGCACGTCCAGCTGGGAAGAGACCAAGGGGTAGACCTAGGACCAGGTGGAGGGATTATATCTCTTCGCTGGCCTGGGAGCGCCTTGGGATCCCCCAGTCAGAGCTGGTTGATGTCGCCAGGGAAAAGAAAGTTTGGGGCTCTCTGCTGGAACTGCTACCCCCGCGACCCGACCACGGATAAGCGGGAGAAGATGGATGGATGGAAGGATCATGGTGTCTTATTATTCTTTGCATTATATTTTGTAATGCATTTTAATCACTGTCATATTGCATTATATTTTGATGTAAACTACTCTTAAGTAGTCATTGTTTGCTTTAAAAAAAAGTGAAATAATTAAATATATTCATGCTAGAACATTACACATTGCATTGTTAAATTAATGTTTAATTTATTGGTAAATGTAACGCATGATACATCGTTTTGTTCCTGAATATGTTAACTTCTCCTTTTTATTTGCGAAAAACAAGATATTCCATAAATATGGTAATCTTTCAGGCAAAAGGTTTAGCTTTGAGTTCAACTTTAGTTTTAAAATACCATATATAAGTTGTATTCTCTACACAATTGCAATATAAACAGATTTTATAAGGTGGATTTTATTTTGACTGGACTTAGATGTGATGAAATTCTAATTGACCTCAACGAAAAACCTCAACGTAGGATTGTTTAAGGGCACAATGTTAGTATTTTAGAAAAAAAATTAAAAGGACACATTTTATATATTTCCATCAGTATGACCCCACCCTTATCCTAAAAGGATGTCCTCCTCCTGAGTCGAGCATCCCGAGCTGTCTAGCCACATGTGGTTACAAATGACCTCCTGTAGCATAATGCAATAAGCGTTGTCTCTTATCTGCGTTCTCTGGGTTCTTTTTCACTTGGCCTGACACAATTGTGCATTTATCAGTGTAATTGCAAGAGTTGGAAGCACTGATGTTGTCTATTAGGCGGATTTCCATCCTGTTAAGAGCAGAGGGCCTTTTAATGTATTGTCCTGCTTGAGTGAACTGCTACACAATTACACGGCGGCCAGAGATTGAGTGTGCTGATGATTGTGATGCCTGCGATGGTGGTGATGGCACTGATGATATTGGACCACCCTGCACTCTTCTAACAAGCCTTTCAGAGAGAGAGAGTAAGAGTGAAACAACAAAGTGAAACCGAGGTTAATCATTTTATTTACTCGTTTTTCTATCCCTCTCTCTTTCCCTCCTCCTCCCTCTTCCTCTCCTTTTCCTTTCTGTAACCGAGTGATGGAGCTCGGACTGTGGAGCAGGGGCGGCAAAAATCGATGGCGAGCGCATTACAGTAAAACGTATTGATTAGGAGACCTGCGAGCAGTGTGTTGGTCGCGGAGATGGTGGAATGATGCAATGCTTAAAGGAATTTATCCTTTGACTTTTACATTAACCTTTTATTGACTGCTTTGCCTGTCCATAATTAACACTCACTTTAGCTAAAGTGGTTAGTTTGAATGCAAAGGGGGCTCCGGCCCTTATTGCAGCGAGGGGCCGTCTGAGCTCGCGCCGCAGTTCAAGTGCACTGTGCTGCATGGAGGGAGAGGCCTCTGTGGAATAGAGGCGATAGAATCCTAGATACCTTTCACATTAGCATACCATTTGAGCGGGGGCCTGCCAGGCTATAAGGTTTCAGGGCAAATTGAAATGAGTGATTGTGTTGCCAATCTCTCTTGACCGAGCGCCAGATGGGATAGTTAGGCCCATATCTGTCTGGGGTTAATCCATTGGAACAGCCTGTACTCACAAACACATTCGCTCCGTCCACAACAAACCTCTTTGTCTTTGACCTTAACTTTAAGGTGGGCTGTTGTGCCATGGGAAAGTCTCTTGGTGAGCCTTGTTTGTACGCCACTGTGGCTTACACTGAATTTCTAGCAGGAGCCCTGGAGAGCTTAAGGCACCTCGCTTGATATTGACTTTTTGTTTGGTTCCATTTTAGCAGTCGAGGGACGCTACTCAGCGAACAGTGGTAAATTGTGTAAAAGTGTGCGCTGAATTACCTACACTATATTATCTTTGATAGTCTCCCAGTCTTGATATCTTTTTATATCTCCCGGTAACCCAGGAGCCTTCGATTTGCAAGCTAATGTGCAAGATCCCCTGTCAGATAAATGCGGCAGCTCTGTTGGTCTGGTTTTTGCCGTATGTAGCCTTTCAGAAGAGTCAGGGCAACAGAAGAGAGGCGAGTGTTTTCTCTCATAGCTCTACGGCATGAATACTTAAGCAGACCAAATCAAAGGCCTGGGTTCCCTTGGCCTGTGGTGTCCTCAAGCTGATGTCAGCAGAACCACACAGTGTGTGAGTGTGTGCTGTCTGGGTCAGTTTGCTCTCTCTCTCTCTCTCTCTCTCTCTCTTAGACACCCTGTAGATATGTATGCCAGCCATGTCCTCCTCCTCCTCCTCTTTCTCTGAAGTGGCGCTTCCTTTAATTCGCACCCTAAATAAATGATGAGAACATTTAAACACACGGCTCGTCGCAAAGCCCCAAGGTCGCCTAATCGTATTATTTATGAAGTGATGTGCTACATAATGGTACTTAGTGCATGTTAACAGATGCTATTATCAGGCCCTGATCCAGAGCGCAGAAGATATATTGGAACAGTGGATGTTAATGCTGCTCCTCACCACCGTAATGCAGCAGCTCTTTAAAGGGCTAACCGCACCAAAATGCAGCACTTAGGCCGAGAGCCAGTCGAACATTAAGTGGCTCCGGTGAAAATATATAACCACAAATTGTGGCAGCCCCCGGCTGTCCCCTGACAACTTTAACATCCCCTCAGCTCATCCATAACCGGGACCCTCATACCCTTCTCTTCAGCTCTCTGTGTCCTCTTCATCCCCTTCTGTAGTCGCTGGCCACAAGGTGGTGGTGGTCTTGTGTCTGTGTGTATCTGGGGGTTGATTGAGGGTTTTTTAGGGTGTGGGTAAGGTAAACGGATATGATAGGACAGACCCTGTAAAATGACTGATTGGGGAGTATAACTGGCCTTGTGGTTCTAGAAGGAAATGTTCGGCTACCACTCACAAGCACACACACACATTACACACACAAAGCACAAATGCCATCCTCCTCCTCTCCCTCTTGCACCTCCAGGTCAGGGGTCACTCCCATCTGTCAAGAGGCAGAGGGAGGGCAGATTTACAATGACAGCGGAGAGCAACACCAAGTCACCGCAGTAAATATTTACACTGGTCTGACAAAAGATGTGGTGAAGGTCTGTGGGGGTTCCAAACAGTGTAGAAATTACATCTAACCCCAGATTATTAATCACTATGAAAATCACGCAGCGACATGAAAAGGCTTTATTTCTCACGGCTCTGTCACGATTGCAACAGCAGAGAGTGATGTTCTTGTGAAAGCATCCTGCTGTGTGTGCCTGATGAATAGGGCATTAATCATGATACATGATATCACGGTTCCTCATCAGCTTGATCCTGTTGCTGCCATTTATGGCTCTTGAAACGCATTCCTGACGCATCACTTTCTCCCTGTCTCTCAGCTCCATTTAGCTCACTGCTTAGAATGTTTTGAAGGGGAAAGAAGGAAGTTCAAGGTGCACAAGATCAAACGTGTAAATATCATTAACAATATAAGGGAAAGACAATGACATGTCAAGCATTTTGATGCAATATAAAATATATTCCACTTTCCTTTGTACACACAGACACACTTACCCTCTCATATCCTGGAGGTCCTTATTGAGCCCACTGTTATAAGGTGTCATAAAAAGGAGAGGAAACACACAAGCTGACTGCCTTCTGGACATACACACATTTACCACACACACACACACACACGCGCACACACACACACACTTACACACACACACTTACACACAGACACTTACACATACACACATCAATGACTTTACAACTTGACATTTCTGGGGCTGACCCCTTTAAAACTCCCGTCAGTCAATACAGAGAGACTCGTAAGACATATTTCTGTTTATCTTCACCCATACAATCCCTTTTTTTTGGTCAACTATCACTTATTCCTAAGCATTCGAGGTTAAACACAGGATTTTATTTAAAGTTACAAGTTATAGAAGGCCTTTGTAAGAACGAGAACGCACACTACATTCTGCTTTCTATAAATAATAACAAAACATAAAACTATAGCAGTCCATAAGCAAAACAAAACGTCACAAAAACGATATAATTATAATTCATTTGAGTTAACTTAAAAATAATATGCAAATGGCTCACCAAGCCATAAATAATTACCATAAAATAATGTGCCTAAATGGCTCCTACATGAGTGTTCCCCAAATATCTCTAAGAAAAAATCATAAAAGAACTGCGGTTGAAAGTGAGCGAGCTGAGCCGTGTGCCTTTCTGATGAGTGTCTCCCAGTTGGTTTTGACGGGAGGGAGGGTTTAATGGGTGCGCTTGTTTCCTGTGTCCTGTCGCCTCAGGTGCCACTCCAGTCTGGCCCAGACGTTACCCCCCGAGGAGGCCCCGGTGGACCGGCCCTTCTGGGGTGTGGATGACCCCAGCATGCCGCTGCCCTTTGATCTGGCTGACATCATCAACAGAGTGGAGTCACTGCTCTGGAGGTGGGCCCGACATGTTGAAGTGTGGAAATGTGCTTATGTACGCGTTGTAAACATGCATAGCTCATAAAGCATGCATTCATTCACAGGTGGCAACTTGTTTATTCTTTACTCACTCTGAATGTCATGGTTGTGATTGTTTTTGTTTTTTCATTCCTACATTTATTCACTCAGAAAGTTGGATACTAGTGTGGCTATTCATAGACCAATGCATGAGTTAAGAGTTGAAGAGTCAATCAGACAATTGTATAATAACTAATAAATAGTATAGAATGCTGATTTGTGCATGCATAGCAACATATGCGAAATAAATGGCCCAAAGTAAGAGTGAACTAAAACTGCTTTCTCCAAAAGGAAAAGGACAAATATTTTAATTACTGCGAAGGACAGCCACTTTTAAAGCTTTGGGAGCTGCGCGAAGTCTCAAAAAGTGTGATGTAGAGAGATACACAACACACACATTTGCGGTCACACCTACTTACATACATTTACACTCTATCAATCCGCTCAACAAGTTGTCCCAGACTCCTGTGGTAGAGGGATAGTAATTTAATAGTATTGGTATTTGGTCGTGGCCAATACAATGTCTGTCTTTCTCATGTTAAGCAAGGCAACTTTGTTTTTGTAACACATTTCAACACAAGGCTATTCAAAGTGCTTTTTAAAAAAAAACTAACATAAAAAGCATTAAGATTTATTGTTAAATTATAATACGGTTTATGTCCTGGGCCCCTCTAGGCCTGCATTAAGTCAATTCCAACACTTGTTGTCACATAGCAAGCCTTTGATTGGACAGCATAAAAACCTAAAAAGCTTTACAATATATGCTTACAATTACATCTAAAAGTTAGGAGGCCTCATGTCCAGTCATGACGTTTTTTTTAAATGACAAAAATATATATAATCATCGTCTCTTTTTTGGTCTTTCCAACAGGATGTGAGGGATGAATAGATGTGAGAAAGTAAAGGAAAACGAGCAAAAAATACCAGGTTTTTTGGAACGGCCCCAACAACAACTGAAGGGAGATACCACTGAAGACACCACTGTTGTGATTCCACCAAGATTAATTTCCTTTTCATGGGTTCATCCACATCCCCCCACTCCACCCTCGACTACCCTAGTTGACGTCGACATCTTTTGTCAACCCTGAGCTTTTTGATGGCTGGAACGAATCCAGACCACCTCAATAGAACCAGAATAGTGCTTCAGTATCATGCTAACACGCTAACCAAGCTTAGTGACAACCTCCTAGAAACACAGCGGTCTAACGAAACATAAGCGAACCTGCATTTCAGCATTAGCATACATTGCTTAACTATTTATTATTTCAGTGTATTCTCTTAATCAATCTCATGTAACCCAAACCTGCTTTTATCAATAGATCAACTCATTCTCACCTCTAACCGTAGCCTCCAGTACACACATATGCTTTCTACTTGTCACACAGTGTTATAATACAGTCTAGAATGGTTAAAAAAAAACCTCACATGGTATATCATTCTCCACTTGTGTATAGTGTAATCCCTTTTATTGTGTTCGGAAATGGAAAGAGCCAGAAGAGACCAAAGAAAGATTATTTTGAGAAAGTTATGAATGTCATCGCATAGAGAAAATGAAGAATGTGATGTGTAGTGTTTACAGTGCGATAGTGTGTTCGTACCATATGGAGGCGTGTCTATGTGTGTGTTTGTATGTGTGCATTTAGCCTTGTGAATAGTAGTTGGCCTGTATGTTTGTGCACGCTCACTCTCTCCCACATGTCTACATGAAGGCGAGTGTGTGTGAATGTGATAGTGTGTGTGAGCCTGTAGGCAGCCTGCCAGTTGTTTGTTCTTGAAGATATTCATATGGAGAAACAGAGACTAGCAGCGGGGCCCCTGTGCCTCTGCTCTGATGAAAGGCAGCACTGATAGAATGACCCGGAACACAACCGCCGTTTCTCATAATTACAGCTGTTCAATCGCTTTTAATTACTCTTAAAGTGTGTAGAGCACCACGTTCCCCTGTAATGCTGCAGGCCATCCGAGAGAGCGGGAGAAAGATCGGGCACTTCTGACAAAATCCACTTTCAAAACAGCTAAAAAAGGGTGGAAACGGGGACGACGTCAAAGCAGTATAGCAGCCCTCCTCGTTTGATTCCTTTCTCTATCTAGTTCATGATGAAGTAGAGACGCTGTTTACTATTAAAAATGCAGAATGCACTCCTTTTTTTACTTCTGAAGTTGTTTCCAAGATGTTAATGGTTGCCAAACGCTGTTCTTCTTGCTTCTTCTTTTGCAGCGCCTCTTGTTTGTTGTTGTCAGAGAGATTTGTTTGTAGATCGGCAGTAGCGTTGACTTGTTTGAATCACTCTGTGCTCCCCGCGCCACAGCTTGTCTGTCTGAAGCAATAGGAATGGCAGTAAATAAAAAAACTGTGTTTTATCCAAACACCTGCGTCCTTCTGTTCTTTCTGTGCTGTTGTCCATTATTTATTTTTTCGCTCCAGGTGGATAACACACTTATGACAGGTATAAAATTATTATTCTTACTGTGTTTGTGTGTTTTATTTTGGTGTTGATTGGCTTTATTTATCTGAATATTGTTGGACTCATACTTAGTGGAGCCATGCAACCATGTGTCTAATTTTTCTTCCTCTCAAGATAAGTTATTGTTCTCTGAAATAGCCTCTCCCTAAATGCTTTCTTCCTCAAGATAACGAGGACAGCTGTGGACAAAGATCCCTTTTCAGTGGTGTAACTCACAGCAGCTAAATTAGCTCAAGTATATCCACAGCAGACCAAGGTCAAACACTGTTTACGTGCACAGTAGGCCTATAAATAATTTCTAATATTTGAATGAATTTGCTGTGAGTGCCCGAAGGGTCAGGTTTATTGTATCGGGACAATTTACAGTTCCAGTGTCACACAGGAATGTTTCCAGAACTTATATACACATAAATACATCCCTGTTAATTTCCCAGGGGGCAAACAATGATTGGTTTTCCAAGGAGGTTAAACATAAGCAAATAAATGTGAGAAAAGCGTATTTGACTATCACTAACCTTGCGCTGCTTTCGTTTAACATCCTGTCACATCTCCACAAGATCCAGGGCAGACCTTCCATTGCTTACTAATAGAAACAACTTCTATCCAATTGAAATCTAGTTTGAATGCAACCATCTTAAATGATACAACTATGCAATTTAGACCAAATATGGTAATCATCAGCAGTGCTGCATCATTCAAGGATTTGTCTTGAATTAGTTGGGTCAGTTTCTGTTTTTGGTTAGTTTGTAATTTTAGCCATTTAGCTGCATGACACCAGGGCGGAAGTGTTTCTCTGTCACTAGTCTATCCCTTTGGTCAAAACGTTTTTATTGAAAGTCATGGTCGCCAGAGGATAAATCATGATTTTGCTGAATCCCTGGCTAGATTAAAATGTTTTGGTTTTGAGTGAAGTTGCTCAACAACCATAGGAAATATTTTTCAAAGTATTTGATACACACAATCATGTCCCTCACAGAATGCATTGGAAGAACTTGGTGATCCCTTTTCCTCTAGCGCTATGTAAACAACATTTTAATTTGGGTGCTACTTAGAAAATGTTGCCATGCTAACACGGCAAATGTAACATGGTGAACATTAAACCTGCTCAGCATCAGCGATGGTGGCACGGTTTTTGTAAGTATGTTAGCATGCTGATGCTAGCATTTAAGTATCAAGTATAGCTGCTAGCATGGCTTTAGACTACGTGTCTGTTTATTACATTTGCTATGTGCATCTGCTATACTCAACAAGAAAGTATTTGCATTAGGTTTGTTTGTTTTTTCTCCAGCCTTCTGTGTTCTCTCTACTTCAAAGGAGCCCGCTGGATTAGCAGAGCAAACAACTTCTATGACAGATGGATTGATTGATTGAGTGATGTCAGTCCCAGTGATGAAGTGATGGCTAATGTTCTGTGTGTGTTTCCAAAACCTCCACTCTACACCAATACCAACAGTGGACTGCCATCCCGAGGTCGCCCATGTTAACCACTTCCTGTAGTGGCTGAGTGACTGAGTGATGGATGAGTTTGGAGCGCTCTCCCCTCGGGGGACTAGAAAAAGCGCCCCACTTGAAGAGACAATTACACAGTGCTGGTGAGAGCCACAGGTATGCATTGTTCTGACTGGGGTCAGCCGCCAGCCAACCAGCCAAGCCACCCTCAATTAGGCCAACAATAGAGATAAAATAACCAGGTGTGTGGTGGGGAAAGGTATCGGTTTGGGGTCATTTCCCAGTCAAATGTTTCAGTGGGTGGCTATGGGGCCTGGGTTGATTGTAGTGCAGATTAATGGAATCAGGAAATGGATCGCAATTGTCTCTATTTCCAATTTGTAAAGTAGGGTGAAGGAATGAAACAGATTTATTATGTTATGTTGGGTGGATAATGGCTATCAATGTCAGTGAAGGACACTTTATGTTAAGAATGAAGGAAATCTGACCTTAATCGTAATGTCATAATATATAATGTTATATACGATTGCATAGACTTTGCACAAGTATAAGATTGCATAAATTGTACTTGATATTTGTTGATGCATACTTTTGTGTTTTTCTACAATGCACGCAGCAGTATTTGTGTTGTGTTTGTATGAGAAGGAATACATGTGTAAAGGCCTCCGAGCCTGTTTTTACAAAGGAATATATGTGTGTAATGTGTCTCAGTGTGAGTGTGTGTCTGTCCCAGGTTCCAGAGTGCAGGCTAGTGTTGGAGGCTCCGGGGCCAGAGAGGTATAGTAATTGTAGAAGCCGGCTGCAGAGCTGAAGATAGCATCGCAGCTCTGGGGCGGCTGTCAGCAGTGGGACGGGCCACACTCATTTGTCACCAACACAGACAAACAGCACTCGGCACCTTCAAAACACTGACTTGATTGACTACATGTGAAGCAACACCAGCCCTAATGTTTTGCAACTGTTAATTGCACTAGAGGTCATAAAAAAGGCAGACCCCAGGAGGTTCCCTTCAGTTAAAATAAGGCAAGATTTACAGTGACACTTAAGGTCACACTGACAGGCATTTGTCTTTAATTCCTGCTGTCTGACTTACAGTACAATATGCAAATCTGTATTTTAAGTATGTTTGTTAAATACTACCTCGTTCGGTGTGTCTTCCATGTTAGATTTGAATTAATGCATTTCCATAAAATGTGTGTATTAAATGGATTGTAATTAATAAATATCAAGCTACAATGAGATTTTCCAATATTTGTTTAAGTATGTAACTCCAAATCAAAATTTGTTTTGATATCAATAATCGGTAGAATAAAAATATGTTTTCTTACTCAGTCCTTGGTCACACTTAAACAAGGGTCACCAGAGCAATTTTAGGGTCAATGGAGACTATGATAGATTTCTAAACTACAAACCAATCAATCATATAATTTTTTATAGTGCAATATGACACATTTCACCTGGAGCGCTGTACAATCTGTCCAGCATACAACACCCTCTGTCATTTAACCCTGGCAGCACACAACGGAAAACATGGCACTAAATAAACCCAATTAAAGGGGGAAATGTGAGAGCTACTGAGTCCATATGAAGCGCCTCTTCTTACAACCCAACCGTCCTCTCTGTCAGCGGCCTGATCACTGCTGACATGCTCACTGCCTGCAGTTTACGGAGTATTAGAGTGGAAGTGAAGCGATGGTGAAGTGTGGATGCTGATGTTGATGCTGTCAGGACGCCTGGCAGCTGAGCGGCCCTGATGAGTAGAGGGGATGGCATGATGAGTGTGTGTCTTTATGAATAGTGCAGGGGGGGGGTCTTGCAGATCAAACAGCAGTCTGATCAAATATAGAGCATGTTTTTGGGTCGTCGCTGTGGCCCTGGCTCCAGTGACCAGTGGCCCCGATATCATCCGTCCTGCAGGACCTCGCTCTTTTATCTATTTCTCTCTCATTTTCAATCTGAAGTGGCTGACCTAATTTTTGCCCACTTCTGTTCAAAATGTGCACTTCAGCTACAGTCCAATGAAAATGAACGCCCTTAAAAATTAAGTTTATTTTGTTCCATTATCTGAATTGCAGATAAATACAGGCTATTGGCTTTTCTGCCAATTTGGCTGTTAGCATTTAATCTGCTAGTAGAAATCAACTGGATTGCTTTATGGCACCACATAAGAGCCAGTTTAATGTCATTCTCAACTATACTGTAAGTCCCTTTCATTATTTTCTGGAATAATTTCAATTCTATCAGCTGTAACTAATGTAAAATTAAGGAAAAAATCGTATTGAACATCAGAGTCTCGATGTTATCAACACCCTCAAATCCTTCTCTTCTTTACAGTCGCTCCTCCTTTCCCAAGGCCTTTCCCCTCTTCTCTTTTTCCCACCCTTCATATTCACTAAGCGTTGTTTTTACACAGTGCCGATGATGCATCTCCGCTCATACCAGTCTCACTCTCTTACCGTTGCACGCCCTGTTAGCGCCCTGCCATTCATATCAGTGGGATTAAATGGATCGTTTTCCAGCGTTAGCAGCTTCTCCGCCAAGTGGTCTTGATGTCAGGCCAAGCATAATTGAGGCATCTGCATCTCATCTAAAATGGATGAAAGGATTTTTTGATATCGCCAGTCTATTACCCCCACCACACACACACACCCTACCCAGCAGGAGGGAGGAAAGGCTTAGGTTAGCATCACATCATTTTAGTAAAGATGGAGCAAGGGGCGAAAGAGGATAGGAAGAATTGTAACACATTATGAGCTGCCGCTACTTGTGGAATGGCAACACAAGAGATGAGCCAACAAAGAAGACGGATCAATAAAGTGACTTAAGCTAGTAAGACTAACTTACAGTATAAAGAAAAACAGTTGACCATAGATACCAATCTTAACTTACAGTCATGTTTTGTCCCTTTTTATGACCTTCCTTGGTACTTTACTTTGCACTACAAAGAACATGAAGCTATTTCCTGCTTTGGCACTAACAGTTAACCTGCACAAACGACCAATGCTTGTTTTACCTGAGAGGACAGTTTATTTTGCGTGGGAGCACAAGATGAGTGGCAATAGTTACCCCACAAGGGATGCATTCCACCTTTAGGCAACAATGGACAAAGGAGAGTAGTGGTGTCATGCATGTTTTTGTCCAAATCTCTTTGATATAGTGGATGTACCAAATGGACAAAAGAACAAACAGAGACAACGACTAATCCTTAGATTTGCCAGATGCCAAAAGAGTTGAGACTGGAGGAGGTCAAGATGAAACAAAGAATGACGTTTGAAAAGTAAACGCAACGAGCAAAAGGTGTCACAATTAGAGGTAGCAGCTCAGAGGTCTTCACACAGTAGTTAAAATCTGAGACAGTTGCACAGTATTAGCAGGAATAAGGCAACCACAACCTTTCCGCCTTGTTTAATGCTCCACCAGAAGACGGTGGGGTATATTAGTTATTTGATGGGCAGGGTAGAAGCAGAAACGGGTGGATATTAGGAGGGTGGATGGACAGTTTAAACGAGGTATTAAGGAGAGCAGCAAGGTGTGATGTATTTATCAGGAGAGACGCTCACCATATCTGCTCCAACCTTGAGGATGAATTGCTGGCCAACCCTCACAAACACACACACACACGCACACACACATATACATATCCTCATAGCCAACTCTGCTGCCCCTTGATTGACAGCTCTCGAAATGAGTGTCTGAGTAGCACTGGGCTCTAGCCCTCCAAGTAAGTGGGCCGTCAAATTACATCCAGGGGACCGCCTGGCCCCCTCTCCCATGGCAAAGAGGAGATCTATTTATTTGTCTGTTTATTTGCTTGGTTTAAATATTTGGTGGGGAAAAATATTGAATGTTTGTCCCCCGGTCAAAGTCCCCCTCATATTTAGTTAATAAAGAGCAGAGGAGGTTGTTTGCCCAGCGAAGTGCAGGTTAGGGGACTTTATTTAAGGGAGTCCTCAGAGAGAGCGGGTGACCTTCTTCTCTTGGAGGAGACGCTGTGTACACTCACTCGCTCTGCCTCCACCAGCCCGCCATTCTTCAGTCCGTTTATGTACTTAGACATGTTTCCTTCCATCTTCTTCCCTTCTCAATTCAATTCAAATAGCTTTATTAGTATGACCATAATGACGTACAGTATTGCCAAAGCTTTTTACAATTGCGATATAAATAAATATACAATTGAAATGTAAAGTTGAGTTCATAAACACTTTGAGCAAATGCAAGAACAACATGTTTTCTTAACATAATATAAGAAATCTAAAAACACATAATAGAATAAGTTAAGGTGAGTTATTGATTAGTGTGCAGGATAATGCTGATAGTCAATTCATATAAGAAAATAATAATAAAAAGACGTGAGATGTGGTGTAGCAGGTCAGTCAGACAAACTGCAAAAAGCAGCTTTCTTTCATTTCCCCCAGTACTATGTTTAGTTTTTACATTTTTGGGAAGAATTATTTTCGTACGGGTTTGAATGTTGCGCTTTGTACGAGGAAGTGCTGCTCTGTTTCCACAGCAGTTCCTCCACACTGTTGGCATAATCGCTCCTCTTTTGGCAGCCATGTTTTCTTATTCAACTTCTCGTCATTTGCCATCCATTATTTCCCTTCTTTTCTGTTTTCTTCAACACCCCTGACCTGCCTCTCCTCTACCTCCCTTCCTCCCTCCTTCCCGCCTCTCTTTCTGCAAAGCCTTGCTCTATTTGACTGGAGTCTCTCTCTGGATTCCCCGGGCTGCATCCAGGTTAAACTCTTAATTGCCTGGGCGGTGGGTGGTGTGAGGCGCTGGCTCACTGCAGCTCAGCCGGTCCCTGTGCAGGGGGCTCGGGGTTATTGGGCAGGGCCAGTTGTTCTGTGTTGGACTGAGGCTGGGAGATGATAAAAGACTTATTAATATAGATGATGTAGATGACCTCTGACAGCAGATATACAGCAAGAGACGAGACATGACATGATCCCTGTGTGCTCCACACCTCCGTCTGTCTATATCTATCTATCTATCTATATATCAATCCATCTATACATCTATATCTATCTATCTATCTATCTATCTATCTATCTATCTATCTATCTATCTATCTATCTATCTATCTATCTATCTATATATCTATCTATCTATCTATCTATCTATCTATATATCTATATATCTATATATATATCCCTCTATCAATCTATCGATCGATCTATACAGTATATCTATCTATCTATCTATCTATCTCGTCTCTTGCTCTATCCATCGATCTATCTATCTACATATCTATCTATCCCTCTATCTATCTATTTCTTCCCTCTTTCTCTTTTCTTCCCTCTTTCTCTCTGTCTCACACTCCCTTTAAATCTAACACTACCGTCGCTCCATTACTTATTTTTCTCGTCCTTTTCGTGCACTTTCTCACTCCATTCCTTAAAACACGGATACATTTACTGCAGCAGCACGCCCACAATCAATACCCACTAGTGGGATGAATTTAAACTACATGCCGTTAATGTAAATGTGGACATCTGCAGTGTCTGCCTGATGTCCTGACTTTCCCATATGACTGCAACAGTGTGTGTTTGTGTGTGTGTGTGCATCAGTCAATCTGACGGCTACAAGACCCTCTAACCTTGTCACATACAACCACAACACACTTCGATCCATGATCCGAGCTTCCTACTAATGCTTTTCTGCCACTAAAATAAAACCCACAAAAGGACTGCAGGGCTAATCAATGGGATTGAAGGTGTATTGCATCCGCTTATTAATACGTTGACAGCTGTCAGGTCCCTAAGTCACCAATAAAGTCATATTGTCCCATGACAAACAAACAAAAAGCTGTACACTTTACAGTATGCAGGCTTTGTAGACTGGGAGAAACCAGCCTCAGAATCCACAATACAACCCGTGGTCATTTCATAAGGCTATATTAGCGAGTTAATGCCCCCTATCTCAGTGCTCCAACCCTGTCATTGATTCTTGTTTAAAAGGCTATGGGTAGTCGATATCACCTCCTCATCGCCATCTGTCTCTATTTACTAATAAATAAAGTGGAGAGCATTGACTGCTTTGGTCCAGGCCTGTAAAAGCATGCATGCTAATGAGCACTGGGCCTCTGTGGCCAATGGAGTAGGCAGAAGGTGGGGATACTCCACCTCTCCACTAACTCTGTCTCTGTCTCGATGGCTCTCACAAGCCACAGCACTCCAATCATGGTAATTGCCCGCCGGTCCAGTTGTTGTTTAACATCGCTCATCAGACGAAATGCGGTTTCACTTCAGCTGCATAGATTTTTCTCCCAGGCTTTCTTGTACGGTCGTTCGTTCGTTTATTCCTTCTGCTAGTTGTGTGTAGGTCAGCTCTTAAGGTCGTGTCTAGTCGTTTGTCAGACGTGGCCCATGAGCGCTGCCACAATACACTCTGTCACGCTGATCAATTATGGATCATACAGATGGGCTTGTTTGGACCGGACCCAATGACGCATTTGTTCTAAAAGGGCCCTTAATCTTTTCCACCCACCTCCTTTCTCCCATTCCTCTTGGTTTTGCAATATCAACATAGGGAGAAATTAATGTTTATATTAATAAACATATGTGGCGGAGGAGAATAAATCAATATTTGGATTGAAGGAAATTCTTCATGGGAAGTCGATAACGGCTTGATGCACACACTGGCTCGTGCACAAAAGTCTCATTAACATCATGATAATATTAGAATAAGAACTATTAATATTCGAATTAAGATTTAAAGGAGTCCGCACACATTTACACGGCCATATTTTGACACTGATTTCCTGAGTGAAGGGGTGGTGCTGATGTGTGGAGGCTCTCATAGCTCAGCATAACACAGTACTGCTGTGTCAACTGTGACCCCAGCGACCCGGCAGGAGCCAGAGAATGGGTTTCGGGGTCGCTGTGAGACTCAGGTGAAATGAGGGGGTCAAGGGTCAGCTGTCCAGTGTGTCAGGCTTGCTGATGAGGAAGTGTAGCCTCTCGCTTCAGGGAGTACACAGGGAGTGTCATGTTTTGGATGACACACTCGCAGCCTGACATAAATCTGCTATGCTTACATGCAGTGGAGCTCGGTGTGATGAAGGGCAGTGGTGGTGAAGATGCCAGAAACAACTACTCAAAGTGTCCGTGCAGGAGCTGATTATTGGACTTTAAGTGCTGACTGCTGTCTGTAGCTCAGAGGGCAGATCATCGTTAATATTGCTGAGAGGATTGATGGTTTATTTGCTTAGACAAGTGAAGATCCATTAACTCATTACTGTAAATGTTTTGGTATTAAACAAATTAAACTCAAAACTGATTCTACATATATATGTACCACCTACAAATGTTTGGCATAAGTAAAGCTAATGCAGTAGCACTTAATCTGGTTAGGCTAATAGATAATGTACCTGCAAGATTGTTGCTTTTGTGTTTGTTTCTTCCTGGTTGAATGCACTTATTGTAAGTCGCTTTGGATAAAAGTGTCAGCTAAACGAAATGTAATAACAATATTTTTTAAGCAAAGTTTTGTCCAAAAAAAACTCACTCAATCTTCAGTAAACCTGAACTCTTAAAGTATGTTTGTCCTCCCATCTGTGGCGCTCTCATATGGAGTCAAACGGTGCAAAAGTTCATGTTTGTTTGTCCCAACCCTTGCTCTCTATCTGCGGCTCACTCCCATTGTAGACACATCCAAACGGACCCCCTACCTCCGCCACACTGAGGCAGTCCTTCCTTCCATCCTTAACCCAGAGTCTTGGGTTAGAGAGCTCACTGTTGTTCTGAGCCACCCCAGCATCCTGGTAGTGCTATGAAGGGAAAACAGCAGCGCCGCAGTGGAGTTTCCTTCCCGCGTCTCATCTGAGGCAGGCTCTGCTGGCTGTCCGGATCAAACCGGCCCACAGTGTGCTGCTGAGTCCTGTCTGATAACAAGAGGAGGCCCATGCATTAGAGACTTACCACAGGGGCACCACTCCTGGAAGTTTTACTCTCCAACAGCCCGGGAAAGGGTACAATTACAAGGAGAGTTTAGTTAAACTTTAGTGTGTTCACCTGAGTGTGTGTTTGAATATCAGGCTCTAATAAGTCGTTTTTTTTCTTGATTTTTTGGTTCAATCTGCTACACTCTGTATAAATGATACAACTTAAACCCAAGTTATTGAAGCTTTTTCCCTTATCACATTTCAACACAAGAATAAATGGACAGCATGCACAACAGAGCTGCCTAGGAAATCAATCTTGTTATAGAAAACCCAAGAAAAGGAGTTTGTGATCTAGGGCTGTCCCGAATACCATTTTTCGGGCTCCGGATATTCGGTAGTAATCAGCCTATAATAATTCCTATTTTGTATGGACATGCTTTTATTTTGAAGGAGATTTAGCTTTGTTGACAGAAAGTTGTTGTTGCTATGGAAACAACGTGACGGAGATTAACGGAGAAAAAGTCATACATATACAGATATAATATAAAGACGGACAAAGTAAACGATAACGTTTATGGTTAAGTGTTAGCACCCCCCGAAGAGACACAAGCTCTTACGTTGATATTGGAGTTTTCAATAAATTCAAAAAAACGAGAAAAAAAGAAAATTGAAACCCGAATAGAGGCGAAGTCCCTCCCCTTCCGGTCGAGCTCCATGGGACCTTATTTCGGAAAAATTATGTATTGAAGTCAATGGGGAGAGAAAGATTATCTTTCGATCCCGAATGAATTGTGCCAGGAATTACAGATATGATTTTTGTCAATTTAAAAGATAATTTTGCAAGTCAAAAAAATAAGAATGTGTCGTAAAACTGTGAAGTAACACATTTGTTGTGTGAAGCCGCTCAATGAACTACATGTCTCTGGTCTCGCACAATACGCCACACCAACATAAAGATGGCTGTCACGTTAGCACATTTTACCTCTTTCTTTCAGAACGAGGCGAAAATCACTACAAGTCTGGGCATGTTGAGAGCTGTACATACCTATGGTACATACACGAAAGGGGAGTTAGTCGGTTCTGTAGGAGCCAGCATGCGGGACCGGCTTTACAAGGTTTCGGTGAGTTCACATGAGTGCAATGTGTAACGTTAATGTCAGCTAGCTAACATTAGCTAACAAGGTACACTAACGTGTTTTGTTTTATAAACTAGTTTTCGTGTTAAGAACTTCGTGGTTTCTGTGTATGCTGTGGATAACATTAGTGTTCACAATAACAAGGTACACTCCCGTGTTTTGTTTTAGTTGCTCTTCAGATTGAAGCGGCCAGTTTTATATTGACTATACTGTATGTGTCATCTCCTTTTACATCTCGTTGTGTCATTTGAGTTTATTTGCTGTGTGTAGATTCAAGGATTTTGGTTATCTTGTCAATTTGTTTGGTTATCTAGGCACAGCTGTGTGTGACTCCCTCTGGTACACTGGTATGTGCAGTGGCGAGCCGTGACTTTTATACCTAGGCCCTCTGATTTACAGCCATGCTCCCTTTCTCTTTTGTCCACTCAAATAAACTTGGCCCTTTGTCTTTTCCATGTGGAAAATGGCAGCTGCATATTCCGCATTTCTCATCTGGCTCCCTGTCTGCTCGTCTACAATGAGAAAATGATATGAATTACTATTAATCATTTAAACCTGCCAAATAGTCCCCCTAGCCATAGTTTAAACAGTCTGCACTCTTCTATTTATCTTGTGAAGCACTTTTAACATTCAGCTTGTGTGTTTTGGTTGTCTTTATTTCCAGGTAGAAGAGGACCAAGAGCGAGGAAGTAAGACAGAGCTCTTAAAATGCCAAACAGTGTGTTTGGCTTTTTATGTGTGACACATATGTAGTGATAAATGGCTTCACCTGACCACTGTTCCTAAATAAAACAAGTTTTCTGCATCATCAGTCATTTTTTCCAAATAATTACCAATATTTCACAAATTCTTCATGTAAACTTAAGAGCACAGCTGTAAGTTGAGTATGTCAGCCTTTCTTGGTTCATCTTACTGGGGGGCAGCTACATGGATGTCGGTGCAGTCCACAACCATTGTGCAGTTGAAGGCAGAATGAATTTATGATTGACTCAGAATGAAGCACAACTGCATGCCATACAATACATTGACTTCATTTGTAATTGTGTAAACAAATATGAGCATTGATTAGCAAGCAGGACCTGCAGGAACAGAGAATGGTGATGGATGGAGCTGGGAAGAGAGAAGAAAACAGATCAACTTTATTATCGGATATTACAAATTACATTTTCAAAACAAGTTGCCGCTCCTACAGTTTTCAAGTGTGAAAAGATGATTTCACATGACCTATGCAAAATATTACACTCAATACATGTAATACTGCGGTGTGGGTGGATTGGGATGAGGGGCGCTTGTTTTTCACTCGGCTCCTCCTGTTTTGCCAGTACTGTGGTATTAGTGGTTTATGAAGAGGGGAGTTCTTCACAAATCCATCGCTCCCTAACTCATGCCTGGCTGTGACGTAAATGGTGTGCGGCCGTGAAGCCAGGACAGTAAACAAACATGTCGTCGGTGGTATGGGCGTTGGAGCTATGTGCAACTCAAGGCATATGCTCGAACCGGAGCTGCCTGGACGCTGCAATCATGTTGCGCACTATCCGTGCTGAGTGTGCTGACTTTTCGTACAATGTCCCACTGTCTGGCTGCCTGCATAAAGTCAAGTGCTCGGTGCAGTTGTGGCGAAATGTCGCTCCTCTGTTTTCATTTAAACAGCTCCTTATATCCGTTAACGGATATAAGGAGCTGTTTAAATGAAAACAACAATGCACGTAAGGTCTCTCTCTCGCTCGCTCGGGCCACACATACACACACCCTCCCGGTCCTCCCAACAGCCAGTCGGTGCCTGCCGGTGAGCGTGGAAGTGTGGTCTGCCACAAGCGGGCGGTAGGAGCGGGGCTGTCAGCATCAGCTTGTAGATGGTATTTTAAACTCGATGCGCTCTGAAACTACGGGGCGGCCGAGGAAAAAAAATACACATGCGTTAATCGCGTTAAAATAATTAGTGGCGTAAAAAAATGTTTATCGGTTATCGGTATCGGTCTTGAGAAGCAGGAAGTTATCGGTATCGGTTTCAAAAAACCGATATCGTGCATCCCTAATATAAATAATATACCATAACCAAATACGTGCCAATGATTACCAATACCAATGACTCACCCTCACTATCATCACAACGAAACATGTCCAGAAGAATGTCATGCAAAGCTGCCTGCCTGCCTTCCTTCGACTCTCCCTGAACTGCCTGGTCTTTTTAATGTTCAATGTTAACCATTTATGCAGATAGCATGAAGGAGAAAAGATCGCCCCCTTAGCACCCGAGGCCTGTACTACGAAGCTGGTTCAACCCAGTGGCGTAGCCAGGAATTATTGTGTGGGTGGGCCTGGAGAAATGTAGGTGGGCCAGGGGGAGACATATTAAGCGTGGGGTCTGAGCTGAAACTTCATTAATGATTTTAATGATTTTTTAATGCACTAATAGAACATAAGCATAAATTAGCAGTGAAAACAAAAAACATAGGCACGGCGGCCTCAGAATGTGTGTAAAACATATCCCTATGTGTAAATCCACATAGGGATGGGTATCGTTAAGGTTTTAACGGTACTACTACTTTTATCGATAGCGCTTATCAATCCGGTCCTTTAACGGTACTTTTATCGGTTCTTTTGGAGAAAAAAATAAGGTAAACTAACTAAACAAATTGTGAACAAAACTAACATTGCTTTTTATTTAAATTAAATACATAATATTTCACATCAAAAGAAACAACAATGTTTTAACAAATCGTATTAAATAATCTGATGACAGAATTGTAAACAGAATAGCTGAAACTTTAACAAAATAAATAACTCAGTTACCTCTAATCATTAACCCATGTTTGTATAATGTAGTTAACTCCGTGTGTTGCTGCTAGCATACATAACACCTGACGGGGAAACGTTACTCGTGGATGGGGCTACAGAGCTACTAGAAAGACAGTCGAACCCGGTGCATTTCTCCGTCTGAATGTGGTGCACTTTTGCAAGATGTTTAGACAAATTGCTCGTGTTACCGCCCTTACATGCTAAACTGTTATTGCACTTTTGGTAACGAGTATTGTCCACATCGACACGGCTATAGTTTAACCACACCTCGGAGCGCGTTCTCTCCGCCATCTCTCTGTGTGTGTGTGTGTGTGTGTGTGTGTGTGTGTGTGTGTGTGTGTGTGTGTGTGTGTGTGTGTGTGTGTGTGTGTGTTGCATGTAGCATGTAGCAGCGGCGTGTGTGTAAACTGCCCTGCCCCCTCGCACACGGACGGGGGAGAGAGATCTCTTGTCTGGATTGGAAAGATCTAAAATACTAAAAATAATCAGACGCATTTTGCAGTCTTTTTGCATATTAGAAACGGAGTTGGCGACACTTAAACTGCAATGTAATGTTTGTGTAGCAATAATACATACGACATATATCGGGGGCTACAGGTTGTTTATCCTTGACAGTCGCACAGTGGGCACACACTGAAGCCTCATCCCAATACCCCTCCTCGACTCCTCCTCTCCCTCACTCGCGTCCCTTCCTTGCATCTTAGCTCCGCCTCCGTAAGATGCGAGCGAGGGACACGAGGAGGTGACGCGAGGACAGAGGAGTCCTCAGATATTAATTGGGATGTCCTCGTTCACTCAAACGTCACTCTTAAACGACGTCTGTTAATGATGACATGTGCACAGCTGTATCCCCTCTCATCGGGCTTAACTGAATAACCCCTTAGAACCGGCCCATTTCTGGTTAAATATGTATTTAAATGAATGAATCTTTCTCTTGTTAGTCAAGGAATTCAATGATGGTTGGTCCTGCTTTTGTGTTCCGTTTTGGTGTAAAATGTAGCCTACATTTAAATAAAAATATAATTATAGTAATGTGAAAGCCTTTTAGAAATGAATTGCACATAATAATTCCCACGGAGCTGTGAGCACTTATACATTTATGTGACGCTTTTCCACTCATCTTCCAGTTGTCGGTTTTCCTCTGTTGAAATGGACCAGCTGTGAAGGTGGGGGCGGGGCTTTTATACGCGAGTAGTGAAAACACTTCCGTGTAGTCTGCTCGCGTGTATCCTCCCTTTCGTCTCCTCCCGCACCCCTCCTCCCTCACCCCTCCTCGACTCCTCTGTGTGCATTTCAGCTATTGGGACGTCCTTCAAAATGGCGTGTCTTGATCGATTTCCGGGTCAAGTCCCGGAGGAGGGGAAGAGAGGAGTCGAGGAGGAGTATTGGGATGAGGCTTGAGTGTTTTCATATTCAGCAAATGTGTACACGCTAAACTGCAGACCTCAAGAAGAAATAATACTTTCATTCTCTCACGGCAAAAGTTACTTTACTTACTATAAAAACTCACGGTAAAAAAATGCACTCCCTATTCCATTGTCATGAAGGTGGAATCTAACTATATCCAGAATAAGTTTTATTGGATCCAGGCTAGAAACATGTTTATTTCTGCTGTAAAGTTGGGCATTTTAACATGGGGGTCTATGGGAATTGCTCCTTTTTGCATCCATCCCCTGTCGGCCACTAGATGAACTGCAGTTTGTGGCACTTCCTTCTGGGCTTCCCGGCTCTGCGCTATGAAGCGCTGATTGGCTGTGGGTGGGCCAGACATGCATGTGGGTGGGCCCAGGAAAATCCTGCTTTGTAGTATACCCCCCCGGTGGAGGGGGGCAGGCTACTCTATAAATGTTTCACTTACCATCATGACTACCCTCACTGTTTAACATTTTGGTTTACTTCATGTTAAGGCTAATAAAAATGACACGGCTAAGTAATGTAATGCTAACTAACGTGCTCGCTACTAGCTAGGTAGCTAACTTGATGATTCCATGCACAACATGTATATTACCTGATATGTTTGATCCAGCGACTCCTGGTCCTTTCATCAGACGGGAAGCGAAAGAACGAGCATGAGGTATGATTACTGTTGTGATTACAACCTGTTACAAAGCACACAGGCATCTTGTGAAAGTTCATTTATTTTAGCAATCTCTTATATTTATTGGAGGGAATAAATCAGTTGACATCTTCTTCTTTGCTTTAATTGCGAGTCGCAACCGCAACCACTTGGAGCATTATCGCCTATGACATCACTTACGCGACCCAGAATGGGATCTGGGATTTGTGGTCTTTCTAGTTGCGTATTTTTCATAGTCTTATATTTCAACAGTTTTACGACAAACTGTGACTTTTTTAACATGGAAATTATTGTTTTAAATTGACAAACATCATATGTGTAATTCGTGGCACAATTCAAACGGGATCGAAAGATAATCTTTCTCTCCCCGTTGACTTCAATGTATAATTTTTCCAAAATAAGGTCCCATGGAGGATCCCGGAAGGGGAGGGACTTCGCCTCTCTATAGTGATCTAAGGGAAGAGTAAAAATTGCTTATTAAAAAAACAATATCCACTTTAAATTCCTCACTTTATGAGAGTATGATGAGGCTTTGTATAAAGTGGTTTAATAGAAATTATTATTAGAGTGCTGCAGGGTTTTATATATTATTCAATTGTTTTTTCTTTGTCTAACATAAAAGGGATACATATCACCAATGCAGTTTATTTTGTTCTCATTGCTGTCTACACTTTGACATTTTAAGCACTATAGTGTGTCACTACTTATCTTTATACTTCATTCAGAGAACAACTAAAGTTTGAAAGTCTCAGTTCTGCTTTTTTCATATTTTTTCATCCTTGCTTCTGACAAAAAAGAAGACAGGCACTCTTCACTCTCTCTTCTTACTCTTTTCCCCCCGCCTCGCCTTCTTCCTCCACTCACTCTGTCCAGGGAGTCATTATTGCTTTGGTAAATATTTCATAGGCCTCAATACCTTTCGCACACAGCCACCTGCCAGCCGCCTCTCCTCTCGCACACAGACCATGGATAGACAGATCAAAATGAAAGAGAGCAAAGTGAAGGTGGAGTGAGAGGAAGTGAGAAGGAGACTGCCGAGGGTGCATTTACATTTTCTGTGAGCCGGGTCTCTCTGCTCTGTATCCTGGCTTCATAACAGTCCTTTCAAAAGATGGAAAGATTCCCTGGATGTTGTCAAATCTGTGCCCAACAACGTTTTGTTTTTCCTTTTTTTCGCCCTAAGCTTTTCTCGTTTTTTCACATAAAAGGTGCTGTATTAGTTTCCGAGATGCTAGGAAAGGAGAGAGATAGGGAAAGAGCAAAAGCCGGCGCAAGCTCAAGACAAGACAGATAGAGAGAATACTAAGCCTCTCCTTCTTCTGACCTTGAAGAGGCCTGTAAGCTCTCCCTCCTCCCTCCCTCCCTCCTCCTTTTGCTTTTCCAGCCCCACCTGTTTACTTTGACTGGTTAGAGAAGGGGTCTTGCATCACCTGCAGTGTCCTCTCTTTCTGTCCATGCCTATCCTCACCCTGTGTCATTCCCCTCTCTTCCTCAAAAGGACTCAAAAGTAGCGATCTGGAGATGAAATATTCAGCGTGGATATAAGCGATTTAAGTTGTTTCAGAGTGGATAGCTTGTTGCCGCAGAGCTTTGACTTCATAAATAAATGGTCAACAGTGGCCTCTTCCACTGCCCTGTCTCCTGTATATATGTGGCTGAGTTGTTCGCGTGCCCGGGGCTAAGCCCTGTCAGTAAGTTCCAAGCCTTAAATATGGATAAGATGTGAAACGCCTCTGGACACTCTCCTATGTAGTCAGTATAATGCTGGATAAAGCTCAGCTGTTCACACGGCGAGAGAAGTCGAATATAAAATGTAAAATCTTCATGCCATCTTGGGAAATGCAAGGCCGTTGGGTCTGCAAAAAGTAGTATTAGTTTAAATGTGCTTTGCATTCACATTGTGTGCTTGTATAGAGCCAGCATGAAGATATTCAGTGACCACGGTTTAGCTTCTGTCATTTCCACTGCAGAAATATATGTTGATCAACTCAAGAAGAGAATTGAACCTGGGAATATTTGTTTTGCACTGCATTCAGCCAAAGCATTATTTAACCGTGTCGCCACGCTGTGTTTTTGTATTCCAACAATGTTAGCTGACCATTTACCCCTCTCTTTTTCTTTTCAAAGACCCCCCCCCCCCCCTCCCAGCCCATTTCCCCCAAAAGCTTGAATCTGCTCTTGTTTCTGTTAAGGGAAACGCTTGACGCTTAGTTTCCTTTGAGCTTTCCTATGTAAACGTGTGTTCTCACATTTGCCTTGCAGTGTTGGACATTTCAACCAGGAAATGAAATGAGTCCGTAACAAATGTTTTGGCTTCTGTTGAACTCTTTAGCGATCAGCAGCTTGCCAACAGTAGCAGTGTGTTTGGGTTCCCAGAAACCCCCTGGGATGGAGACTCTCTAAGCTTCCGGATGGAGGGCGTACACTTTCTCTCTCTGATTGAAAGAAGAGAAAAGGCGGAAAAGAATGTCGCACAGAGCTGCATAGGTATTAGGATAAGACGGATTGAAATAAAGATTTTCCTTCGTAGATGCATAGAAGTCCATTTGTATTTAATTTGTGAGAATAGAGATATGGTCTTGGTCTAGCCAGGCCATTTAGCCCCGGCGCTAATCTGCAGGTGAAAAAGGGGGAGGGCGAATGTGATAAAGGCACCCTTGAAGACTTTGGTTTCCTCTGGTGCAGCAAGTAGAGCGCAGGTCACGAACAATTTGTGCCTGGTCGATTTGGTGTGTTCCTATGTGTGTCTGAGAGTGTGTCAATGTAAGAATATGCTAACACCCTTGAGCCTTGTAGCCATACATCAGCAAAAAGGAAGTGGTGTGACACAGGCTACAGGGCCCTGCTGATATGGACTGGAGCAATAACAGGCCCTGTTTCAGGTGGAGGAAGACATCAGCTGCTCTGATCTTTACTCCCCTACAGGGCCCTGGAGATTACTACAAGAAGAAACACTATTCAGTTCACTCAGATGGTAAAAACTTTTCTCCGGGATGCCTGTACCACACACAATCGCTCCTGTACAGTACGCTCAGTCGAAGGCTTGACAATACTGTACTGCTGCATGAAGGATGAGCTGCATTCAAGCTTTGTTCAATGTGCGCACGCAGACAAACAGCGTTTGTTATTCTGTCTGTTTGTTGCAGATATGGCCTGGGTCTTGTTAGCTGTCAGGCCAAGCATCCACAAAGCTATTCTCTCACTTATTGATGGGGATCCACTAAATTACAGGCTCGAACAAGAGAGGCGTCTGCAAAAAACAACCCTTGTAAAAGTTTCTTCTGAGCCCCTCACATTTCAGCATTGTGTGTGTACACAAAGAAAAAAGGAGAACGAATGTCGAGAAGATCCCCAAATGCATTTTTCTTTATTTCGCTTTCCCTTTTCTTTTGGCCGTCTCTCTTTGGTCAGACTCTGTCTGGTCTTGCTATTATCCTGGGGCGTTATCAGTGTGTAGCTGCCTCTTCAGATCAGGCCTGCGATAAGGGCTAAATAAATGGAATGCTTGGCTAGTGGACATAGGTCAAGCCTTGTTTTTCGTCCCAGTTTTTTCACATGTTGTTGTGTTTGTCTGCAGGGGAAGTGGAGGGTGCAGCACGAACAGGCTCTGCAGTCTAATGAACTTATTGATTTCAATTTCAGGGTTGTTCTCTCCCCGCCTGATGCTTCTGAAGCTTTCATCCATTTCTGAACATAAATTAGTAACTCTGTCTCTTGTTCGGGGACTTTTTCTTTTTTTACTCATTGCTCATGCTCGCTCGCTCGGTATGTCTCTCGGAGACAGGTTGCTATCTTGGAAATGCTGTTTTTAAATGTGTTAAAAGCTTCTGCGGTTAGATGGATGCTGTCTCTGTGTGGGTGTTTCTGTGTGGCTTAGCATACACCTGTCCCTGACAGAGATGAAGCTTACTTGTGTGTGTGTGTGTGTGTGTGTGTGTGTGTGTGTGTGTGTGTGTGTGTGTGTGTGTGTGTGTGTGTGTGTGTGTGTGTGTGTGTGTGTGTGTGTGTGTGTTTGTGTGTGTGTGTGCCAGCCATCGGCCATTGGGGGTCATTGAAGATACTGAGTGATCTCTTCCCAAGGGGGTCAGGGAGCAGCTGACAACTGCTTGTGTATGTCTGTGTGTGTGGATGTGTGAGTGTCCATGAGTACATGTGCAGCCACTACTAATATCATGTATCACAAGCACAACATGTTTTCCCCGCAAATGTGTGCACGCATTCAAAGACAGAAGCCAATGCCAACTGAAGTGAGCGCAGCACATTCCCAAATGAGAGGCCACCGGCGCTGGGACAGGAAGCCTCCTCGGCCCGGCTCTAACGAGCACTGTGGGAGCCTCCACTCTGGACCCGGTACATCCGATACCCCCGATGATGTCCAAAGGCTAAACAGTTAAAAGGTCCGGTTGCTATATGTAGATGCGCAACACCCCCCTGCTCTGAATCTGATACTCTGGGAATCACAATAACAAGGCCGTGAGCTCTAGTCTGTTTTCCAGAGCTACCAGTCGGCCTCCCAGCGTCGGGCACTGGCTGCGGAGACCCAGAGAGAGAGAGAGAGAGAGACAGCGTGCAGAGGAGAATTGATGCTGAGTAGCACAGGTTTTAATAGGGCTGTCAGAGTCATATTGTTTATGTCGTGTTCCAGATTAATCCATTCTTCCTTTATGAGCCTCTGCAGCCACCGTAAATTGCAAGCACGAAGCCGGTCCACTGTTGAGTTACGCCTCGGGGATCAGTGCCACACATGGGCGGAAAATAAATCATTTCCCCCGGATTTAACGCCGGGCAATACCTGGGCCCTTTGTAAATAAAGCCATAGATGTTTTTACACCCCCCTATTTTCTCTCTCCTGCCTCCAGGGCTCTTATTGAATCTCAAAAGGAGAGAGAGGGAGAGAGAGACAGATAGGGAAACATGAGAGAATAAGAGAGAGCATAGTTGAATGGGGACCGGGAAGAACGAGGGAGTCGAGAGAGAGGGTGAAACTGAAGGAAAAGTGAGGAAAGACATTCAAACCAGAGAAACAACCCAAGATAGCTTCGCAAACAGACAAGAAGAGAGAGAGGATGGTTGGCTGGGTGATGTAGTGCTGATTCGCCGGGTTCTCGGGGTTCAGGTTGAGATCTGTCAGACTGTCTTAACACAAGGCCCGACTGTAATGCACTGCTCTGGAGCAGCGGGCACCGAGCAGACAGCCAGATTCACCAGCGCTGGACGGGGCCGAAACGCAGCTCCCCGCCTTCCCTCCAGCGTTCCCCCATTTCCATCCACGGTAACCTCTTGCCCACAGAAGCAGTGCCAGAGCCCGGAGAGACAGAAAAGAGGGAAAGAGAAATAAGGACAGAGTGAAAGGCCGGAACAACTTGTTCATCCTGGTTTGTGTGGAATGCCAGAGACTGCCAAAGGGAATGGGAAATGTGCGCTCTGCTCTGTCAGGACTTCATGAAGTATACATGACGTGCTATGTGAAAATGCTTCCTGTGTACTGTGCGTATCATGCTCTTTTCTTTTTCCCTTTTTTGTATTCTTTTACCCCCTTCCTCCCTCACATCCCTCTTTCTCACTGCCGTTGCTTTAGAGAGCTCAAAGTTTGCTTTTATTTTCTGTGACAAAGTATTCCCTGGTTGTAAAATGTTAATCAGTGGCAGGCAGCAGGGTGACAGGAGAGCTTCTGGTGGTATTCTGCAGCTCAGCTGGGACCGCATTGGGCTGCCACAGATGCACATGGACCACAGAGAGATCAGCGCTAACTAGAATAGACACTGCATCTTATTCGACACCATCTTTGATCCCTTTGAATCCCAACCAAATGATTACATAAATACATCTTCTGAACAGGCTCTATACTAATTCATTCTTAACACAAGCATTTAACCTATCCATTATTCATATCTCTAACAATGCCAGGGGGCAAAAATCAGTGTTCCCCTCGCCCATATATATCTGCCCAGCTACAGAGAGGGTGATGCATTATTCAGGGTGTGCCAGGCTAGACTGTTCTCCCTGTTCTCCACTGCTGGAAGCAACAATCATCAGGCTGGGACACTGTTGTCTGAAAACTCTGTCTTTTTTAGCTTTTGCCTCTTTTAACTGCTGTTGCATCAATATTTTCCATCCTTCCTATTTATTCAATAGCCTTGTGGATTGTTCTCTCTGCCCCTTGCAGTACATGCATAATTATATCTCTCTGTTTGATACTTGTTGATGAAATGGCCTTCACTTCCCAGGAGCTTTTGAATGTTTACAAGTTGTAATGATGTTGACCTTGGCAACCGTTTTGCATGCTACAGTATATTGTTGCATCTCTCTACCTCTCCACATATACACATATGTACGTGCATCTCCTCAAATTTAAACCGCTTTCCTATAATTTAGCAATCTTTGCTTTTGTTTCTTGTTGATGTGAAATGTCACTGAGAAGGAGAAACAGATCCAAATGTATTTTTCTTGTTTCCTGGGTCTGTTGTCTACTCACTCTCTGTTCTGTATCTCCCCTGGCTCAATTGCAGAGAAGACATTAACATTTGAGCAGAGAAGGGAAAAAGGGATCCAGGGCCAGCCTGAGGGTCCTGGTGTACTGCTGCACACTTTTGTCCCAGAAAACAGAGCATGGGACGACAAGTTGTGAAGACTGTGGGTAGCTTGTTTGTTTAGGCTAGACTTTTTCTGCTGGCCAACATATTGAGTATGAGTATTGCTGTAGCATTCAGCTCAAACTTCTTCTCAGGGTAGTTTTGAGGGCAGGAACACACTTTACAAAGTAAGGCGAGGTGAGGAGGCAGATACTATTCACCACACATGCATAGATAACACATGCAAATAAACTCAGATCTGCATTTGTCAACATTAAAGCTCTTTAATTCATTTTAAACATGATACCAGGTGTTGAATTTCTGCAAAATGAGCGTTACAGACTGCTCAAAAACCCTGCGCACCAAAGTCTGAAATCAAAATAAAGCAGAGTGGGTAAAGAGACGAGGTTGGTCTCATTTCGTATTTAAAATCAGCTCCATAATTTGATCTTTGTAAAACTTGAGTTGCTGCAGGTGTTCGGCAGTAGGAATGATAGCCTAAGGGCTTGGAGCTACCGTGAGGCCCCACGGAGATTTCCCATCATCCCCACAGTCTGGCAGCAGCTTTTCAAGCAGCGCCCCTTCTGAAGTTGCCCTTGGTTCTACATGTGTAGCAGTAATTATGAATGAGGGGGACTAAGATCTGTACAAAACCATCAAACATTTTACAGCTTGCTGCTATTGTAATAAAGATCAATAGACACGGTATCAGTCATGGTTTTGAAGGAGAGGTGGTGCTGTACATTTTCCCTCGCATACTTCCTCTCTTTCTTTCTTTCTATCTCCCCTGCTCATATCCACACACTCATTTCTCTTTTCTTTCTCTCTCTCACCATACAGAACCGGTGTAGCACATCCTTTTTAATTGCCGTTTGTAGGGCTCTGTGATGTGAGCTGCCTAAAGACACCCGTCCTGTAAAAGAGAATAAGATGGAGACAGAGAGAGGCATTGATAGTACATTCCCCTCATCACTGCATAGTTCTATAGCGAGGGCCAAGGCCACGTTTCAAGCATGATGTGTGTGTCTGTTCAACACATCCTCACTCCCAGGTCGGCCTATGTTGACGTTATGTCAAGTCCTGTGTCGGCTTTTTCCAACGCAAGGGGGGGGCCTTAGCGTCCATTTTCAACGCAAGGGGGGGGGCCTTAGCGTCCATTTTCAGCTTTCCGGGATGTCCATATGCTTCTATGGACGCTCATGGAAGCACGGCATTCGTTTGTGTCGGCTGCTATTAAAGGCAATGTGAGCGTCCATTCTCATTGGATAACGGAGAATTGTACACCCGGAAGTAAGTATTCCCCTTACTGTCGATTGATTTTACAGTGATATCTGCACTACTCATCGACTAAAAAACACCAGATTATCCTTGTTAATTACACAACATTGATTGGTTTAAATTGTGTGCAATGCTTTTGTATTTTTCCCCTTCGATTCGGAGAAACAAATATGTTTTCGGAGTAAAGGATGGCAGAAGACACTACACTACCCAGAATCCCCAGCTATCATTTGGACTACACCATGTGCTCTGTTTGACAAACCCCGTGATAGTCCTCAAGCTCTGTGATTGGAGAGTGTGCTCCGAGGGTTACGCCGAGCCTCGAACGGCAGACTGTCCAAAACTGGATTTGAACGGGACCACCGCGTCCCGTCCCCCCTCCCCCTCCCCCACCCCCACCCCCACCCCCACCCCCACCCCGTCCCCAGAACTACACATGCTGGCTATTCTGTTTCGCAACATGTTCTCTATCTATGGCACGTCTCTACTGGGAGTTGTAGTTTTAAAAGACGTTTTCGTATTTCCCATAATAAGAAGTTGCCAGTATTAAACTGTGTACATCCCTGGAGGTTTAGGGGGTAGGAAACACTCACATTTAAAACATATAATTAATAAATGGGTGAAAATTGCTTGTGCCCATAATGGGCAGCATTAATATATATACACACATGCCAGCTAAGGTCAGAAGAGCTTTATTTAACAGCTGGTCTTATGTTTGTGACCCCTGTTGTTAATTGATAACATTACATTACATTAATTGATAAGCCTGAAACATGCACTTGTCAAGGTTCAGAGGCACATTTTGCAAATATGGCAGTAGCCATCGATCAGCTTAAGATAAGATATACTTTATTGATCCCAAGTTGGAACATTTGCGTTACATCAGCATGTGTTACAGTTAAATATGCAGTGGTGTTTATTTGTAAATCATTTAGTATAATCACACAAATTCTGTGTTTTATATTCAACAATTCTGTGTTCTTTATTTATTGATTGTTCAATACCTGACAAGGCCGGAGATGAAATATCTACATACATCTTATAAGAGTATAATACATTATATATAATATCAGTTAAAATAAGTGCTTCAACATAGTTAACATTGCTGGAGGTATGCACAAATATTGATAGATGTCTTGTAATGCACTATTGAGGAACCTGCGACCCAAGTTTTTCATTCAATGCATAACTACACCATAGTTGTGTGGGCCTATATGATATGTCAATAAACCTTAGAAAATCTTGAAATCTTGAAAGGGATGTGCAAAATAGTCATTATATACAGTCTTTAATTAACTATTAGTAGAGAATAACGAGTAATGAATATACTTTATAGGGATCCTATTAATATTTAATAATACAAATAATGAAATTCAATAACATGCTTTAACCACTAGGTGTCCCTTTATATCAGCTGTGCACCTTTATGGTGTAAATACAGCCTATCTACCAATTGGATCAAATATAAAAATCAGCCGAATTAGTGTTGATACTGCAAGGAGACGTATTGTGTGAAAATAAATGTAAGATGTTGTTTAATGGCTGATATATTTATGATCCACGTCACGTTTTCAGTTCCTCATGTTTGTCTAGAAGTCTTCTCATCAGGGCTCTATAAATACAGAACTACGGCAGATATGTAATATTTAATGCAGCCGAACCGTGTATTACAATGCCGTTATGTGATGACTTTCAAAGAGAAAAGCAAGCACACTCGGAATAAAGTATTATTATTATTTTAAAAAATGTTTTCGGTCTGTTTCCGGTATTTGTTAATGACGATGTGCTGTGAAATGTGAGACTGTAATTGCACAGGGGAAAATAACGTAGGCTATCTTTAGATGCGGATTTTGTTAAACTAATAAGTTTGCTCTGTGGACCAACACTATACATTGACGGGGAAGGGGGTAGCAATGAAGATAACACCATTAAACAGTTACACAACATAACATAAATAATATCGATAGCAGCGTCCCTAGCAACCACCTTGGTAACAATGAAAACGTTATGGACGCAATTTCCTGAAGTAATCTTCGTAATAACTAGCAAACTAAAGATCATGTACATCCACTGCACACATAATCTGAAATAACAACTCATATGTATCGCATCAAATGACATCAAAACGCATTTTAATGGCCAAACTAACTTTAAAATAGGCATTTTCCACCGAGAATAAAACGAAGTTCGGCCATGTTTTTTTTTTCTGCAGGGAGAAATTTGAAGATCACGTGACGTCAAACAGAGCACAAAACGATAGCTGGGGATTCTGGGTAGTGTAGTGTCTTCTGCCATCCTTTACTCCGAAAAAATATTTGTTTCTCCGAATCGAAGGGGAAAAATACAAAAGCATTGCACACAATTTAAACCAATCAATGTTGTGTAATTAACAAGGATAATCTGGTGTTTTTTAGTCGATGAGTAGTGCAGATATCACTGTAAAATCAATCGACAGTAAGGGGAATACTTACTTCCGGGTGTACAATTCTCCGTTATCCAATGAGAATGAACGCTCACATTGCCTTTAAGGGCAGCCGACACAAACGAATGCCGTGCTTCCATGAGCATCCATAGAAGCATATGGACATCCCGGAAAGCTGAAAATGGACGCTAAGGCCCCTCTCTTGCGTTGAAAATGGACGCTAAGGCCCCCCCCCTTGCGTTGGAAAAAGCCGACACAGGACTTGACATAACGTCAACATAGGCCGACCTGGGAGTGAGGATGTGTTGGTCTGTTAAGTGTGTGTATTCCTGCAAATGTGCATGTGCAGTACATGTTATCTAAAGTACACTTATAGTGTACCTGTGTGTATGTAAAGGCAAATAACTGTATGTGCATGTATGTGTGTCTGTGTGTTGGCCCATGCATTAAACATACCCTCCAAGCCAAGATGGACTTCAACACACTTTCCTCACACTTTCAGCAAACCTGGGAGTGTTGGGAGCCTCTGCTATGGGCTGGGGTCATTTGACCAGAGATAGAAGACATGGAGAAGCTGCAGATCAAACAGTATTCTGTCTGACAGGAGGAGATAAAGAGGCTGTCAGAACAAAGCAGCCCCTCACCTCTCTGGCCCACATCAGCTCCCTGACGGCCGCCGATGCAGTGGTAAAACAAAAGGTGAGTAAACTAAGATGAACGTGTAAGATGATCACAATGCAACATCCACCATAATAAAAAATGTATGGTTTTAGGAAGGGTTTTACTTCAAGGTGTTGTGTATACGGTTGGGAAAAACAATATACCTACAGTATATCAATATATCGGAAGGATATAAGATATTTACTGTAACTGTGGCCTAAATAGTATGTAGGTGAGTGTTCAAGCTTGCTTTTGGAAAAAAGTGTCTTCACACTAAATTCAATATAAGTAGCAATGCCAATTTCTAAACCAGCAGACACACCAATAAATTATAGCATATCCAATAACAGTTCATCTTTTTCCATGTGCATGTGTAACCACTAGCTTTATGCAGCAAGTTCATGCACGTTTTCTTGGGGCCGTCTAAAGTATCACGTTTAAAAGACAGGTGTTGATATTAGGTGAATGAGCCAACACATTTTAAATCACATAAGTTGCAAATGAATGTTGGGATAGTCACTTAGTTGGCATCTTGCCCTGAGGGTAAAATGCTGTATTTTTAGATAGCTAATCTTCAGGTTAGGTAATTGAACAATGGAGAATTACCAACACCGGTTTGTTTTACACACAGTTCTAATACATTAGGAAATACATCATGATTAATAGTCCCCTTTAAGTATATGTCATTTGGCCAATAGAGTTGCAATATGAATCCTCGGATAATCCACCTACAATACTCTTATCATTGTTTTTGGTTTGTTGATTCACAATGTGGTTTTTGCATAATCCCCATTTAAAATGATGCTTTTGTGCTCTTTGAAAATGTTTTCGGAATCAAAGAAGAATAAACCACTTTAAACCGTCTCACTTAGGTTGGTGTGCACACACTCTTTTTGTAGTCGCACACTAATGCCATGTCCATACTACAGTATACAAGTTTACCACAGAGTGAGTGATTATATATGATATCATGGAGCATCACCTCTCATTGCAAGTAAAAATGTACGTCTAAAATATTTGAAAATGTGTGTTTCATAGACTCCGGTTAGCAAGATTTACAATCAAGTGTCTTTCATCAGAGCTCTATAGGCTGCATTTACTAAAAACCCAAGATCTTCAGTTATTTCCTACAACCTCCTGTTGGCAGAACACAGCTGGAAAACCCACTGCTATTATTCAGCCTGTTCTCGTCTAATGCGAGCTGATGGGTCACTGTGAAGCTGCACGACCGAGGAGAATGATCCAATTCGCCTTTATTCTCTCACTGATCACTGATGATATATATAATATTCTTTGCCCAAATGAAAGCATAATGTGACACGCCGATCTCCGCAACACATTACAGAACCTGCTCATGCATCAAGACTTTGTAAGTGTGATGCTTTTCAGCTGTGATCTGCTGTCACACAGCAAAAAGTCTGACTGATGAGACTTTATCTGCGATGCCTCTTTCAGAGTGGAGTTACATTCGCCGCCTTGTCAGTAAGTGATTAATGGATTCAAAAGGACATGATGGCTGGGATATCAAACTGTGTACTGTACAGAGAATATAGATTTTCTGCTCAGCCCTAGTGTGTCTGTTTGTGTTGATAAAGACTAAAACTTAATCTGCCTCTTATTATATGGATACTTCACTTCCTTGAAGAGGGCTATGGATGGTTGCTTCACAGTTTATGTGTCACTCATTCGAATAATCTACAATTGCCCTTGATGCTGCAAGGCTTTGAGCAACCAATGCATGGAACAAAAGGGACACAAAAAAAGAAACACACACAAATGTTAAGTTTATTAGACAACAAGAATGAACTCCATCGAGCATAACCGCACTTCTCAGCCAGTTTTCTTTTAGCATAGTGGGCTTTAAAATGTGGCAATCGATGAGGTTTGGCATTTGACTGTAAACTTTATAAGACAACCATAATCTGGCTCCATTGTTTTTAATGGCCACATCAACTGCTTCCGAGGATAATCATTTTATCTGATAAATGAGGATTTCAAACACTCTTATCAGCTGTGCACTTGCAGTTGTTTTTTAATCCTTCCATTCTGTCTGGTTGCTTTTAATTGATTCTGCAGCACAGAGGCTTTCTTCCAGAGATAATGCATTTGTGAGAACAGGTCATGATCCCTAAATGAGGGAATTTCACTCCAGTGTATTTGCCAAGGCGTATCTACCGTCCTTCAGAAGCATTTCCAAACTGCTGGAAAGTACAGATTGACTTTGTTTTTCTGCATTTCTACAGCTCCCTCTCTCACAACACCATGCTCCGCAGCAAATGGACTCAGCTAAGAGCTGGTGGTGCTGATGCTGTTTGGAAACGCTTCCACGTATGTCCTACCTCAAGGCTTGAACCAAATCTCTTTGTATTAGGATCAAAAACAGTGTCTACCTCTTTCCCTATGTCTTTACATAATTGTGTAATGTGAGCTCAGCCAGGCATGGAAAGTAGACCACTGTGATTATCCAATAATGTCGCCAACCGAAGATATGGAAAAACATATAAATAAATAAAAACAAGAAGTGTTCCAGCATCTGTGCTGTGTTGCACTGTGATAACGGCTCATCCAATAAGACCCCCACTCACCTCTCCCATCGTCTCACCAATCCAGCACCGGTTCCACTCTCAGGCCCTCAGAGGAAAGCTGTTTATTTCACACACTGCCTAAGTAGAGGTCTTGGGGTTGGAGCGGCTGTGTAGCGCATGGTGAAGACAAACAGGCCTATTTAGTCTGGTAGGGAAAACCATGGTAAACAGAGCAGAATGGAAGCAGCTGGGGATTTTTGTTTTCCTGTTCTTTTTTTTTTACTGATATGCTCCTGATTCCACGTTTTTTGCAAACCACAATGACACAATTTTAGTTTGATCTTGAGCTTTACCACATTTGTAAACCCTGTTGGGCTCCACTTTGCGGCGTTGCCGTTATGTAAATGGTTACAGTTAGCATGCAACAGTTTTTAAAGCATGATGATTCCATCATGTTAAGAATCAATAGCTGACGTTTCTTTTTCACAAGATAAGGACATTGATGTGTTGTTTGCGCCTCCTACGTTCCCGTATGTCAAACAGGTTGGCACGGTTGTTTTCACATTGTAATCAGGTCCTGATTAGTGTTGACATGCGGAAAATTAAAGTCATAAACATAATCTAGTTGTCAAACTGTGAAGTTGAAGTGTTCATTATATTTAATGTTAGTATTCTGGTGCTCAGAGCATGAAGAGAAACAATGGCATGTGTATTTTTAACCTTATAAAGGAAACCAATTTTACTGAAAGACGTGCTTTTGAGATTTTTTACAATGGTATAGTATTTGTAAACTATGTCAAACCTAATTTTGATGTATTCCACATTTGAAAAACATATTTCTAATCATCATTCCATTATTTTTAAGTATTTGGAGTATGTGCATGCTTGCATGTGTGATAACAGAGTGGGAATGTCCTGTGGAATGGCATGGGGAGACCCCTGTCTGCCGCTGGGCCTCTGAATCCCACTTGGTATGGGGACTCGAATGCTGTCCCATCCTTCCCACTGGCACCTGTCTAGAGGTCAGAGGTCATCCTGTTAGGGGTAATCCCCACCGTAACCTGACCAGGCCAGGGGATAGTGGCTACCAAATGTGCAATGGTGAACCAAGCAGTCCCTCTAATACTCCCACTAATCAGATTTTAATTGAATTCCAGCGAACATGTAAAAACCTGGTTCAGTTTTGTTATTCAATTTTGCTAACAGATGTCCCTGTGATCCCTGTAAAGTGATCTGCAGTGGTGACATCCTCTGTTTGGAAACACATACATGAATTGGCTGATCTTGACGGGAGAAAGTAGAACCATGTGCTTGTCCTCAGGATGGATGCCATGATGTTTGAAGTGTGGGGGTGTGGTGAGTGGAGGTTAGATTTAATAGGGAGGGCCTTAAGGATACGAGGAATCTCACTGGGACCTCATAAAGAGATTACAAAAACATTACATGTATTTTGGTGAATACTTCCATTCCAAAAACCTAAAAGCATCATTACCTCATAAATTCATCCAAGTTCAAACTGGAGATCTTACCAAAGACTGTATAAATAGATGGACATAGTTAGCATAATATTTTCCATTGGTCTTTTGACTAATATTTTAAAGGCTTAATATAGACATTTTGGTCATCGCCATCTTAGTACATAAGATGGGTTGAGCTATGGTTAGGGTTAGATCCAGTATGACCAGGTCTCTTCATACATTCATGGGCCAGATACTGTTAGCATAGCAAACATATATTTATAGGGATGTAACGATATATGGAATATCGCGGTAAATAAATGACTCAATACCGTCGTGAGACTGACAAAATCTACCGCGATTTTTATTTTATTTTTTAAATATTTTTATTTATTTTTTTAAATATATCTTTTTTTTTAAACCTTTATTCAACCAGATGGTCCCATTGAGATCATCGATCTCTTTTTCAAGGGAGACCTGTCCAACATGGCAGCAAGTAGGTTACATCATGAACATAAAACAACAGATAACACAAAAGGACATCGTATTTACAGGGCTACATGTACAGACCTAGAGACATTAACAAGTACCACCAGTATATGTATATCTCGCCCTGTCAATAAGCCTCACCTTCTTGGCAAAAACTGTATTGTTTTTGAAGTGGTGGAGAGACAATGCACAGTTTGACCCACTGCTGTCACCCATGGCCAAAGCATATCTCTCTGTCCCAGCAACATTAGTACCAAGCAAGAGAGTTTTTTCCACAGCAGGGGATATTGTAAACGCCCAAACATCCCAGCTTCTACCTGGAAATGTGGACATGCTCATATATATTCCTAAAAGATAACCTTGATGATGCTGAGTGAGTGAGTTAGTGAGTTGAGTTACTTGAAAGACTAAAGTGAAACTTGATTTATCCTATTGCCGGGTCTGATTATTATATTGTTGACACTTTAAAATACTACTATCCTACTAAAATGCTGTACAAATCAGATCATAAAGAAACAAAAATTCAAGTAAAAAAAAAAAAATCACATTTTTTTCTTTATTTTTCAATATTGCGATAACTATCGTACCGTGGACTTTTTATCGCGATATTATCGTACTGTGAGTTTTTGGTATCGTTACATCCCTATATATTTACCATCCAATGATACCACTAGCTTGGTTAGAAAGGTGTATACTATAGGTGGTACAACACCATGGAAGCGGAGCATCAATCACAGAGGGAAACACATCTAAATACACCCTGCTTTTATCTTCTAGTTGACTCTATATAAAACCGTGGTTCATAAATGAAGATTGTGCTGTATTGCAGAATACTTCAAACTAGTGATTAACAACACTAACTCTTTAGGAAAACGTTTACCGAGTTTAATAAATCATGTTAAAAGTAGGGTTATTTTCTCATAGAATCTACATCATTTAATACATTTTTGCAATTTCTCTTGTAGACCCATGCTCGTAGGTCTTAGGCCCGTCTGCATTAGCTTTAGTTTTCAGATTCAAAGGTTGCTAGTTTGATTCTTACCAGTTAGTGCCATACTTGACGAGAGGACTCATCTTAAAGCAGGGTGTCAAACTCAAGGCCTGGGGGCCAAATCCAGGCCCGCGACTTCATTTTATGTGGCCCGCAAAAGCTTGCAAAGAATATAATACGTTTATTATACGGTTACATGCCGATTTACAGAAGCAGGTTGCCCATAAACGACATGTCCCACAATGCATCTCGTTTTGTGACATGCACACTGAAGAGACTTGCAATTATTTGCCCTGGACTTCTGCTTTCAGACGTAGTTGGTAGTTCATTACTAAGTTATTATCCTATCCAATAATAATCCAATTCAGAGGCAATAATGTAATGTAATACATTATTTTATATATATATTATATATTTATATAATTATGTATATGTATATAGTTACAACCGGCCCTTTGAGTGCAACCATAATGCTAATGTGACCCGCGATGAAATTGAGTTTGACACCCTTGTCTTAAAGGATAAGCCGGGTCTATTTTATGCAACAATATTCAAATTTTCGGCAACCAAATATGTGTATGAATATACACCTGTGTTTCATATATGCAGGAGTAAGATTTGCCGTATGTTGCTGTACACAAAGGTACAGCCAGCAAACAAGGTAGCTATCAACAAATGCAGTGCAAAAATCAGTATAAACATGAATTCCTCTATAAAAAGAACCCTGTTCTGTGTGACCATTAACTGATTGCAACTGTTGGTCACGAGAAGCACAACACAATCATCAAAGAAGAGCTGTCACAACCATAGACCCCAATGTTTCAAATTTCAACAGGCACGCGCAGAGTTTACACACAAGCCGCAATTACATATATGTAGGGCTCGCTGGTGAGCATGTGAGCGTGCAAAGATCAGTTCAAAAACCATACAGGAAGCCTTGGTGGGCTTCACCATAGAACCATTGTGTAAAGGATACTTTCTAGGAAAATAACAACAAGAAAAGGAGCTATGATGTGGGAGGTTTTGTTCTGCATTTCTTCAGTCTTTTCACTCTTACCTTTATATCTCATTTTATCTCTCATCCTTTTTGTTTTCCAGACCGTTCTGCTTGTGCTCCTCTTTGGCTGTGGACTCAGTAATAGCATTTAAAAGTCAGTCGTGGAACTGAGGGTGACCTCTGAAGGGGGTAGAAGTTGTGGGAGAGTGTCCTGCTGGGTGAACTGTTATCAGAGCCCAACATAGTGTTGACACAGGAGGGATTTTTTCCGTCGCAAAACCAATGGATAATCAAAGTGGTCCACTTTCCATGCTTGGACGTGATCAACATACCAACTTATGTAAAGACATAGGGAAATAAGTAGACACTGTCTTTGATCCTAGTACACAGAGATTTGGCTCAAGCCTTGACATAGGACACATGTTTTCTTATCCCTTCTCCTCTCTGCACATTTTTGCAGGAGTTACCCTCGGTAGCTGCAGTGGGTTCTGGGAATTTGCCGAAACCACATCCATACAGCCCCAATGCAGTGATGGATGAGCGCCTTTTTGATACCATTCGTTGAGCAATCTTTACTTCATGTCTCACAGTTACAGGCTGAGCAAATTCTAGTGTCCTGGTTTGGAACATAAATCATATGCATTTCAGGGATCAAGGTGATCTGTCTAACAGCTCCAACCCACCTCACACCAAACAGCAGCCTCAAGTCAAGCAGGGGGATCCTCCCACATGCCTCCAACTCTCTGATTAACCACCGCAAGAAGCAGAAAGTTGTGTGTCTGCAACCCACTTGCCTGTTACTGAGAGCTAAATCAAAGGCCTGCTCTGTTATTAGAGGCAATGTGCTTTTGAGGAAAACAAAATCCGACTGTGAGTTTAAAAAGGAGTTGTCTCATTTGATCATTTATTACACATTTTAAGTGGTTTGGAAATAACTGAGGCCAGCGTGGTCTACATCCCTAATTGCTGCTCTTTTTCTCCCATTAGTACATCCAGACTTGTGATCCCACTAAAAAAACAAGCAAGAGCATTTCCCCCAAACAAAGCGTTTGTCATCAGTTTGCAGTTGCTCCGTTCTCGAGCATAGTTCCAATGAGCTTCAACGTGCAGCTGTCAGTCACTGAGACTGTTGGACGTCCTGGACCCCAAACACAAAAACCAGAAGAGATTAGTGTGCCATGTCAACCCACTGCTTCCGCAGATGGCACGGATGCTTTTAGCCTACTCCCTATAGACAGCTACTCATTGATCTTTCATACTAAACTCCCCACAGCAGGACTCTTGATACTGTTTTATTTATCACTCTGGCATTTACTATTGAGGCCAATAAAGTTTGACATGTGTGGGTTTTAACTGTAGGGGGCACTGTGGTTTCTGTGCAACATGCTGGGGGTGAGGGGGGTAGATTTATAACCTGGCAGTCAAAACTGTCATCCTCAGTAATATCCCCTAGTCCCTCTTTCTTTCAGCCTGCCCCTATCCCCAATTCCCTAGGTTCGAATCCAACCCATAATTCACCAGTGTTGTCTCTCACCTTGACATACACCGAGTAAACGTGTAAAACATTCCGGTGGGATTTGCTCCCATTTTAATAACAGAGTATTTCAGGCCGTGTTGGGAAAAAGGGCAGATATCAGTTACTAGTTTTTAAGGATCCTGGCACGAGCTCCAGGAACCCCTAAGCCCCAGCCCAGAGTCCTCATCCAAAACCAACACAGGGGACAAGCAGGCAATTTTGGAAATGCGGTTTTCAGATGCTACACATATTTTCCAACGCTGCTGCAGTCAAGCTGACCATGATGACATTTGGTTCTGGCCCAAATCCAGGACATTACCTGTCTGAGTGTCAGGTGATTCCCTCCCTAATTACCCTGGAAAGCAAACAGAGAATATTTTTCGTTGGGACTTCACAGAGCCCTCTGCACCAGTAAATGTGTTGCTCCTGTGGTCAAATGTGATCTTTCAGCTAATGAACGACACGCTTCGTTTCCTTAACTGAATCACCCTCTAGTTTCGACCTCTAGGGGGAGCTTATTTCAGTTTTTACTTATTTTTACTGCAGTGGGCACTGGCAGGAGTTTAGGTGGACCTTTGTGCCTAAACTGATTTATGGCCTAGGCTGGAGGTGTGCATCTCTCATGGGGTATTCAGCCTGCCCGGACACAAGCGTGTGTGAACGGTGGCTCTTAGACATCACTGACACTCTGTCCAACCACTGAACCAAGAACCACTGATTGGAGTCTGCGGTCTGTGTGTGTTTCATACACACACCACAGTGGACTAAAGCCCTCAATCACTGGGTCTCGGTCCAGTCCATGCCCCCGTGTTTCGGAGTTGAGTGACGCGCTGCCTGCAGAGCACTCATTAGAATCTATGTTTCACAAGCGGAGCAGGGATAGTAAATCGTTCATGCCTCAATGTTGCTGTAGCTGGCCTAACAAGCCACTCTCTGTCTACTTTATTGGAGTTTAAAAGTGGATTTCATGTAGCTTTTTCCAACTTTGAAAAAATATGACAAACAATGGAAACTATTGGTGTAAGAGACACGACCGCAACATGATGCAAACGTGTTCAATCTTTCAAAGAAGCCCTTTAGCTTTTCAAGCCCTCTGCTACTTAGAGACTGACAGAAACATCATTAGACAACAACAATATCCCATTTATGTTTTCAATAACATCAGCGAGGGGAAGTGTGCTATGGGAATAGTGTGGAGTTTTGGGAGGGTGCTATGTGATCTATCATCACATGGTCAAGGGCCCTGCTCTGGTACTGAGTTAAAGGGGTTTCTCCCTGCGGCCCCACTCCTAAATCAGATCAGCTCTTTTTAAAATGCTACATCTAAGGGCCCCCATCCCATGTCTAACTACCTAGTCTTTTGTTTGCTCATGTTTTCCTTTTCCTCTGTGTATCGGCTGGCTCTGACCGTGTAATAGAGCGCATATTGGCCAAGAGAGGCAGCCTGCTGTGACCAGATCAGATGTGTGCTCCTGATTATGAAACTCCCTTTTAGTCACTGACAGACATGGTAATAAATGTGTCCATAAATTGAATTTGGGGCTTTTGAAAAGAAGCAGGAATATCTAAGCAGCATTTCAGCTGATTGTCTCCAGCCGACATGGCAGCGCTTCAGTGGGATTCTGGGGGGAAAACTGATCCTGCTGTGGTGCGGTTGGCGGGCTGGGAGTGGGGGGGGTGGAGGGGGACGGACGCCCAGCCAAGAAAAATAAGGACTGCTTTATTGCTATTCAGAAAATCATTTGATTAAGTAGGCACAAATAAGAAGATAGAGAGTAGGAGTTCATATATAGCTTTGTGGGGATCTGTGTCTAAATGTAATAGTGTTAAGTGTGTAAACTTTCAAGTCCTTTAACACTCTCTTTGAGATATATTGCACAGGAGCACGTTTCTGACTCATTCCACTAACTTTAAAAAGGGATGTTCAGTGCACTTACAGTTACTCAAATCCTCCCTCTCACAATAACACTACTGAAGTTGGTAAAGTGGTGTTGACAGCAGCACTTGGATGTTAGGCCAAAGCTTTTCTACTTCATTCCTCCAAGGATTAGGCCTTGGATGCTCTTTCAGAAAAGGCAAAATATGAGAACTTCTATTACATCCAGTTTTATTTGTTATGACAACATGATTGGACATTAATACTTGTAGCAATATTGGCGATCTTGGCAAGTTGGGTTTGTCATATATATATGAATGTTCCCTATTTGTTTCCATATTCTATGAACAAATGGCAAAAGTTTTGAGTCCAACATCTTCACAATGCATTGCCATTTTGTTAATAAGCCTGTGAACACAAGAACATGTATGAATTATAAGATATTTTGGGGGATTGTATTTTTGTTTGTAATGCTTGCATTGCAATATTGTCATTAAGGACAATCTTGAAAACATTATGTTTTTCAAAAGGTTATACCTGATAAAGAACTATTTATTAACTTCTAATGGCTGACCTAAACTATGCTAAGCTAAGCTAGAGAGTCCTCGCTATTAACTCAAATCCAGTAACATAACACTGATGCTCGCCAAGAGAGGAAACAGTGTGTAAGTGCTCGCTAAAGTGTGTATATTTAGCCCGGTCAGTCATGAGGGAGGGACGCAACTTCTCAGAAGAGTGTGACACACGTAACTCAGCCACCAAGAGTCACACGTCCCCATGTGTTCGCCAGGCCTATGCTTTAGGCTTGATTTTCATGGAGACGTGAAGTGACGGGTCTGGAAGGTTCCCCTGGGGCGGAGGGCGGCCTGAGTCACTACCAGAAATAAAAGTCAGAGACCCTGTTTAGAATTGGCAATAACACGATGTTGTGAAACAGTTACCCTTCATTATTTATTCACTATAGACATATGTCTTGGCAAAGGGAATGGGATTCAGTGTGTGATTTTTATCTCGGCCCTCCTGCCCTTCCTTTGTTTCTGTCGTTACCTCTTTCTCCCGTCTCTCTTTCTATATTGCCTTTGTCATTCCGTCTGTCTGTCTTTTTCCATCTCTTTGTTCCTTTCTGTATCTCTCTCTCCTCTCTTTCTTTGAAATGTTATGATTCACTGGCTGTGATCTGTGTGCGCTGTCTCCTTGAAGTCTGTGCGTCTCCTGAGTACAACCACAGAATGGTACATCACTTCTATTACATGTAATTTTCTTGGGTTTTATAAGGTACGTTTACTCACTCTACAATGGTGAAGACTGTTCTGTTCTACAGTTGAGTTTAGAGTATCTTACACCACGGCCCTGTTCATGGAAACCATTATCTGGTGTGGGAATGTGCCAATACTATGCTGCAAAGTTGTCTCCCGGTAACATTTCAAAACTTGGATTACTGTAAAAGTCAAAATCCTTAACCGAGTTGTTGAATTATATGATAGGAAAAAAATACTGTAAGTCCATGTAGTGGCAAAGCTGCTGCAAGATAGACTGACATTATGTTATAATCTATAATGAATAGTTTAAAAGTGGTTTGATGAATTCAACCAAGCAAGTAACTCTATGAAATAAATCAAAGTACATGTTTTGATAAGCTTCAGGAAATCCTGTTAGACAACAAAAGTTCTTTACTTTAATTTGCCATAAAACCAAAACCCGTTTAAATGCCTCCACCTGTGTTACCTTTGTGCCGAGCTACAGTTCTGACGGTCTCAATTACACTGTTAGTCTTACTTATATTTCTCTCCCATTCTCTCTCTGGCCCTCTCAATAAAAAGAGGCCAATAAATCACTTAGCTGTCTCTGTGGGTTTGGGGTATTGGTGTTGGAGCGAGTTGTCCCACTCTCCCAGCTGAGTAGACTCTCAAAGCATCAAACTCCCCCACTCCCCTCACTCTCAAAAACCAACATGGTGAAAATTACATTTCGGTTGAAGAGACGAATAAATCTTGGCCAAACGTGGCTAGAGGAGTGGAAAAAAGGCCCTCCGTAGCGGCTGCAGTCTCAGTGATGTGGATCCTGCGCAGGGGGAAAGGGAAGCCACATAAGAGGAGGTTTGTGTTAGCACGGGGTAGATGAGGTGCAAGGGGAGTCATAGCAAGCATGCAAGCATACAAGGCCCAAAAGTGCTGGCCGATTATAGGGAGTGATAACTGTAATGTTGAATGTGTGTGTGTGCAAGGCGAGCAGCTCTTAAGATTTGTGTTTGGATAACAGAGGTCTATTATGATCTACAATTTCAAACTGATGTGTAGATGATGTATGAGAAAAAGCTTCCAAGCCGCTTCTCATGAACAAAAGTTAAATGCTTAAAAAGTCGTTCGACTTTAACTTCAGGAAAGCTTTGAGAACCGTTGCTTTTAGATACATTTTTATTTCTGTATATCGTTTTAAGCCGAATAACTTAGTATTAACTTTATAAGTTACATTTTTGGGCAGCTTTCTGGTGTGTGGTCATTCATCTATGGGAGATTGTTATAAGAAATAAACTTGGAGCTTATTCCGATCCACTTTAACATGTCCACATTGTTGATCCCTGTTGGTTTTCCATCTCTGGGGCCTGTTAGACGTGAACCACTTGTATAATGCCATCATCAGCCTGTCGAGGCTAATTAAAACACACATCTACAAATCTGCCAGCAATTACTACACAGAAACATTTGGTGCCACTCACAAATTTCAGGCAGAAAAGGCTGTGTTTACCGCGCTAGCTTTTCATTTCTCAGAGCGTTCCCACAAAACAAATACTGGTTAGAGCTTTGTTTGATACAGCAACGCTCATATTTATTTTGCCATTTAAATGTTACGAAAATTTAGGCATTGGGAGACATGATAATGGAATCCAGATTCTGGTTTTATTTAATTTGTAGCTCTGCATGGAGTCATCTCATTTTAGATTATAGCCCTGTGTAAACCGGACTGCTCGTGTCTATAAGGGTTACATTGTGTAACAGTGTTGTGTCCCCGTCATCTGGATGTGTTTTGCTGTCCTCAACAGAACACACTCCTTATCTACACCAACCCACAACCTCATTATCATGTGGTTCATCAACTTTACCCAGTGACAAAAAGAGCAACGTGGGTCATTTGTATAGAGATATGCTATTTGAATGTCGCTATCTTTTGCATACTATTGATAGCACAGATGGAAGTACATCCATACAAAGCTTCAGGATTCCACAGTTGTCTTTCAAGATATAATCAAAGCAGGCGCTAAAATGCACATCTCAGTGTATCATTAGTACAACAGTGTCGAGAACATTTGTAACAGCCTAAAATACACACCTATATGCAATGATATGTATGCACACTCACATTATAGCACTTGTTTTATATTCACTTTTTTTATAATGTGTGCCCTCTACAAAATGTTTGTTTGTTAAATATTGATTTACTTATTTAATATTTTCTGCTCTGCTTTATGACCTCGGAAAAGCTGAAGACACTAGTTGGAAAAAAACAGGTGTGTTATACATGTTTTGCCAGCAGGTAAATTAGTTTAGTAATAAGAGAGGGATGTCTGGGAATTAACTCTCACACAGGTGCAGTAGAACAGGTTGACATTTGACAGATAGGTAACAACTCAACTAAATGTTAGACAAAAGCAATCTTGGTATCTGAACGTCTTTTTTTCCCTTTATTTAAAAGTCACTTATCTATCGTTTTCATTTATGATAACAATTCTCCGACACACTTACATTTTTTAAGAGGGAAAAATCGAAACATTATCAATCAATAATTCTGCGGCCCCTCTGCTTTGACAACTTCCTGTTAAAGACCCCTGTTCTAAGCCATACTATGTCAGTGCCAATGGTTTGAAGCCATACTACTTGTTTTGGAAAGCCACACACATAAGTCATGATAACAAATGATCTTTTTCACTGTTCTCTTTACATTGCAATATATTTTAATATCAGACAATAATTCTGGTTTCACCAATGATCACTTCTTATACATGACCACCGTCAGCAACATTGCTTTTAATTGCTTTTCTCCTTTGACAATAAAGCTATGTGTCAAACGCAGTGATGTCTTTATAATCTGGTTATGTTACAAGTTCCTTTTTAGTTTTGGCGGGTTATCTAAAGAAAATTGTTGTTGTCTTTACTTGGAACTTTAACCACGTCACCTCCTTTATACCCTCGGGATATTTCACAGAAAAGCCGCACCTATTTACAGGTGCTGACAACAAACAACTTAAAATAATTCATGATTTGTAACAAACTGAAACTGTTGTGTTATGAATCACGTTGACAATAGAGAGGTGTCAATCCATGCAGTTATTGATGCGTCAATGCTATCAATCTTTGTTTTGACAATGACATACATGACAGTTGCCTCTGTTCAAGATATAATTACCTGATGATCAGTCAACTGACATTATGTAATTTACAGTGCAATGTACATTTTACTGTGCGCTTCCCAGACCAATAAATGCCTTATGGAAATAAGTTAAAGGCACAGTGTTGTTTTTGATCATACTCAATTATGTTTAGTTGGCCATTACAGCAAGATTAGTGTACTTTTAGTGTAAAATAGGAATATACTGCATGTGTATTTCCCCTGTGTATTGATCTATACAGGGTTTTCTCTCTGTGCATTGTACCTGACAGTTCCTACTGAAAGAGTAGCTGCCATCAGGAGTCGCAGTGTAAGCATGGAGTTGAGCCCTGCGGGTCTCTGAGCAGAGGGGCTGGACGAGGGATTAGTGTGACTGCTGAGGAACACCTGTCTGTCACTGACGGATCCCCTCCTGCCAAGCCCCAGATGGATCATAGGAGCGGTGGGCCCCATCATAACTTCCTCCTTCCTCCTCCCCATTAACGCTAATGTTTTTTTTTCTTCTGTCTTAACCCCTCTTCCCCCCGTATTCCCTTACCCTGCATGTCTGGCATTCTGTAGGGGGGGCTGGGTGGTGCCGGGGCAGGAGGAATAAGTAGCTGGGACAGTTTAGCTGGATGGCCAGCTGTGTGCCAGCTGTGTGCCAGCGGAACGCTGAGTGGCGTGGAGAAAGGCCTATTATCTCCCACATGCACACACTCTCTCCCTCGCCTTTCACACCCCAAACCCTGGCCCTGCGAAATCAGGCGGACAGATTCTGCTAAAACCATCACTCCTCCTTATACATGCATGTGGTCTCCTCCTGCACACACTCACATCCACACACACTTATTCTAAGTGCTGTGCAGGGAGTTATTTTCCCTTTCTGCCCTGTCTTTGCACACACACACACACACACACACACACACACACACACACACACACACACACACACACACACACACACACACACACACACACACACACACACACACACACACACACACACACACACACACACACACACACACACACACACACACACACATATGATGGCCCAAGAGCTTCTATGCCATCCTCTATGTGTCACTGCTTCTGACACACAGGACTAAACAAGTCATTAGAGCATGGGTCGAATCATCCATACACACAGTCTTATCTGTCTGCTCTCAGTCAGCCAGCCTATTGCACAGCGGCCGGACGCCTCTCACTGCTGGTAGGATATGAGCAATTAGCAAGAAAGACCTTTTAGCTCTGCCAGCTGATTTGCGGCCAGTTTCTGCATATGCCTGTAATTCACTTTGACATTTCATCTCCTCACTTGTCACAGACTTTATTGTGTATTACCACAATATAAACAATAATGATGAAGTAATAATCAAATCGAAGGCAATATAATCATTTCTTTTTCCCCATGCACTAATGTCCACTGGTTGAACCTGTGGGAGACAGTTGATAAGTGAACGTTCTTGTGCAGAATGGAGGTCTCTGGAGAGAGAGTGGATGCAGCCGGGGGGAGTCTTCCCAAGTCAGCCCAGGGGAAATGGATGACAGTTACACTACCCTCCGGCCAATTAACTGTCATTCTAGCTGTTGGTTTAACTTGCTGACCTTACCTCTTCTCGGCTGTTTGTCTTATCATTTCCGGCAAAGAGGACCTCATCTGTGTATGTAAAGTGGACAGGTGACCTTCAGGGAAGGGGAACAAAGGTCACAGTTCATCCGCAGTATATTTCTTTCGAGCGACAGCAAATATACCGAGAAGTCTTCTGGGATTTGGGGGCGTATGAGGAGAGAAGCCCTGTGGGATTGAAAGAGAGCTATCTGTTATTACTTCCAATTACTCCCCAATCTCCCGCTCTATCTACCTGTAAAATGACATTAGACATGCCTGTTCTCATGGTCTTTTACACATTAAGACTATGCCTCTCAGTGATGAGCCCCTCGGGAGCTCGGGGTCTACACTCTTATGCCTTAAAGTCATCAGCTCACTGAGCGTATTCACAAATCCGAGGGAGAAAAGTTGATTTCTTCGGGAATCACAGTGGGTTTTGTCTTTGAGAGGATGCATGGGCGTTAGGAGGAAGAATATGAACGCGCTGCCCCTGGGTTGGCGTGGATTTGAGGTTGATGTGTGAATAGGGGTACAGTTCCAGTGAGTGCTGCTGTCTTAGCATGACAACAGGAGGGGGCGGGCTGTACTGGCCCTCCTGACACAGTGCCCACCCCTCTCTGTTTGTCAGAGCGCCACTTCATTGTGCCCAGTCGCCACTGAGGGACAAAACCTAGAGAGCCTCCACAGCGGGAGATGGCAGGGAGCATTCAGACTGAATACTTGGCTTGTTCAGGCCCTTTTCTGCCCTGTGTCTCACAAGAAACCACTTCCTACTTCCCGTCCTGTCACTGACAAGAGAAGGGTAGACAGTTTTACTTCGTATTGTCTAGATTAAGTCCTTTCTGGATGGCGGAAAGGTTGCTAGAGGAGTCCTTGTAATTGGTAATTATTAACTTTACTTCCCTGATCTCACGTCTGTAGCTTTCTCCTTCGAACAAAAAGGACTAGCTGTGATTGTGTAGCATATTTTAAATTACCGACATACTATTTGTCGTCCATAGGATGTATTCACAATCCCTTTACCCTCTTATGAGAAGTTATTATGTCTTCTAAAGGTGGGACTTGTCTTGTTTAATTATGTTATCTCGTGCAGTCACATAAGGACATATTATTGCAAAATTATTTGACTTGGCAATTTCTGTGCCTCTGGTAGTTACAAACTGTCATCTTTAATTTTTCTCTGTGATGTCTTAAGGCAACTTGTCTTGACTAGATGAGAGAGATTTCCCAGGAGTAGATGAGAGTCGGAACAGAATTGGGCTCAACATTCCTCCTTCAGCATGCATTTAGTTTCCTTATTATAGACAAGGCACCAATCTATCCTCATGCCACCGCTGAATCACTATGTCGCCCACCCTTTCATTCTCTAATAAACACTAACAAAACAGATGCACGCATGAATGCACACACATGCACATACACACACACACACACACACACACACACACACACACTGGTGGTATAGCTCTCACCATCTCTCATTTGCATGGCAATGCCATTATCTGGCTGTGAGGTGTCACGCTGGAGTGGCTGACAATGTGCCTGACAACAAGTTTATCTAAGCACAAAGAAAAGTTGAGAAGAATAGAGTACATTCTCTGCCTCCTCTTTTCCTCTGGCTGTAGCATATACACTTTTAAACTCCCCATGGAGTATGAGGAAGCATGTCACCCAGCCTCATCCTGCCTGATAGACTGGCAAATCCATTATTTATGCCCCTGCTAAAACCTGTAGTAAACACTTTGTATAGACACATATTTACGGTTGCTTTCTTAGTCTGGGTTCGGCTTCTCTATTATGTTCCATGCACTTTCCATTTTCTTAATATAAAATGTGTTTATTTTTATTTCACTTACTGTAAATGAATGCAGCCAAATGTGCTGCGGTCTTGGCCGGGTCTTCTTCGGAAACAGGATCTGAGCTCTCACTGGGACTAACTTGGTTAAATCAAAAATCAAAATACAAAGGTTGAGCTGCTTGTCAGTATTCATTAATAGTGGCAGATATTGGATTCTATGCAGACACATTACTGCAGACTTTCAGGCTTGGAAGATTGTGGAGACTATTGGCTGAACTGAAGAGAATCAATAGCAGGGTTTACAACTTAGACACCGGTAGGCATCATCATTACACAGCGAAGCCCTCTCACCTGCTGTTATCGACCCCCCTCTCTGGTTTACAGCAGCAGTGAGCAACACTTGGCTTGTCTCGTGATGTCATGTATGGTTGTGTGTGTGCGAGTCTGGTTTTGTAGCAGTAAAGCGAACAGAACCTGCTTGGGTCACGCTGTAATGTGCCGTGACGTGTATAGCCCTATCTGCAGTATCCGTGTTTGAATAAATCACTTGTGGTGATGTATTGCAAAATACAGCATGGTGATAAGTTGGAGCTGCTGTGTCCAGTGCTTGTGGAGTCTCTGTTGTTCCTGTGTTGCACTGATAAGCAGGCTCAGCTATGGGTAGCTAAACAATTTCCTGTACATGGTTTTACCCCCCACCAAACACCACGCTAGCAAGAACAATGATGATTAGCTAGCGAACTGTTTGGATACAGACACCAATTCATGGAAGCGTGGAAGACTCCTGTGAGCACACATGCTCACAGGAATGTGTATTGTTTGTTTGTATATTCCACTTATCCACAGAAACTTAAAATAGCTAAATCAATAACTACACGAGTAACCAAGCGTAAGGAGGTCAAGGATCATAACATAGACTTTAGAAAGATTATGTAAGATGGTGAAATTCTGAGGAGAAATCTAAGAGAAACTGGATAAGGAGCTTTGTTTTTATCATTCCCTGAAAACATTAAAAAATTTACGAGAAAATATACACATGCTTTTAGAAAAAGACCATGCCACAATACAGGAATCACGTGCAGAGTTATACAGTCATCACTTCAGTTTCTGATCCAAGGTCTATTAAAGATGTTTCATGGATACTGAGCCAATTTCATTTAGCTGTAAACTGCGAGTTGGAATCCAAATCAATCCTGCTTCTCACATTACCCATGAGAGACTTTTAAAAGAGTTTCATATATTGGCAGTGTGCAGGCACAAAAGTGAAAACAGTATATAAAAGGAACCTCATATCAGCGCTGGGTGGCACTGATAGGGAGGTGATGGATATAGCCAGTTGGAGGTTGAGAAAATGAACTCAAACTGAAGGGGATGAGGATCAGAGAGACGGACAACGGCAGTGATCATCGTTAGACTTCCTGCGCTCCCCCCCCACCCCCACACCCACAGCGCCTTCCTTTACATTACCATTATTAAAAAGGAGAGGACTCTCTTAATAAAGTCTATTAATCACACCGGGGGAGTCGGTTCATCGGTTCACCCTCTTGTGAGGGTCTCTAATCAATCAAGCTCGCTGGTAATGTATTCATGGGAGATGTAAGAAAGGACTTGTTTGACAGTGTTCCAAGGAGGAAGAATTTATTAAGTTCCCTTCACCAGTCAGCCAATCGTTAGGAGTCATACACCCCCACCCCTAGCCTACTCTTGCCCTCTGCCTGGTACTGTGAATAAAAGAGCCTTCATAATGTATGAAGCCTGTACAAATATTGGAAACGTCCAAAATATGTCCTCTCATTAACAGTGATGAGTGAAAGCTGGAGTATTGGCATTTGTCAGATATGCTCGGAGTGTAAAGTCACTGTTGTACAAGGCCTCTGCTGTGTCGGGTGATGTAGAGACATCACTCTCCTGCGATCCTCTCAAAAGCTGGAGAAAATGTGTCTTATTAGTTCACACGAGGTGGCGAAATTCTGTGCTACACCGCTGACTAATGTACAAAGCTGAGAAACGAAGGGTTGATGGTTTGCTGGGCCTCTGTTAGTGACGTGTGAGTGGAGAGGGGACATCAGGCTGGTAAAAGTGTGCAGCTGTTGGAAGAAGCTATGAGGTTTTTTATAAACCCACCCCCGTGCTCATCTCCTCGGTAAATGCTTTACAAGCAGATTCAAATTGTAAGGAGATGGTGGAATGCAGCTTCTCACCAGAAACATGTGGAAAATGTTCCTATAATATTTCTATTAAAAAACTAAACAAAGCTCCTACAATGTTATTTTTTACTTATGTTAAAGGAAATATATGAATGTCAAAGGTTACTATATTGTGCGAGTTAGAGAAGAAAAGTTATCAATGTAAATATACCAAGGCTGAAACATGTTTTATAGAGGAGGGTGCATAAAAAGCCCTTATTGCCGTTGCTTTGTCCTGAGGAAGAGCTGAAAGACGGCTATGCTTGGCTTCAAAGCTGCATTTCCATAATTGCCCTGTAACTCTGGCCTGTCTGAAGGATCTGAAGGGGCTGAGAAAAGCACAATCTTTCAGCTGGGTGAACGGCAAAAGCCTCAACGCCTCTCCCTCTGGCCTGTCGGCCTGTCGCCCCCTTCCCCACTTGTTGCCTTTCGGATTCAGTGAAAGAATTCCTCTCTCTAACCTCCATCAACAAAAGGCATGAAATCAGTGCCCTCCCTCTCTCCCGCTTCGGCCCCAGAGAATGTCACTCCTTCTGGGCCTTTTGTCCTTTGCTCAGCCCAGGGAAACACAACAACCCCTCTCTCCCTGCTCCCTGGCTATTCTTTAACGTGTTGCTGCTGCACTTTCACTTACATTGTTGTCAATAATGAATGTGCCATAAAACATGCAGGAGACACAGAAGTTGCATATCTTCAACAGGGGTAAAATTGAGCTTTCCACCTCCTCTCCTTTCAGCTCTGGAGTGCGACCACTGTAACAAGTTGCCGTGGAGTGCCGTGGCCCTGTTAGCCCTGTGTATGGAGGTATGTGGTGTGTGGGACATGTGTTCAAGAGAGCAGATCCCCTCTCCTCCTGCGGTCAGCTAACACACAGGCCGAGTGCCTGCTAAAAGGGCAGCCCAGCTCTTGGCCCGGGCAAGCTCTGGGTGGGGGGGCGCGGTCAACAGTGGCTCATAAAAGGATTAGTCCAGCGCACAAAGACAGTGGGCCGCTTCTAAGCCTGACTAGGTCCACAAAGGAGGTGACATTTGTCTGTCGGTGGCAGGAGGGGGTGTGGCTGAACGGGCCAGCCTGGGGGTAGGAGAAGGAGGAGGTGGCACTGGTGCTGGGCCTTCAATGACAGAAGGGGTGGATGAGGTGAAAACACAAGGCTGACCCCCTTTATTTGCAGCGGCCTCCTCTTTCACAGGGCACCTCTGGCCCTCTCCAATGGGCCGCTCTAGTGTTTATTTACTCCATGGTTTCTCCCCATTCACACATGAAGCTCTGATGGCTCCATTGGCCAGACCCTTTCAGCCGCCTGGCTCTGACGTCCACCTTCTCGCAGATCAATGAACACTTCGAAAGACGGATTAGATTTCCCTTTAATGATTCCATCTTTCTCAGATTTTCCCCCTTTTAAATGGCTGTCGAATAGGGCATTGCCTTCTTCTCCCATGTAGCTGAATGTAGTCCTGCCTCATAGTATTGAGGGCAAAGAGCAGTAGCATTTAACAGGACAATATAAATTATTTGAAGACAAATTAATTTCCAACCATTTTGAAATCTTTCCCACACTCTCCTTCCTGCAGAAGCAGATTCGTCACATATATCTATTATGACAATAAGCAGTATTTTATTTCCCTGTACAGCATTTAATTTTACACTCTATTTTTAGCTCATCTTATTCTATTTTACTTCACGATAAACTTAAATATATGTACTTATATATTTAAACATCTACTGCACATTAGTCATGCAAAATTCTCTGGCACTATTTTATTTCTTCTTTGTTTCTTCTTGCAGCACTTTTATTGTTTTTTATTTGTTTAATTATTTTATCTCTTATATTTATTTATGTTGCGGTGTTGGACTGAATATTTTCATTTCCATAAATACACTGTAGCACTGACAATAAAGCCTATGAACTTTGAATAAGCATTCACTAATTTGTAAATAATTACAAAACATAATTGAGGATCCATTTATAATGTGTGTGAATTGGAATAATCCATACTATCATATTTTGATTATTTTGTAGCTGTTTGAAACTTCTAGCAAGTATGTTTTAAATATTTGTAATTCCAGTTTGACTTTTCTTCCAGGTCCGGTGTGAAGCAGATTAGCCTATGTGCTTTTTAGAAGCACTTGAGTACAGCAGAGCTACAGTGAGTCCCGCAGACTCTGAGCATTTAACGCAGCATGGACCTCAGAAATAAGAAGAGGAGTCAATGTTGATTATTGCTCATTAGCCAGGAGAACATCCACTTAACGTGCGAGGAAACGAGTGACACACCATGCCCCACTGGAAATGGTCCCTGTGTAGCTCAGAGCGAAATGTTAGCTAATGCATTCCATTTGCTCTTTGTAACCGGGAGCAGGTTGGACACGTATGGCGACATAAGCAGCCATGATTACTTTGTTTCTGCCGAGGCATTTTAATCCCTAATTTCATGCACTGATCAGAGGAGAGGCCCTGAGCTCCAGACACGATCACTGGCCCTTCAGTAGCATTTCAATTGAATCCTCATGATCAAGAGGTGGCTTGTTCTGGGCCCCTGAGGAGCAGAGTGTCCATTGAACAGTGAGGAAATAGGCATCGTTATTTATAAGGTGCACTATGTTCGCATGCTGCCCTTACTGCCCACCTTTTATTTATAGAGTATATTTTATTTCGGATGACATAAATCTTGAAAACGTTGGTGTATAATACATGTCATGATAGGCCACTTTTTAAAAATGTATAAAGGGTTTATAACGTTCTTTGTATTGTATTCTTTATTTGTTGTATATCACACAATTTTCGTTTGTGTTTAATAATAATGAATATAGCTGGTCATTCAAAGCTACTTCCTTTAACAAAAGTGGGCAAGAATTAACACAAAAAAACTACAACATCAATCAGCTGCTTGATTCCTTATGAATATGCATCGCGCAGTGAGATGGGCTCTGAAGGAAGATAATTGATTGGACAGGAAGGCAACATGGTGAGAGGCAAAATGCTCCAGAGTCTTTGCCTCGGCTGAGTTGGAGTTTGTTTAAAACATATCCTAAACCTAGAGAGGATACGGCTGCAGCGAATCAGCGCTTTTCATCTGCCTTTACTGCTCTGAATGGCAGACATTAAAACATATTGTCCTCGCTGACCATCTGAGGCTGGTCGAGGAATGTGTGACAGACTGCGTTTTAAAATGCAGTCATAAAAATATATAAATGCAGTCATAAAACGAAGTCCTCACAATTTTAATAAAAGAAAGCTGAAATTAGAAAAACAATATAAACGGAAAAGTTTTAGGAATAAATAAGGAAAATCGCAGGTTGTCTCCAAAATGTATTTCTTTAGAAAGTATTAACATGAATATATTTTTGTATGCAGTTAAAAAGGTGGGATAAAAGATCAAACTGTGAATAACTAACACTTTCATTTCTCATCTGAGTTTTTTTAAATGTTGACGATTGGTTAACATATTTTTACATTTTGAATTTAAGGAATATTGACGAAATTATTTGTCTTACATTCAATAATTTATAGTAGGCTAAAAAAGTAATTTTACCTCACTCTAAAAACAATCAAACGAATTATGCGCTTTCAACGATATGAATTGAGAAGTCCTATGATCCTAAATCTAACCATGAAAGCCATAACGAATTGTTCAATAATTTAGTGAGAAAAAAACTAAATGTATCTAAAAGTTCTGATTGTTATATGTTACAATTTTGGTTTTGTTGTGTCTTTTTTGTACACATTTGTATACATGACAAATGGTTTGTTGCATGCCAACCCAACTGAAAATATTTTCTAACATTTGGGGAAAAATAGCATTTAAATTAATCTTGTCTTTTTAAATGCCTTTCAAAAATTGTTTTGTTTTTGATGCATGAAAACCAAGTCCACTGATTTTGACAAATGCACTGCGTTTGTGCATCACAAAATCACACCACTAAGGCCTGAAAACACCTTCAAAATGTATCATATTGTGACAGATTTAAGAGAACAAAATGTTAGTATCGAATTTTGAATAAAAACGGATAGATAAATTGGAAATTGCCCGGGAAAAAACGAGAGACCAGGATCTGAATGTGAGTGCAGCAGAACATGGCCGACTGCATGTGACTGTAGAGGGAGCTCCAACACTGAGTTTACATAACTTCCTGTGATAAGGGCTCACACATGCAAATGATCACATCACGGGCAAAGAAAATAAATGATGTTATTATTAGTTCCACAGCGACCATATATTACAATTATACCGAAGAGCAGCGTTAGTTGAGAAACATGTAAGATAAATGCGAAGAGCAAAAACATTACAAATTGAGCATTATGAGATATGGGAGTTGCACTGCAAAGCTAAAATCCATCTTGAGGATCAGCTCTTCCCAAATACCAATAACAGTTCATTACCTAAAAGTCTCTTTAAAGACCGTAGAATTTCACACGCAAAATTAATGAAAGAATTATTCATTTTAATACGACCGCTATACGCATAAGGATAATCCCACAACATTAATATCCAAATGTATGCCGCAATACTGGCTAATTAGCCTTAAGTCCCTCCACTACAAAAGTGTGATAAATCCCTCTCGAATATTTACTTATCACTGCCACGGAGGAGGAAGACTGTGCCTCAGGCTGTCCACTAACACACACACAGAAACCAAAGCAGTGCAATTCAAGCTGCAATGCACAATAACAGCCACCATCAAAAGCAGCTGTCAAAATACCTCCGCCAAAAACCGACAATTTCTTAAAGTTGCAGCAGTTCATTTATTAGCCAAAATATAGACTTTCTTGTACAATTTGGTTCACAAGTATGTACATATTCTTAACTTTATATACAAAACATTTGAACATCAAATCCTCACAGAACTTACAAAAAGAAAAGAAAAACTCACAGACTACAGGTTCATACATTATTACATTAGCAGTTTTACACAGGACATGCTTACAATGTAAGTATACAGAGATGTATTATTCTTATTTTACATTCCATATTCAAATTAAAATAAAATAGAAAGAATAAAGAGGATGGGTGAGAGAGGTAATGCAGAGGAGAGAGCCGAGAGAAGCACCGCTGCTAGTGGGTTCAGAGGCCTGCAATACACAGGGGTAACATAACAAAAATGTAGTGATCTTACAAAAAGTAAAATAAATCCTACTAATAATAGCCTTAGGAAGAGCTAAAAAACAAAGTGATATAAAAGTGACAATTGCCTTTTAACAACGAGCCTGTAGTGAATTTGCATTGAGCTCATTTGCATGACCAAACAAGTAAGTGTAACATAGGCCTTGACGAAATAACACAAGCGCACACACACAGGGATAAAAACAAATCTTAGAATAAAAGCTAATTTGGGTAAATATGGCGTTTAAAAAAAGAATAATGTGAAATGGCATCAAAAAGAAAATTCCCAAATGTCATTAGTGACAGCCTCGCTATCTTTGAAGTGGGTGGAAAGCTGTTTTAACAACTTTTCCTCTGCATCCAAGGCACTAGATCTCTCTGAAATTGTGGCAATCGAAATTAAAAAAGCAATAATTAAAACGCCTATTATCATACCCCATCCTGGGTTTCAGTGAATTTAGTGTCGAGTTGTTTGGTTGAGGGATTTATGTAAACCATTGAATACAAGCACATGGGCCTTAATAGCCATATGGATGTAACAATACCAAATAAAGAAAGGAAGCGGCATGAAAACAGTTTTCACCCAATTCAACTTTTTTTTTCATAAATGCTTTCTGATGAGGTTTCAATAATCCTCTCGGACAAACACACTCCACACACACACTCATACATCACACACACACTGTAAACTATAACACTGTTCATCTGTGTGGCCTAGAGAGAGAACAACAATCCATGTACAGGCAAAGGAGGAAACGGGAGGTCTAAAATAATAGAAATGAATGACGGTCAATGGGCTAGTGTCTTTGTTTTTGTAGTAATTTATACATGCGCGTCTCAGTGTCGGGGACATGTACCTGTGACTGAAGTCTCTGAACTATGACTCTTGTCCTCCGTTTGCCTGCTGCTGCTGTACAGGGCAAGGCCGGTGGCTGTGGCCTGGTTTGCGAGTCCCAAGTAATGGTTAGAGTTCAGTAATGCCAGCTGATGCGCCGAGAAGGTTCGGTTCGTCCAGTTCTGGATTTTCCCAACGGGACAAGAAGAGATAAGTCTATGAGGGGCCATTATGGTCTGAGCGCCGACGGGCCCTGCGGAGTGGCTGCCGTTCATTTGTGGCGATTTGCGGGGATTGTCAGGGGCCGTGGCTGTCTCTGCCAAAGACCAGATCTTTGGCTTCTGGACCGGGGCAGGGATGTTTTCCGGTGAGCTCACGGATACCGCGTTCAGTTTGAGCTGCTCACCGTTTGCTTGGGACGCTTTTGTGTCCAAGTTATGATGATGATGGTGGTGGAAGTGCTCTGCTCCTCTCTCAACGTCTTTGCCCTCTTTCCCCACAGCCTTCAGAAACCTCTGGTGGTCTGGGGGCCCTTGTAAATCCTCATAGCCGTCAGAAATCTCAGAGTCACTCCTCCCGTCTAGTTTCATATCTGAATGCAGGTCGTCCTGGTCGTCCAAGTCGTCCTTGTTTTCAATATTTTCCGTGTCGATGTTCTCCAGGTCGATCTCCTCCTCGTCCTCCCTCTTGTCCCCCTCCTCCCCCTCGTGATCACTGCCGTAAACATTCCCCTCTTCGTCGGTGCGGTTCCGAGGGGCCCAGGTCATCTTGTTCTCCTTCTTTAGCCTCCGCCTGGCGTTGGCGAACCAGGTGGACACTTGTGTGAGGGTCATTTTGGTGATGATGGCCAGCATGATCTTCTCTCCTTTAGTGGGGTAGGGGTTCTTGCGGTGCTCGCTGAGCCAGGCCTTCAGGGTGCTGGTGCTCTCCCTCGTGGCGTTTTTGGGTCTGGACGGGTCACCGAACTGATATTGGCCATATGGGTAAAACGCAGGGTGGTGGTGGGCAAAACCTGGGTGCTGGACCCCGGGACTGTCTTTCAGCTCATACTGAGCACCCTGCAAAAAGACAAAGAATCAAAGAGTCAGAGGGATTTATAGACTTAAAATATTAATGCCATGTCTGGAATCCTTCTTTGAGTTAAACATAATCACGCCTTATGTGGATTTACAATAATAAAACAACAATCGGGTTAGTATCAAAGTGTAAACAAACAAAACGGATAAAATATATTTGTCATAACTCAAATCAGTATTTACGCACCACAAGCTTAATCATGAATAACATATTAAACCACTTTTTAAATGTATTTAAAACACTTGCACCGCCATTATTTTACTTTTATACACTTATTTCTTCACGTGTAAACCTCCCACAGCAAGTAGAAGCATTTTATTAACTCTTTTGCAATGAGTTTCAGGAAATGGTGTGCTAACAATAAACCCTAACCACGGATTGTTAATCTGTTACTTTTTAACCACTTTTACCTACATTTCCTAAAGATTCAGCGTCAAGTGTCATACACCAAGGCGCTCTAAAAAAAAAGTTGACTTAAAAACGTCTCCATAGGGCACATGTAGTTTATTTATTGTCTCTTTCTTTCCATGCGTAAAATAAAAGTTATGGATAGTTAATAGAGAGCAGAATGACTCACCAACTGATTGAAAATTGATATATCGTTTGAGTAGGGCAGAAACGCTCCATAGCCCTGCGCTGCTGCGGCAAAAGGAGATCCATACATGGAGGAGAGGACGTTGGAGAGCGCGCCGGACGGACTGAGCTCTGCCCCGGCCCGGGCATTGCTGGAGATCCCCTGGCGCTCCGG